>NC_020492.1:13666078-13715068 GCF_000184155.1 Fragaria vesca subsp. vesca | reverse complement strand
GGAGGTAGTTGAGTATATCGCCTGTTGCAACTCTAGATCCTCCTTCTTGTTGTCTACATATCCACTGATATATTTTATCCTGAAAAAAAAAACAGATAATAAAATGAACCAAAACTTCATATTGCCAAAGTTCAATCAATAAAATGTAGATATATAGTGCAATTTCAAAGCATGTTTACACATCAACAGAGCATTATGTGTGTAGAAAAAATGAAAAAGGCAGATGTGGAAGCTCTGTACAACCAATGGCCGATTGCCTGAAGGCTACAGCACATGAACGGAAAGTACAAGAGCCCCTAATCCCTCAGTGAACTAATCACACACCAGTGGACACTGAACAAGAACTCCAGTCAACAACCACGTACTGTCAAAATGGCTAGCTATAAAACAAAGGAGGAAGGAACCCAAGCATTTCTTGAGCCAATAAGACACAGGTACAGGTAGTTCAGCAAAAGCATAAATGACCTAAACTGATTTTCTTTTGATACAAAATGGCATAAACTGACTTCCTCATTAGAAAACACGAAACCAAATACATTAGAATCCCACTACATGCAATTCACTCTGAACTCGAATAAACAACCTCAAAATTAAAATTGACATTGTTTAGTTCTACTTTGATTTACACCATTCTTCGCTTATCACCACACTCCACACTAATCCTTTCATCACTTCTGAAGTCTAGACCATCCTTATCATCACTCAAAATAAATAAAAATGCAAACTTTGATAAACCACTACTCCGAAATCTTTCAAAAAAATTACCCAATTCAAAAACCAACCAAACAAAACACCAAAAATCTCAACACAATCCAGACCAAACAAAAAAAATGTCAAAAGAAAAAAAAAAAACGTAACCCTGATTTCAAAATTGAATGGGGGAGAATCGGAGACTCACAAGGGCATGGCGTTCACCGGCTTGGAAGGAAAGCTTCTGGTGGTTCATGGCTTGTGTGTAAAGCTGAGAGAGGGAATTGGCAGCGCTGCAGAAGGAGGTGTACATGCTTCGATCCACCTCGTCGAGGCTGGTGGCCACCGACTTTCTCTTCTTCCCCATCGCCCTTAAAGGTTTAAGGTGATGATCGATTGGGTTCGATTGAAGAAGAAACCCTTGATTTTGAGAAATTGGGTGTGATATATGCTCTGTGTTTTGGGCTTTTGATTTCTCTACGTTTATCAGGGAACACACATATAAAGGTTTTTCAGACGAGGAAAGACACATGGTTACTATCGTGGCAATACGTCCCACGTGAACATTTGCTTCAATACCCGAACTGTTACTTGCACTCTTTCGGTTTTTCTTTAATTTTTCTAGGTTTCTTTTTACTTCTAATTCCTAAAAAAACTAGAAGAACTTTGAAACCAAACGATAGATAATTGATCATTGAGGTTGTGTTTGTGTCTGTATTAGAACATTGATCATTGAGGAAGTCATGGATTCTGTTTCACCCTTGAAAGTCACTAGGGTGACAACGAGCGCGGCATGTGTTATCTTTGCACCATGTCAATGCGTTTAAAGCAATAGCAAAAGCACGCGAGTAGGAAATAGTAAATCATGATGATGTGTGGCATGAAACAAGGCAAAGAAAAATGAGGAGGTTGTTAGCCTCGTTAGCACAACGGGATGACATATCATTAGCCTTGCTAGCATCAGGGGTCAACAGATCACTAGCTTCGCTAGCATAAGGGGTCGCTTAATCGATAGCCTCGCTACCATAAAATCTTAGCCTCGATAGCACGCTAGTGTGCAAGACATGTGAGGAGTGATTACTTGCAGCAAGTAGAGCGAGGGAAGTTGACAAAGGTTGTTGAAGCTACCTTCATCTTGAGCATCTCTAGTCATTTTACCCTCACTCTTCACTTTGATGTCTATGGAAATGTTGAAGCTTGTATATTTGATTATGGAGGAATTCTTAACCGCACCACGTGTCCCCTACAACTAGCCACTCCAAAATTGACAAGTTTCATTTTTTACATCAGCAACCTCTTTTACCCTCTTCATCGCTGCCGACAAAGCTTTCTTCTTTGCACTTCAGGAGCTCCTCTGCCAGCAACAGCAGCGCCTCAACCCTGGACGTAATCGAATTCCAGAATGCCTCATACTCCTCCGACAATCATCTCAGAGCATGCCTAATCATCTCCGCATTGATCCAGCCTCATCGAAAATTCGGCTAGCTTGGTCGAAATCCTTTCAGTCCTCCCAGACCTGACTTAACAAAGCTTCGGTCTTTGACCTTCGCTTACCTCAGAAGCCTTCCCAAGAGGCTCGGTCACTGTTTTCAGACCGTACCACTCGGCTCTTGATCCATCTCCGACTGCTTGGCCAGAATTTGGAGCAGGACAATTGCACGAAGCTGCTGACGTGAAAAAACTGAAACGTGTCAACTTTGGAGTGGCTGGTCATAGGGGACACGTGGTGCGGTTGTCGCGCGCAAGAATTTCTTTTGATTATGAGTAAGCAGTTAGCTTGTTGGGGCTAGGGTAGAAAGCTCTAGTCAATCTTGTATGACATTGATCTGAATATTGTGTTTGATGCATTTTTCATTAGCACTTTTATATGCTAGTTCAACAGTTGAATATTCATGAACTTAATCAATTTGGGTATGATTGTTTGCCATGACATATGACATGAGAAATAATTAATTAGGGTTTTATCTTAATTGTTTGAAGCATGATAGCGCATCATATGTGCATGTTAAGGTTGTGAACTGCAATTACTTAGAGATAAACATGGTTGGTTTGCATAATTTCTCTTTATCTCCAAACTTTATGCACTTAGGATGATGTGTTAGATACCTTACTGGATTGAAATGCTTGGCTTAGGTAGTTCGTTATTACACCCAAGAAGGGTTACACGATAACAACAAAGGAGATTGTCTCTTGTCATACCCGAAAGGGATGTAAAAATAGAAATTGGCTAATTAATTAAAATGAAAACATTCACTTTAGAAACATCATTGTTTTCAGGAAAAATGATCCAAACAGTGTCCAACCTTTTAGTGAAGCAAAACTTTGGTATCTCAACTTTCAAAAACTTCATAACGGTATCTCACGTTATTGTCCTGACTGAAGATCAGTATCTAAAACCGTTAGCTCCGTTAGAAAAACTAACGGCAGACATAATTTTATTGTAAAATGACCAACTTACCCTCATTGTTGTTTTGTTTCTATTTAAATAATAAAAGAAAAAAAAAAGTGGCAGTGGAGGCCCTTTTTAGGGTCGGGCTGAGGCTGAGAGTTGGCCTTTTTCATCGGAGAGGCTGTGAGAGAAACATAATATGAAGGTCTACGGCGTCGCCCACCGTCCCGACCTAAATTGAACGCCGACCAGTAGATCCGTCCAGTGCGACGTCAAGGGGACGAAGTAATGGACGGAACGATGGACCCAGTCGATCAACCGATCACCCAGCTTCAACGCCGAACGGAGTAATGGACGGAGCAGGGGGCATAGCCGGCGATCTGAGCTGAACATCATGGGCCTTCTCCAAGACGCCCTCCAGTTGTTCGACGAAATGCCTCATAGAGACCACGTCTCATAGGCTTCACTTCTCACCGCTCTCAACCAAGCCAACCTCCCCCACTGCACTCTCTCCATCTTCCCTACCATGTTTCAGTCAAACTTTTTGCTCTGCCCAGACCATTTCATGTTTGCTAGCGTCATCAAGGCTTGCTCTAGCTTAGGGGATCTTAGGCAAGGGAAGCAAGTGCATGCGCGCTTTATGTTGTCGTTGTTTGCAAAGATGATTGTGTGGAGTCGTCTCTGGTTACATGTATGCGAAATATGGGTTGCTGGATAATGCTCGTGCGGTTTTTGATTCGATTGTGGAGAGGAGTATGGTTGCGTGGACTACGTTGGTTTCCGGGTATGCTAGAAGTGACAGGAAGAAGATGCTTTGGAGATGTTTGGAAGATGTTGGTGAAGAGCTTGTTTTCATGGTACTTTTTTTTTTTTAAGGTTTTCATGGACTGCTTTGATATCGGGGTCACTGGATCTATATTTAAATATCTATATGGTATATGGCAAGTCTTGAACCCTTCTCCATGATTTGGATCAATGAAAAGACGAACACAATTTGTATATAGGATGCTCCACCCCCAGAGCTGTGGCTAAAGTTGAGGCCGTTGGGGGATTATCTTCTTCTTCTTCCCTGTAACAAAAATCTAGGTTTTGAATACATTGATGGGATTGAAGTCATGAAACAAGTAAATGAAGGGGCAGAATAATTAGAAAATAATGAGAAAGAAGAGCAAGATGCAAATCTTTATATACGAGTCCCTGCCTCGCTGGGGTCTCAGAGAGAGAGAAGAAATGTTTAGAGAAACAAAAAAAAGTTAAGATATGAAAAGATGAAAGTACCCTTTAGTTCTCTTTTTTTAACGGAGTTAACGGCTTCAGATATCGATCTTCGATCCGCATAAAAATGTGAGATACCGTTCTGAAGTTTTCGAAAGTTGAGATACCAAAGTTTTGCTTCTTTAAAAGTTCGGACACTGTTTGGACCATTTTTCCCTGTTTTCAAGTGAGCAAGAGGTAAAAAACCATAAGTCCTAACTCCCATATAATTCAATACATCTAATTTAGTTTAGACTAGTTTACATTTCAAGTAATCACTTAGCAAACACGTAATCAAATCATCTCCAAAACCAAAATTCAAATCTACCCCATCTTGCATATAATCACCATGTACTTTGGTTCACTTGTGAGCCCTTGTTTTTGACTCACATTAGCATATTCATTTAGCATCCTTTAAGTTTTCCTAATTAGAGTGGGTTTTCCAATCCCTTAGGTACGATATCCCTTACTTATTCCCTACACTATAACTTTGACATTATACTTAAGGGTGGCTTTTTGGCTAACATTAAGCTACTAGTGGAAGCAAATCTCGCTAAAGTATGTTGTTGGTAGTTATGTGTGACATTAAGACACTTGTGATTTTGTGACCGAATGACACCAAGACTAGTTGCGTGCATAGAAGTCAAAAACAAGGTGTGCACAAAGATATGAAAGAGTTGTTGAACAAGAAGTCCAGAAAGAAAGTTGCTAGCCAGAACCAACGACACATGGAAAGATCACATTTCACAAACCGAGTATTTCCTCGGTACACCAACAAGTGACGGAGCGATTATTCTCTCGGTTTAAGTAGAATAATTGGGGGCAGACGTGATACAAATGCAAAACACATTTACGGTGCATGCGACATAAGTTGCAATAAAATCAGATGATATGCTACAAGACATGACTGCATTTCGAGTTTCGAAGCGATGGAAGCAAGGTTGGTGGACCTAGAAAAAGACATGGCATTGGTGAAGGGCTCTACAACCACAACCCAGCTAAACAACGACAGAGTTATCTTGAGAAAGTTAAATCCATGAGCCGAAGAAGTCCAACAGATGAAGGATTGTCAAACTCCTAGAGAATTTCAAATGAGACACTAGACAATACTTTAAAACTACTCGTATTGTGGAGGCATATAGTCTCCATAGCTTCGATGCACCTTGAAGGAGATGCAAAACTTTGATGGCACACAAGAGTGCAAGATGGGAAGGAGAATGAAAACAAGCAATCCCTTGAAAGTTAGGATGCTTTGAAGCGAGAATTGCATAGTCAATTCATGCCATACAACTTGACATGGATGGCACCCTAAGCATTGAGGAATTTGCGGACGGGATTCTCAATTCGAGAGTATGTAAAGGAAAATTGTTTCCTAATGGCATACATCGACAACATGGCAAACGAAACAAGTTGTTTCGCTTCATGGTCGGGTTACAACCGTGGGCAAGGCAAGACCTACGAAGACAGAATGTAGAGGATTTACATGACCTTAGCAATATAAGAATGATTGCTTGTTTTTTAGACGAGCACTTTATTTTCCGACAAGAGGAAAGAAATGGACTGAAAAATAGAGGCTTAAGGTGTCAAGGTGTGTGTAAAGTGTCTGGACGGTGGAAGAAAAGGTTACAAAAAGGCAACACATATGACTACTCATCATGGGTGTGGTTCCAAGACCTTATGATTCCCTTAAACATAGGGGTGCCATAGTCTGTTATATATACAAGGACCACATAGCTCAATACTGTCGAAAAAAAAGAAAACATAGTCCAAACGAGAGGGAAGATATAGCAACCCACATAGCGAGATATTTTTCGCTTTAGGCCCTGCCCGAGTGCCCGCACGATTTTGTTCTTGGGTTTCCAACTCAATATGTGTCTCATTAGAAGGAGATGTGTTTGCACATATAAGGCACATCACCTCCCTCTCCCGGGCGACGTGGGATGTCACAATCTAGCCTTTTTAGGGTCCGACGTCCTCGTTAGCACACTTTCGGCCGGAACGTGACTTTTATACCAATTGTAACATCCCACATAACGAGATATTGTCTACTTTGGGCCCCGCCCACACAGTTTTGTTCTAGGGTTCCCAACCCAAAATTCGTCTCACTAGAGGGAGATATGTTTGCACATATAAGACACATCACCTCCCTACCCTATGTGATGTGGGATCTCACAGAAGAAGCCTAAAGATGAGCTAGTGAGCCACAAACTATAATGAGTTCGATGGCTAAAGTTTATTATTTACATTGTTTAAATAAATCTTATTTTTAAATGGAACCAACTGTGAGGTTGAACCTCCTAACTAGGTTTCCAAACATTTTTTTTTTAAAATGTAATTTTATTTTTTATTTTTTCAAAAGAAAATCTTATTTAAATTGAATAACAGAATCATTACTTACAATTAATTACACTAAACAATTAAAGGAAGATTGACAATTTATGGTGGTGACGCATTTAAAAGTTATCATCATACTCACAACAATCAAAATAGAACATGAAAGAAATTAATGAATGAAATATATAATTTTTGAGTAACAACTATTAACATGCATAAACTCAATTTCTTTCTAATGAGGAAAATATGAAGATACAAAATATGAACATAGAAGATAAATATGGTTGCTCTCTAACACAGCCACCAATCCCTAATCCCAAGGCCACCGCGTAATTGCATTGCCACCAAGCCGGAGTCTCTCCAACACCAAGTCTCAATTGTTGACTATGCATGGCTCCCACATCCAGTCATTTGTGTTCAGGGATCTAATTTTGGAGACCGATTCCGGTCACCATTACAAGTGCAGAAATCCTCTCCTCCTCAAGGATTCCATGTTGGGGCTTTCCTATGTGGGTAGACTTCAACTCATCAGATCTATGTTGTTCAGTATTCAATCACTCTAAGGATTGCTCTCCCATGACTATGGTTTTTCTCATGCATGTTTTGGAATTAGAAACGGGTTATAGAGCTATGACGAAGAATAAAGAATAGGGTCGGATTTGACCTGATTAAGCACGACTCAAGGTTGAAAGAATGGAGAAGCACCATGCAGACTATAGAGCGGCGCTTGTAGAAGAACTACGACAATGGGTTTGGAGTCTCTAGAATTTGCAATTGAGAGGGATCAGACTTCGATTGAAATTGGTCGGCGAAATCAACAATTGGAAGTTTGTTGCTTTTGGTTTCTGTTTTTCAGGTGATGTACCTTTATTCCCAAGGTGTCGTGACATGGTGTTCCGGCTTAGAGGTTGGACGATTTCTAGTCGAGTGTCTTTCGCCGACAACAGCAAAGGAACTGGAGGTGGGCTTCATTAGGTGCCCAATGCAGTTTTGAGGCCCAATCAAAACTGGGTGCCTAAAGCAGTTTTTGATGGGAGGCCCATGCAATTCTAGGTGGGTAAGGTTTTGAAGTGGGCTCAACTTGGAGCCTTGATATAGATTTTGGCTCTCTTGTGAGCCAAATTGATGCTTTCTAATCTTCTAGGGTTCCGTATTTGGTATCCCGGAGGTCTACATCATGCAAATTATGTTTACATGAACATTAGCAAAGCTGTTGAGTCGTCTAGAGTAGTACTGAAGGATAATTCATGTTATTATACAGAGCATGGAATGTCAAATACGTGGACCACGAGACATTTACCACCGTGGGTACTACCACAACGCCTAGTTCTGTCTATAGGTGGCAGCGAACAGATATTTATTGGCCACTCTGGTCTTAGGCTTGCACAATTTTCTCAAAATTCGATTACACTATTTCTAAATGTGTTTTGATATGCTTTTTTTCAAGCTCTATTTTGTACTCATGCTCTTTTGAGCATTCATCAATTAATGTAAAATTCTCTTTGATTCTATAAGAAAAATATGACACCTAAAATAGGTATGGTTCTTTCTAATGAGTAAATTGTTCACATGTACCCAATTTCTTCTTCATATTCTTATTACAAAGCTTACCATTATACATACCAACATTATTCGGAAAAAAAATTTAATAAGCGGTAAAAGAAGTCTTCTCTAAGAGTGGTACTAAAGCTTACCATTCTTAACTAATGCAAAAATCATTGTGTGATAGGCTGCAGTCTGCACACAAACATTAGCTGCTCATACATGTCAGCACGCGTCCATTTGTGATGTCAATTGTCAAATCATTTTGAGGATGGAGCGGGCTTCCCAAGTTCTGTATGTTTTCAGCCTATGTTGCACGGACACTCCACACCTCTGGAGTGTCGGAGTGTTCGTGTCTAACACGCTGACACGGCGCCCGACATGGCAAAATACGTGTCCAACACGCCATGTGGCGTGTTGGACACGTCTCAGACACGTTGACCGGCCCCGAGACGCCATTGCGACACACCACGTCAATGTTTCAGACTTTAAAAAAATAATAAATAAATAAATTTTCTATTCATTTTATATTTGATCAATTATGGAATAACAAGTTTGGATGGATTATGGATATGATAATTATATTAGTTCATCTTCTTATCTATTAAGTGCTACTGTGCTAGAGAGCTAGTCGATGATGAGATGGAGTCTTGAAGATGAGAGGTAAATTTTCTATTTATTTTATATTAGATCAATTATGGAATAACAAGTTTGGATGGATTATGGATATGATAATTATATTAGTTCATCTTCTTATTTATTAGGTGCTACTATACTACAGATTGTCCTGTTTGAAAACAAGCTACTGCTCAAGTTTGTTTTTCTTTAATGTTATGTTTTAGATGTTAGAGGTCTGCTGCTTGTAATGTTATTAGTTATGCACTTAACTTATTTCTTATGGTTATGAAATAGATTGAATTTAGAACTGTATTTGGTAATATAATGAACTTATTTCATATTTTAGTATATTTTTTATTTATTAAACATACATAAATATATAATTTTGTTTGCCGTGTCCAAGCCGTGTCGAAAACTCAATTTTTGAGTTTTACCGTGTCACCGTATCATGCCGTGTTGTGTCGCCGTGCAACTTAGTTTTCAGCTAATCTTTGTGTGCAGATACTCTTATCACACTATGACACGATTGAGACCATAATGCATTAATGCATATTATTGTTTCTCAACAACTTCATCAGTAACCTCCTCCTCCTCCTCCTCTAGTTCAACCTCCTTTTGTTTTGGCCCTCCGTGATAAAAAGACTGCTCAATTACCGACGGTTGGCACGACTCATTACGAGCTGCCGAGCTGAGAGCCTGAGACTCATTTTAAAACAACACTCCTAAAGATTTAGGTGATTTCGTCAAACAATTATACATAGGTTTGCTCGCTTACTGTTTCCGGTGAGCTGCTGTCATATGTAACATACTATAATTGCACCTCCTCCTAATTGAGACTGAAACACAAGCACCTAGTTTTGATTCAAATCTCTCTTTTTCTTTTTCTTTTTTTTTTCTTTTTTTTTTTTAACAACAGAACGTACTGACAACAAAAAGAGAAGCCAAAAACTGAAACAGAAAAACTATACTACCTACCAAGGAGGAGTCCTACTGAATCAGACTGAAAAGTGAAAACCATGAGGTTGAGGAGGGTTAAGAAACACTCCAGAGAAACCAAATTAATGTCTTAATAAACTACCAACCTGGGCTGAGATCGGACCCATATGAACATGACACAGATCAAACATGGTTTTAACAACAATTGAAGACCACAACATAATGCCTCCTCAGGGTTTCATCAGCAATGAAATCCATTGTCTCACCTCTCATTTTACACAAGTCATCCCCTTAAGTGAGAAACCGTCACGTCCCACCAGAAAAGAATAATTTGACAACAGAAACCTTGTAACCCACAAGGATAAAGAAAAAGGTATATTTACTTATACCTGGAAAGTGGAAACCCATATCTTTCAAGGCAATAAAAGATGCATGTCTATTGGTAAATCTCACATGAAAAATGATCCACCTGATGCTAGTTTACATTATACAGAAATAGTACAACCCAATTCCTTGGCAGCAGTATCAAGAAATTTAATAGGCATTCCAGTTGCAAGTCGGCTGTGAGCTTCCCATGTCAGGCACTTTTCAATATCAGCTTGCCAATCAATAACATCTAAGTTAAAATACTTATAGGAAGGACCATGGATACCATTTATTTGCACTGGATTAGGGTTAGGTCTAACTGAACTGGTTTGCAAAATATCACGAAGAACTGATACGCTCAAAGCGCGAACATGAGCACTAGGATGAGAAAGGCATCGGATAGTAGCTGACAGACGACACTGCATATCATGAGTGAAGCCGATAGACATCAATAATGGCTTTGCAATAAACAAAGTAAAACGAAGCATTATATTTTTATTTTTTATACATCACTTTTTTCTTTTTTTTTTCGATTGCTTTTTTATACATCACTTCACCTCTGCTGTTACTCATATTATCATTGAGCCTACGATCATACCAATTAAATGCATCAACGAGGCATGTCAATTTACCTTTAACAGGTTTGAAAGGCCATCTGCAACTGCAAGCCCAGATTCTCCCCACTCCAGCACAGGCTTAACTGCTCTCGCAGTTGCTTCCAGTAGCTGCACATTTATATACAGATGGATCAGAATATTTTAAGATTGACATTTCAAAATCGATAAATATTCACTCTGTCCTCGACAGAAAAGATGTACAAAGAGGGAATGAAAAAGAATACGTTTCATTAATATAGTGTGAACGAGGATCAAAACTAGACGTAATGACTTCATATGAGATAGGACAAGGATTGAAGTTGCTGATATCAATTTAAAACGTAGGCGAATTGTCAGCAAATGAAGATAAGATGTGGAAGAGTTCCAACATATGATCCCATCAGGTGCTACGTTGCGCAGTAATATCAACTTATAAAGTGTTATAGTAAATAACTGTAACCATGCATGGCTAATGATGAGAAGGATTGAATGACACAAATTGTGAAAAATAAAGAAGAAACTCGCTTGGCCTGCTGCCCTGTTTCCTTGGGATACAGCAGAAGTTAGTATCAAGCCATATAATTTTCTTGTTACAATGTCTTGAGAAATGAGCAATCCAATGCGTTTGAAATAGAAGAAATGAAACTCCCAAAGAGAGTAATGCATGGTGGTAAAATTCACCTTCCCTTTGAATCTAGATGGTGTTCCTAAGCTTCCAAGAAAGGAAAAAAAGTATAGATTCATGTATAGATGCATGGTGTTCCTAATCTAGATGGTTTTAAGTGTAGGCGAAGATTCATGTCCTAGTTTAGCGGACATAAGACGTAGGTCAGCCGGCGTACTAAATTAAGTATAGAATCGTATCTTAGTTTAACAGACATAAGTCATAGGTCATAAGGCTATGCCATAAGGCACACTAACGTAGTGAACTGTTACCTCCAGCTGCGGTAAAGTGCAAGCTTCTCCATCAACAAGCATCCCATCAGTGGCACGCAGAAGTAGATCTGACGCACTAGACAAAATTACCAATGATTCTGGGCTATCATGAATTCTCATCAACTCTACAATCAATTTCACAATCCTCTGGTTGATTCTCCACATCTTCTGACCTTGATCATCATCTTTGGCAATCCAAGGCTGCAATTCCCTCTCCGCCTGCAAGAGCTCAAGGTCAGTAATCTAACTACAAATGTGCAGTGGAACTGCCATAATTATAAATAGATAGAAACAACTAAGAAAGCCACTGATTTGGACAGTCCCTGGAATATCTCTACCACAATCACAGGATATATAGATTAGAAGTTAACAATGAATTAGAGTCTCTTCTAATTTATTCTGCAATTCCCTCTCCGCCTGCAAGAGCTCAAGGTCAGTAATCTAACTACAAATGTGCAGTGGAACTGCCATAATTATAAATAGATAGAAACAACTAAGAAAGCCACTGATTTGGACAGTCCCTGGAATATCTCTACCACAATCACAGGATATATAGATTAGAAGTTAACAATGAATTAGAGTCTCTTATTAAATTAGAAGAACTGCTTCGATTAAGGATAAGACAAAAATGGCATCTCCTCAAGATATATCAGGTCATGTTCAAGTCAGTAGCCAACAAGGATAAGAAAATTCTCATATATATGACAGTGTAAAAATGGGACATAATTTAGACCTGAAGAACAACTGCTGTGGCTGCTTTAGTTGGTGTTGCAGATACAACGTTGCATAATGCATCAACAACCTGTACATAAAGAGGTACATATCAAACATTATACATACTTTACTGGAATATTGGAAACAGAAGTTCATACGGAATACTGTATGAATGTATTCGAAAATTTCATCGTCACAAACAGCATATTATTTTACCTTTTTTTGCTTCTCTTCTAATAAGAAACAGAAAATAATAAGTTTGGAGAAATGTACTATTATATCGCTATGACATCTGATATAAATTGTTGTTTAATAATAATAATATGAGCGCATGCTGCTGCTATGCATTCCTCTAATGATAGAATTTGTTAGTCATTGTCAACAGTAAAGAAATATAACAATTGTGTAGCCTTGTAACCAAATCAGTACAAAATCTTAATCCTGAATAGAAATTATAAGAATCCAGATTGAAAAAATTCAACAACTCAAAACTGGTAGCAGGATACGTCCTTCAAATATCAAATATACAGGTGCTTCTTCCTTTTTCAGATGCATCACAAGGTCTATTCCACACTTACTTGCCTCAAATATAGTAACAGTTAAGAATTTGGAGATAGGGGTTTGCTACTAAAAACAATTCATGCAAAGTCCAGTCATGTGCGAGTGCTGAGGAAGAAATGATGAAGTATACCAACTATATTTATAATTAATAACAGCAAAGATGATGATGCAAGAGACAATTAATATGAGATTACCTGCCGCCACCCTTGTTGAGCAGAAGTGCTTTCTGCAGTAGGTTGGGTTTCAGGAGACGCAATTAACTTGTGCCACAACAGTGAGACAACTGAAAAACATAGCTCTTGTTTCTCTGTCAGTACCGTTCTTAGAAGAACCTGTGCGCTGCAACTAAATCCTATATGCCTGTCCATAGTAAGGAAGTTGGCCAATTCCGAGGCATCTAATGGTAAGTTTGCAAGACCTTTACCAAATGTTCCGGAACCACCATTAGAATGTGACGGCGTCACAGATTTGACTCTAGTTTCTGAATACGCTGAACCCTCATATTGCGAGACAGATGACTGTCCAACATTAATGCATTTACTCTTTTCACATCGACTTAGCTTTCTACCTTCAGAACACACTAAAGAATCCCTCCAAATCGGCACTTGCATCAAGTGTGCTTCCAGTGGTTCAGCCTTGTTAACAATCGATGCAACAGCCTTGCTGTGAATATCAATGAGGTTATACAGTGATGATGCTCTAGATGAAATTTCATTATCCCACTTGCAGCGCATTAAAACACAGAGTGCATGCATGCAAGCCTTTGACCATCTAAATAATTCAGATACATGAGCGGCAACCATAGCTGCGGCAACAATCTCATTTGAACTGTAACTCCAGGAGGTGCCAACAGAAGATGGCTTCAGCAAAAACAATGCCTCCAAAATGACCAATATTCTGCGCGTGTGGCAAATTGCTGAGTCCACGCTACTTTGAAACTCATTAGAAGATCCATTTATTTGTTTGTAAGAATTGGCAGACCCAATTGGTTTTGCAGGCTTTGCAATATTTTTAGCATCTTTTGAGTGTGATTGGTTGCTCCCCCTTGAAACCAAAGGGAACAACTGAAGCTCACAGGCAAGAGCACAAACAGCGGCTAGAACATAAGAGTCAAATGCTGCTACAGGTCCTTGTTTTTTGGTTTTTTTTCTGTCTCCCTGTTTTCCAGACATTTCTCGTGATTCCTCAACACATTCCTCAAGTGGGTAGCTTTCTTCAACTCGTGCTTTCTTACTCCCACTGGACTGAGCTTCATGACTAACGCATACAGTTAACACAACAAACAATAGACGTGAAGCAAGCTCTACAGATGCACATGATTCTAAGAACAGTGAATGAACCATTGTCCGAAGCTCTGCCACAGCCAGGTTTTTTGAGGCAGACCCTATGCCAAAAAGGTATCTTGTTTTTCTGTTCTGCTCTCTTGAGGACTCAGGTGGAAATGTCCTTTGAAGAATCGCTTCAACTGTGGCAACAAATATCTTCATAAGACATGCTTCAGAAGGACTTCCACGAGGAAGGTATTCCAAGACCTTAAGTAGGGGTATATACAGATTCCAGGATAATATTGGAGGCTGCAATGGAGTTGCAACAATGATCTCAGGAAGGTCAACTGCTGAGGAACTTAAAGGAATTAGACCATAGGCAGCTTCCCATATAGTACAGATTCTCCATTCAACCTCAGGTCCATGGGCACAAAGCATAGAAGCAATCCCTTGGGCAGTAGCTTCAATTGTTGCTTCAGCCGCAGGAACTTCTATCTGGTTAAAGGAATTTCAAGATTGTAGGTAGATTCAATTAATAATTACTCAATTGAGAGCAGAAAAAGTTCTGATTAAACAAAAAAGGGAAGAAACTAAAAAAAAATTGTTTTTAGCTGAAGAACTAAAACCTGAAACTTGAAAGTTGGTCACTCGTACCTGCTTCCTGTAGCTTGAGACACGGCTACCCATAGGCTCATGTTGAACTTCAACTCCCTCAACTTGTCTTAGTGGAGGAAAAAGCAATGCAGGTTGAGAGAGTATCCGGAAAAGTAAAGCTGCTGCAGCATCAGCTGCTATACCGGCTCTCATGGACATTGCAGTCCCAATTGCTCGCAAGAAATGCAAATGCATCCAGTTCCGTGGAAGCTACATTGACAAAGAAGAGAATGCACTTAACAAAGGTGCTATATTCATCAACTTCCAGAACCACTTTAAGTATATCTATCACATAAGGGCGGAGGGGAAGAAGTTAAAGATCATCTGAGAAAAAGATAAGCCGTCCCATCACCATGGAAAGCTCAAATTCAGAACAATCATTTTAGAAGTTCAACTTTAATTCCGTTTATTGTCTACAGAACAAGATATGCATTAAAATACTTATCAGTGATTTCTCTCTTTTGCTCAAACTGTATAATTTAAATAGTACATAAACCAGTTTCTTGAAGTATGCAAAGGTGCAAGATGCTAGAATAATAGCTCCAAAAGGCTTAAGCTGACAGTACGACACCAATCAAGTTTGATGTTCACCGATAATAGTATCAGATTACAGTTATTCAGCTTCAATTAAGTTCAATGTTCAATCAGTACTTCCAGCTTACCCGTATTCCAGATGCATAATCTTCAGCAGCGCGAAGAAGCTCCACAAGCTGTACAGCTGCATCAAGAGCATCGGGTGCCCATGATGGCGGTGCTTCTAGAAGTCCAAGAAGAAGTCTTTGGGTAGCACTTGGAGTAGCAATAGCATAATACCTATTACCAAAAATAGAAAATAATAGTTATGAGCAAATACGTGTACGTTGTTGACTTTTTGGTGACCTGAGATGAAGGTTCAAGATTTTACCTGTGAAATAAACGTGCATATGGCTCAAGAGCTGGTAGCCCAGCCACTAGATGCTCATCTAAAGCTGTTGTTGGAGGAGGAAGTAGAAGTGCAGGGACAGCTACTGCTGTTAATGTAGCAGTTTCATAACGAGAAACTTCTTCATCACAAACACTTAATATAACTCCAGCACCATTTGCAACAGCCCACCTTGGAGTGGATGGCATGAGTTGAGGATGTTTTCCAGATCCACGAGAAGAAGCTAAGTGTGGGGAGGAAAAAGAAGAACAAAGGTTATTCACAAATGTTTTTGCCCTCGAGGTGAATTCCATCTGAACCATGATAAGATGTTCAGATCAATCAAAATATTTGTACAAACACAAATATCAAAGGATGACGATAAAAAATAAAACTCAAACGTGAAGAAGTTAATTTATTTCTCATTTCTGAAAGAAAGGATCTTTTTTCTAACTAGATATATAGTGAAAGTAGTAGATGATCAAACCACTTCCCAAAACAGACCAAAAAGCGAAAGACCAAACAGAAAAAATTCAAATCAGCTAACCATAATCACTTCACCACAGTTGGGAAGTCCATCACTGAAGTGAGCTGAATAAGAATTTTGTATGAAAGGTTAAAAAGTCTAAACAAGTTAACAATGAGTTGATCAACATGCAAGACTCATGGAAAATAAAAGGCACAAAATTACGGTGCACAGAGCCTGCATATATAATCCAGCTAGACCACGTTCGTGTACCACATCACGTGGTTTAAACTTGGTACACAGATTCTGATTAATAGCATTCTACTATTTTCAAGAACCATGCATTGAATATAATCCATTACAGTGGCTGAAATATGTACCAGAGAGAAGCATTGTTAAAAAATAATAATAAAATGTACCTACAGCAAAGCAAGATTTCATTAAACTTGTAAATGAAGTTTAACTAACCAGTTGACGGAGGCTTCAGTTCTCCCGCAGCATATTTTCCCATAACTCCACTGCACCTGTCAAAGTATGCATAGTATTTGATATTACATTAGAATGCATAAGGGAACCAACAGAAAGATGAAAACCTGTGCTTTATGAGAACATTTACTACAAAATAATAGCCTTCAAACATCTGTTATATCATAGTAACCCATTTCCTTTCTTCAGGCACACAGAACTGGTTTAACTCATAAGAATAGCTTTACCTGGACAAACCAACATTAATTTTGATGGTTCCCAGCCAAAAGCCTTCTAATTTAAATTACAAGGATGCATATAGAATATTGACAAACAGACTGCTAATAGAGAGCCGGCAGGCATTGCTAACATAATATACAAGATAAAATCTATAAAAAAATTGAAGTGTGATATGCCTGGTTAGTTAAAGACCTATTTAATCAGTTCCTGATGGAAACAAACATCAAGCCACCTTATAAAATACTGTGAAAGTTAAACTGCAAAACAACTGTTTTTTCTTTTCTTTTGTTAACAAGGGCTGGTTTTACAATATACGATAAACAATCTCAATCCACTGCACTCACCAGCGGAAATAATCACTTCTAATACCCAGAGGTGCAGCAAGCAATATATCAGTAATCCAGGGAGACAAAGGTCGTATAGGTTTCCTCTCTTGCTGTACTGATGGTACATGACTGGATTCACCATCAACAGAATCACTTGTTGTAGCATGGCTGCCACTACTGCTTCTCTCTGTCTCACTATTCTGTTGTTCAACCTTGTATATTGGGCGATTGTAATGAGTTAAGATTCGTAAAATCTCCCCACATGCCAGAGCCCACTGCTCAGAGTACTCCTTCTGTGAAGGTTCAAAGATAATTAAAATACATAAAATATCCCTTGACATTTTTGACAACACACAAAGGACAATTCCTTTTTTAGTCCACAGTGAACTGAACATAGTTGCAGTTTTCCTTATTAAGGGCAGTGTCTATACTGATTCTTCTGTGCTCTTTTTTTTGTGTTTTACAAAACCTCCTGCTCAAGTCACCATAGTTCTTATGGATGACTTGAGTAGAGCTTCTAAAGAGTACAGAATACTTGGAACAGGGATATAGGCGGAGTTCTAGTTTGATATTTGTTTTAGGCCTCTATCCCCAATTTTCATAAATATACTAAAACAAATAAAAGTAAAACAATTATAATAAAATTCGGAAGATATTTTTAACACTTAAACAAATAACCAATTAACACACACTACAAGGTCAAAATTAAAGTTAAATTTGAAATACAACAAAAAAAAAAATCTGAAATTCTCAATATATGCATAAACGAAAAGGATAGCAAACATATTTAATGGCCAGTTAATCAATCACCTCGCTACTGGGGCAGACTAATGATATGAAAGAAGCAAATGGTGGACTAGTCCTTTCATAGGGCAGAGTGCCATCAATGATGCATGAAATAATGGGAAGGACAACAGCATGCCCATGCTCAGGATGATGAAGGACAAACATAGCTGGAATCCATCCAAGTAGATAAAGTAGTCAATAAACAATAATCAGAAACACGACATGAAATTACCAAGTAAAATCAATCATTGCATAAAAAAAAACAGGGCTAAATTATATATACCTAACACATCATCAAAGAGACGCTTCACCTCGGAAGGGTAGCGGTTACGGATCAGCTGCCAGAAGACAAGTTATATAAGTACAGATCCTCTTATGTAAAACTCAACTACTCAAGTAAGAAGGATGTGGGCAATATTTTCACAATTATGCAGGATAAGACTGAGCTCATGAGTCAGATAAAAAACACATGGGGCGCACCTCAGAAATATCCTCTGGAAATTGTTCTGATGTAAACTGACCGAAGTACTCCACATAGGCCGTGATTTGAGCCTACAAAGAGGGGGGAAAGAGAAAAGGCAAGTATGTTTATCAGTTCCTGTAAGAAGTCGATCGAGGCTAGAAACTGAAATAAATCGAGCTTGGTACAGTAAACTTAGTTATATTTAACTGCAGATAGCATAAGAACAGACTCCCAATTTCTACAATCTACCAGACAAAAGAAAAAGGCCTTGATGATTACCATAAACTTTTAGCGAAATAATAACGTATATTGAGAGACATAGGAATGTACATCTATTCATATGTTTACAGTTTCATAGCCCTATTCTTAAGGCTCTTAAAAGGTTACACTGTCCATGACTCATGGACAGCAACGTCTAGGTAGTAAGAAATGTTGGATTCAGACAATATTTGTTGATTTATGATAATCTGTTTCATTTAATTTCTTTAGTCAACTCCGCTAAAATAAGCAATGCCTTCACAGACTAAAGAAACAACCAGGTTGCGGCGTTGTGGGTTTGGCTAAGACCCTCCTGCTATCAAATCATGAACAAAGGGCATTATTTCAGTGAAAGGAAACTCGTAGATTTTGGCTCTTTAGCTGTAGTAAATGAATAGGAATGGGTGACGAGTGAAAAAATCAGAGCTGCTGCCCCTAATTGCTCAATATGAGATTGACTTTGTTGTCATAGATTCTAGTCACTTATCTATTAAACTAGAATACACAATCCCATCACAACTACCTCAATAGTCACTTATCTATTAAACTAGAATACACAATCCCATCATAACTACCTCAAAAGCTAACTAGAAGATCTAAATGAACTTGAAGGGCATGTTTGGTTGTACATTTGACATCGTCTACATTATTTGCTACCCACACAATTAGAGGTAGAATCTCGACAACTATTGTGGCATCCACTTGATCAATAACTCATATTATGTGTTTCATAGTTTCAATCACACGAGACGTTCATGCCAAAGAGTTACTGTGAATAAAAGACAAGATGTTTCATTCCGCAGACCTCTTGAAAACTAATACTCTAATGCCAGCATAAACTATCAGTACAAGTATGAACCGACACACACACACACGCAAGTAAGAACTAAAAATTGCTTTACCTTTCGTCGTGGAGCATCTTGAGGGGGAGGCCCAAACAATGAGGAGAATTGGAGTCGATCAATCCATCTTTCTGATGAACAAGCCATAGAAACTCGAAACACCAATTCACAACTTCGCAACCAAAACAATGATAGAACACAAGTAATTCCACAAGCTTTCTCTTCAATCCGCTACCAATCAAGAATTAAAAGTTTGTAGTTTAACATCCCAAAAATCTCCCACAAATTAAGCGAAAACACTGGTGCTACCCACAAAACAATGAATAAAGGGTCAATCTACAACCCTCTGTTAGTCACGACTTCAAGTCTCTGCTTTCAAGTACAACTTCCCAAATCTTGTTCATTACACAACAATGACTGCCGTTTGATCTCTGCAAAAGCACCGCAGAACCTAAAATCAGAAATATGTAGAAAAAAAATATCAGAAATATGTAAAAAAAAAAAAAAACAAAACAAACAAAATTACAATTACAATTCTCCATTTCAAAGGAAACCAAAACAAATCCCCCAAAAAAAAAAACAAAGTGACCAGTGAACACAACTGCAACATTTTTTCTTCAAAATATCGGTTGGCTTCAGACATCATATATATATATATATATATATATATATATCTTCCAAAAAAAAAAGAAGCAAACTAGAATCAGAAATGAGAAAATCAAAAGCACCAGCTAATTTTGCACAGGAAAAAAATACAAATTTCTTGCAGCGAAAGAAGAAAAAGAAAAATTGAGAAAAAAATGAAGAAAGAGCAGGACCTTCGTGCTTCAGTGATTCCTTGACAAGCGAGAAAAAATGTCACTGTAAAATTGAGTTAATCTGGTTTTATCTGTGGGAGGAGAGAGAGCTCGAATATTTTTCAAGAGGCTGTGGTTTGGCTTAGTTTGGTACAGAGAGAGAGAAATAGAGAGGAGATCTTTAGGAGGCCTTAGGCTTGCTCTCACATTAGATTGCTGTGTATACGTGTCATTGATATTTTGCCACTTGCCCAACAGGCCTCAATGCGCGTCATGTATCATACATGCATGCATGACCCATCAATTCTACATACATATCATACATACATGATATCCATCAGTATGTCAAGGTCAGTGACGAGGAGATGGAGAGCAAGCACTTGGTTGGCAACTTTTCTCTACTTTAGCCACATGAATTTTACTAATGAAAGAATATGATAATCATGATTTGGTGTAATTATTGCTATTTTTATATAACAAACAAACAAGGGATGAAGGATAAAATATTGGTGTTAAGGGAGATATTTTTGAGGTGTAAGTGTAAGTGTGTAACATTGAGTGCATGTGGTTGGGCAGGAAATCGGTACGACCAAGAGGGGCATGTGCTCCTAAACATGTTAATGGATGTGGGCGATCTAAACCAAATATCTAATCGACTCTAAATTTCTAATTACATTCACTAACAAAAAGATAATTCACTCGAATTACATTTTGTTAGCCGTTTGTTTAAGGTTTAGTTTGAAATTAATGTGATATGAGAATGATTACTTTTGAAATCCTTGTGAGAAAAATCACTTCTGATAATAGAGAGCATATGCACTATTAGTCAAGGAAAATTGTCAGTTTGCTAACCAAAATGGTATGACCAATCCACTATTCATTCATAATTGGCAATTGCTTTTAGCTTACACGCACCAAATAAAAGACAATTTACTTGTCAATCCCCTATTTCACACTTCAAAATTAATTTATTTATTAATTCAAAATGATGTTAAACTTAGAAAATCATTCTAATTGGGATCTCTATAATAAGAACTAATTGAGTATTTTTCTCAAACAAACTAGATCAAAAAAATGAGAAATGAGAAAATGGGTTAATTATTTTGATGAACTAATTAACTAACAATGAGATTGAAATTTATGTTATTAACACGCTCTTTATCTCAAGCCTATAGCCTTAGCCGCCGCTCTCTCTAGATGACAAATAGAGAAATTTCTTCCCTCGTCCGGCAGCGTGTTTTTGTCGTCATCGAATGGGGCTTTGCCACCCCTTATGGGTCGGGCATGAGACCGGATTTTTAATTTTTGATCTCTTCGTTTTATGTCATGGTGAGCAAGGTCAAGTATGCGGAACTGAGATGAGGACCAAGATGAAGTCGATCAGCGGTGGTCATCAACAAGTACTAGGTTCCTCCGCAATCGATAGGGGATGGGAGCCTCCCTTCTCTCTCTCTCTGGGGCGACTTGGTGGTGTAGACGTCAGCGAGGTCAACAAGGTCGTGGCTGGCTGTGGATGCTAGACCTTGCTTCCATGATGTTGTTTTTGGATTGGGCCTAACCTTTGTTAGATCTTGTTTGTTTTAAGGTTTTTAATTTAGTTTTAGGTTTTTAAAATGTAACTGTAAAATCTGGGGTAGCCCCTTCTGCGTTAGGGTGGGTCCTAGGTTGCATCAAAATAAGCTAGTTTTACTAGCAGATTATTTAGGGTTCTCTAGCAAAGTTAGGGTTCTCTTGTTATATGTATGTTGTTCTTTTGTGTTTCATCACATGGTGATTGCAATAGGTTGCTCTAGGGTAGCCTCGTGGCTTGATTCTTACATGTCCCTATTGGGGTAAGTCATGCATTTGTAATTTCTTTTTTTACTTAATGCAAAGTCATATGCCCTTCCTCTAAAAAAAACTAACAATGAGATTAATCGTTCATCATTAATTTGAAAGAAGGATTGTTGGATGATAATAGAAAGAAATGAAGAGTTCAAAAGAACCAGAGGAAATTTTTTGAATTTTTGAAATTAAAAGGAGAGAATAAGTACCTACGAAATCGGACCAAAACTAATTTTTAAAGGAATGTGAAATCCACACGCTCTAAATTGGAATCTATACACCTACTTTTTCATTTTTAGTAATCATTATCATATGAGACAAAATTTAAGTTACTAAAAAAAAATGTGTGTGGATTACAATTTGATCGGGGTGTGTGGATTTCACTTTCTTTTTTAAATAGGGAATCTTTAAGCCTTTCGGGTCTAGCGGCTGCGCTTCCTCTATGGACGAGGAGGCAAATGTGTTGGCAGCTTGACCGCAGTGACAACGAGATCGTGTTTGTGGTGGCAGCGAGAGGCTGAGATGAACACTTTTGTCAGTGGGGCGGCAGCTCTAAGACAGGAGGTTCATACTGACTTTTTCGACTGTGATAGTGCTTTGCTGGACCAGATGTGGGTTTTTGACCATGTCGGATCCTTGGAGATGGGGCTAAGGCGGTTTCCCGAGGCCGGGAGCAACAGTTTGACGACCATGATGGGTGTTGGTGCTGCTCGAATGTCGGATGTGGTGGATGCTAAGCTTGATGGCTGGAAGCGTCGACCTCCTTGTTCGTCTCCGACTCTTCGGTGACTCGGACTGGAGTGGTTCTACGGGCGGTGCAAGGTCAGGGTTTGGACATATTAGAAATTTTTGTCTGTGCGACATTGATGCTTGAACCGGATGACGAGATATGGAGGTGCTAGTCTCTGGGAACGGCAGCGGAGTCGCAGATGTGGCAGACTTGGACTTGGGTTTCGATTTGGGCTCAAGGATTTAGGCCTGGATTTGAGCGCGGGCCAGTTGAGTTTGGGTTGGGCTCTTACTAGAGGTACACTACCCCTAGCCTAAAGGGCAAAAAGTTTTTTTTTTCGATGAAGAAAACAACGTAAAAAAAAACTACAACAAAAAACCTCTAGAAACTCCAATTTCTAGCTGATCCAAATAGAACGCTTAGGACAGAGAAAAGTTAAGGCAGTTAAACCATATTAAAGGCAGTTTTTTTTTTGACACTTGTCCTTTTTTTTCTATTTTTTTTCTAATAAAACAGAGTATGTGGTCTTAGCTAGGTGCTTCATATGAATTATTATTATAATGAAAAACTATTATTTTGCACCGTGGGGCGTACATAAATATGGATCTAGTCAAGTCCAAACAATCTAGAAATACATATTGACCATCTCCATGAGACATGAGCTCGGTTTAATACATATGGATCAAGTCAGGTCCACACAACCTAGGTATAGACAATCTATAAATTATTGGTCACTCATTATACTTTGAGTCTCCATAGTTAGTCGTCGTCGCTTTGTCAATTTCAATAGATTACTCATCAAACTATCAAATCTCACACAACAAAGTCAATTACTAACGTAATCTTCCAAATTGTAGTGTATTTTTTGGTAGTAGGAACTTGATTACGGTTTGGTTTAGGGGTACCCACGATACTTCATAATTTAACATGACGCGACGTTTCAAATATAGATTGCGACGTCACCCGGTTAACAACCAATGAAAAAGTTGTTAGTACAACATTGTTTGAGATTTGATAGCATTATACGTGTAATAATTTGTTAAAATTGAGAAAACGAGAACTAAACTGTTATATTTTAGAAGAATAAAAAGTAAGTTGGTATTCAATCAAAACCACGGCCAAAAAAGGGGACCGTCTCATACAAACCGGCGTCGTCGGCCGAAATGCATGGTGCTGTAGGAGGCCAATAACGCGGATGAGTGGCTGGGAAGGATGGATCGGTCAGGGGTTTAACGGTCAATGATAGAAATATCTTTGAAACTTGGCTGAGCATCGATCTAGATATTTTTGTTCCCCGCGGAAGCCAATCAGCGATGGGCTCTAGATATACACGAGTCAAACCTTCGCAAAAGCAACGTGGCTCCCTACTGTGCCAGGAATATATCTCCTTCCTTCCTTCCCGATCTTCTTCTTCTTTGATCCAAACTCCAACTCAGGCTCGTGATCCTCACCGCATGTGGGACCCGCATCAGAGATTAGTTCTGGACATGCATCACATGTCATGTGGTTGCTCCCATACGTGGCCGGTTCCTATTGGTCGCTTGTAAGACGTCTTCGTTGACCCTGTTCTATTGTTTTTGGGCGAGGCCCTTTTGCTGCTCTAGCTCCTGTATTTACCCAAAAATTAATAAAAATTGTTCATGTGTATCGATTCGTACCTTGTAATCAATATTGAATATTCGGTGCAAGCTATGCTTCTTGTTATTACGAATGGGATCAAATCTCTAGTTTTCTACCAACAATACCCTAAATCATAACAATTGCATACGCGGCGCACGTAAACATGTCTACACCAATTACATACACGTATCAACTTATAATGTGTAATATAGACATAATGTCAACATTTTATGATTTGATGATGAAGCACCCTAGCTTACTCCTAAAAAAACCAAAACAAGATCATTTATATATCTGTGCTATATAGGTACGCAACTGTTTACCGAGTTTGAAATGATCAGCATACAACCTTGGAAACAAATATTTTGAATAATGATTAGACAAGTATATTCATTAAGAAAATGAGGCACAGTTGAGGGAAGAAATTGCAGCAGAAAACAAATTAAAGCAAAGAGAAAGGCATAATCAAGCATTTTATTTAATTTTTTGAGAATGAGAGGCATATATAGAATTAAGGTAATTAATAGAAGATGCATGAATTGACCTCCCTGAAGAACAATCTAGAACGAAATACAAAGACAAAAAGAAGCTCCATAATGAAGGAATGTACATGTCGTCTAAGCACTAACAATTATATAAAACTAAGAAAATCGGTGGTCGTCGTTTCGGAACACCAATGGGTGATGGTTTAGGTGTGTAAATAAAACAAACGAGGCATTAGTCACTTGACAAGAGATGCATATAAACAAACATTTGCGTGATTATTGATGGCTGGCTACACTATGAGGAGGGCTCAGCACCGTACGCGTGTCCCCAGCTAGGTTTTGACATTTGCTGGTCGGCCGATGACCCCTCTCTCTCTCTCTACTAAGCCAAAGAGAAATAGAATTGAAAAATGGGGTTTGGACGGTTGAAGATAACTGCGTGTATGATCCACTTGAGCACTTTGGCTGACTTGATTTTCGTATATTAGTTGTTAAATAGTGTTGTTATAATTACCAAGGAAGAAGAAGACGTAGCATATTCCAAAACCAATGTGAGTGGAGTCACGAGTTTTTTTTCTTCTTTTTCTTTTTGGTGACAGAGAAGAGTTGGAGGCTACACTAGATAACAGTCATATAAGACCTTCATGTGTTATATTTCTCGAACATTCTTTCGTTCTTCTTCTACTCCTTCTAATTCTTCCTTTATCTTTTAATTTTTGTTTATATTTTATTTTCTTATTACAGTTGACATAAGTTCAAATATCTCAAAATGAAAAATGAGAAAATACATGAGATGCAATAAAGCAGTTAATTATATTAAATCTAAGAAAATAAACAATAAAGTAGTTGGAAGTAGTTGGATATTTTGAGCCCAAGATATAATGTATGTAATAAAACGTACGTGAATGCCAAGTTACGTAAAAAGATTAACAATAGTGTGACTGACAATACATAATTTACGTAAATTTATTTGTCAATATAACAATACCTCATTGATGTAACATTGACAATTTTTTTTCAATCAGACAATGAGTATGGTCGGTAACTCGCTAGTGGCGATATCTACATGCTACGGGGCCATTCGGGCGTATCATTAGGAACTCAGGTCGACAGATTTGGTGTGTGTTTCAGGTGTTTGTGAGTCATATCTACACTGTACAATTAATCACAACCCAATACACGTGATGTGCTAGTGCAAAAGCTCGCCATCACAAACTATCCCAATTTTGTAGTTCATGTAATTATCCAAAAAAAAAAAAATTAAAGAATTCCCAAGTGCTAAGGAAATACTGGAAATGGGCCGGACCTTCTGTTAAAAGCCCATACATCGCCACACCAGATTCTCGTCTGACTTTACCTCCCCTGGATCACTTTGCGTAACATTGAAATTGAAGAAACAAATCAACGTGCCCTTCAAGAATTCCAGATCTTCTTTCATCATCAACAACTACTTGAATGCCTTGCTGACTCTGATGTTGAAGCTTCGTCGTCGTCAGAATGAAGCTACTGGTTTCCGTCCTCTTCATTTCCCTTTGCTTCTCCTCTTCCGTTCTTCCCGCTATTGCTCGCGGCGGCATTCCCAGCTCTAACCCCACAGGTCCCCTCTCTCTTCTTATTATGCATTCCTTTGTTTCCTGTTACATTCTTAACTGCCGTAATTGAAATCTGAAGTGACTTGCATTACAATCGGTGTGTTGTTGATCGGAGTATTATGTTTACTTTCACTTGCATTCCGGTCTAGTTCAGGTTTAGAGCTAAAAATGATAAAAAAATCAAAGCTGCAGGCTACGGATTTAGCTAACTACTGTTATTAGTGGTGCACTGTATTTAGCTAATAGTGAGCTTTATGTTTCCAGGCTACGGATATGGTACTCAAACCGGTTCCGGCAGGCATTTGTTTGGGGAGGATGGATCTCAGACAAGGTCTTAATTAGTAAAGTTGGATTGTTATGGTTTCGGATGAACTATGGATTGTGTTTAACTGATATGCAAACTATGTTCTGCAGTGTTGATGCTCAAGGGTACATGACTAATTCTGACCTGGAAATGGCTATTAAGGACTTTGGCCGACGGTGCAGCAACATTTCTAGGGTTTACAGGTGATTATTTGTACTTGTGCTGTTTTTTGATTGTTTTTTTTAAATACGTACTAGATTGAAGTTTACTGTTAGTTGGACTGTGTTTAGTGTTTGTATTAGGTTTTTCATGATGATTATGCTGACTTTTCTTTTCATTCTCTCGTTGAGGGATTTCTGGAATGGATGATCAGTATTGGGGAGAGTGTGAATGGTGTTCCTCTGGTAATCATTTGGCCCAAGTTTATTTCCTGTTGTTGTTTTCTTTTTGCGCTATATTTTCAGGGTATCCTATCACATCATACGAAGTGATGCTTTTTCTTTTGCTTGTAGTGGGTAATTGAAATATCTGATAAGCCTGGGGAGGAAGAGCCTGAACCTGCATTTAAGGTGAATGATATGTTGTTTACAGAAGCTTACACACAATTGTCTTTTTCTTAAATATAATTTTATGAAGATTATATCGTAGCTGCTTTTGGTATAAGTTCGTTTCCTTTGTGGTGGGTTTGGCTGAACGGAACATGAGCATCTTCAAAGATTAAGAGGATGTGGCAATATTTGGAACAGAGTCAGATAGAGCTAGACTGCTTGCTTCTCTTTGGGCTTCCTTGTTAAAACACTTCAAAAACATTTGTAATTAGCATAGCTTTTCTTAGGTGGGGGGATACTGCACTGGTGCTTTGCAGTTGCTTCAAAAGCATTCATAATTAGCATAGCTTTTCTTAGGTGGTTCTCTTTGGGCTTCCTTTTTGAATGAAGGATACTGCCCTGGTGCTTTGCAGTTGCTTTGTGTTTGATGGACTGCTTGTCCTGATTACTAGGTTTGTTTTTGTGAAGGTAGAACCTGATTACTAGGTTACATTCCTAGCTTGTCTTTTAAATTTTTTTTTCTTTACAAAATCATTAATTTTTGGTCTCTCTCTCTCTCTCAATCCCACCTCCCGAATACATCACCTCCAAAGAAAGAAAAAGAAAGTAGAAATCATATTTCCTTCAATAGCCTAGAGAAGAGTTATTATTCATTGAAGTTGGAAAATGCTTCAGATCATTTTGCTTCCTTGCTCAGTTGCAATGACATGATGACAGATCATTTAGGGAGTCTAAGGTGGTGATTGGATGTTCCAGTTTCTTGTATTGCCTTATTGTGTGAGAGGTATAAGTTTTCTGGAGGAAGGAAGAGAGGGATGGTGCAGGGAAGATATGCTGTACTGGCAATCCTTTGGATGGCACAGATGGAACACAATAGGAGGAGCCAAGGGTAAAGAATTTGATCACCAACCTTGCACTGTGGGACTGTCCAATATTTGGCTTTGCTCTGGGCATCAGCTTCTTCAAACAATTTGTGATGTGCACTTCTTAAAGCTGGAACTAAGCTAGTATCCAATAATTTTTTTTTGCACCACAGAATATATGTGCAGATGGTTGAGTAAAAGGATGTTAGTGAAAGTGGAAAATTTGAATTTCACCTCTATACAAATTTTTGGTTTTGAATATTTGCTTGCATTGATATTGCTGTATCTTTATTATTGATGTATATTCTTGACAACCTACCTTTGATTCCTCATTCATTCCCCTGAATGTTAATTACTTGTGACACATCTGGGGAATTCAGAATGCTAGTTTGAGTGTTTGTTTTGATGACTTTCTTGGTGTTGCAGTACATTGGCAACGTGCATGGAGATGAACCCGTAGGTCGTGAGCTGCTAATGCATCTTGCTAATTGGATATGTGACAACTTTTTGACAGATCCTATGGTATTTTTTACTTTCCCTGTAGGAGATTTGTTATTATTATTATTATTATTATTATTATATATTTTTTTTGGGGTAATGCAATTCCCTATTCCCCCTTTCTGGTTTTTTTTCTGTAAGTTTCTGAAGTTAAAAGCTGACTTTATTCTTCCAATACATGCCAATACAGCATTCGCTGTGTACAGTTGTAGTGTTGATAACTTGATATTTATTAACTTACTTTCACATGTCTATTCTAACCACAGGTGACATTGATTGTCGACAATGTGCATCTTCATATACTACCATCTATGAATCCTGATGGGTTTTCACTTCGGAGGCGTGGTAATGCAAATAATATAGACTTAAATCGAGATTTTCCGGATCAGGTATCTTTTTGGGTGGCACAATCTATATTTAACAGTTATGGGTAGGCTCCTCAATGAAAAACTTATAGATCCTGTCCAAAATCATTAACAGTTAAAGTTCAAATTCATAATACCAATATAAAAATTCTATTAAATCAACCACATGCTAAAAGCGCCTAAGATCAAAAGCTTAAAGCCTTAAAGAAACAATATATGAATTTCATGAGTACCCTCTGTCGAAATAAAAATAATTTCTGTTGTAAATACACTTGATTTAGCTGAAAAGGATTTCACCAGAATGCAATGGGACGTCCAAAGTATCTTTCTAGGATTAATTAATTTTTTTTTTTTCTTAACTTCCAGTACTGAAGTTTATTGGTTGTTTTTAATGATAAGAGATATTGTCGTGAAAATCAGTTCTTTAATATGAATGATGATGTGGATGTGCGGCAACCTGAAACAAGAGCAATAATGAAGTGGTTGAGAAAGATACATTTCACTGCATCTGCCAGCTTGCATGGGGTAATAACTTTATTGTATTTTATGCTGCAATTCTTAGTTTTGCATATTCATCAGCATCACTTTTATCCATATCATTACTAGGTTGTTGAAGCAGCTACCGGCTTACTAACAATAGCTTGAGATAATAATCAATTAGAAGTAGAATTGTTGCCATAATAGAGACCTGCACCTGCATGATGGAAAAATAATTTGCAGTCAAGCTTTTGGAGAATACTAAAGGAGATTAGGAATGATTTCTGCACTTCTCTGAGTTCTCTCTTAGGAGATAAGGAAAGACATTTGCATAGACGTTATAAGACACAGTCAATTGACGATGTGAACTCTGGCGACTTTCATGATGGAAAATCAATTTCTTAGTTTTGTTTAGTGAAAGTTACGGAGAGGATTTAAGTATATCAGGGTTTGCCTTCTTTACTTGTCTATTCCAAGATTAGGTAAGACATTGGCATTGATATTGTCAATTCCAGAAGTCAAAGTTACTGCATTGGTGCAAGCTGAGAGTCTAATTTGTCTTAAACAAAAAAGGGATTCCGAATATTACTGTAAGATTCCATCATGACAATGCTCTTTACCCTTCATCTGCATTTTTTTTCTTTCAAGCAAGGGCTGACTATTACAATTTTATTTGATGTGACAAATACATTGATAATGTTCGTGCTTCCCATTCCAAAATATGTTTGTTTCACATCATGGATGATGAATTCTTTGATTAATATATGGAGGAATCAGTCCCTAATCCTTTACTTATTCACAGGGTGCAGTTGTTGCAAATTATCCATGGGATGGCACTCAGGATAAAAGGTAGAAATTTTACATCCCTGAAGACCCGGACAGTTCTCCATTGTATCATGCTTCTTGAAACTCAACATTGCTGTCTTATTTTTTGATTCCCTGTTCTCTATTTCCAGTTCTTTTTTGTCCTTTTGTTGGTTAAAACTTAAAAGCTTGAAATGGTGTCCACTCAATGGAAAAATAACCTGCCAAATTTACCTCTGTTGTAAGATTTGGTAGCAAAAGTTAAAAAGGGGATGCTCACAAAAATTTATTGCATTTGTTCTGTAACATCTTATTGGCTACTTATTAGTTTTAAATCTTGATTTTCCATGTAATACGGGTTCCAGGTGTTCCATTGTATTGGAAGTTTTATTCTGGCTTCATTTTACTTCAGTTTTTGCTTTTTTAAACTGGTTTTGATTTTTTATCATAGTTTAACTTTCCATGACATATGGAATTCAACACAATGATGTCCTTGGCTTCTTCATTTTTCTTATGTACTATATACATTCCATGATTGAATTTTAGGCCGTAGAGTGTCACGATCATGATGAAGATAAGTTACATATATTGTGCTCTATAAATTATCAAAGGAACCCAAAAATAGTTGAGTTATTTGCTTTATCAAATCATCCCAGAATTTGCCTGATGAAGTTACATTTTGCACTTGCTTTTCTCATTTGATCAAGTTTAACTTGCAGGAGAATGTACTTTGGATGTCCTGATGACAAAATATTCCGATTCTTGGCTAGTGTGTACAGTCGTTCTCACTATAACATGTCCTTGAGCAAGGAATTTGAAGGTGGAATTACAAATGGAGCTTCCTGGTATGTCAAGTAATGTTTATGGAGTTTACAAAATGAAGAAATGCATATCAATTGAAAATGTTAATCTGCTTTCTTCAGTTGTGAACTACCAACTACCTATAGGTATTTCTTTTCGTTTGATATTCATCATTTTTCTTAAGACACCTGTTGCAGGTATCCTATATATGGAGGCATGCAAGACTGGAACTACATATATGGCGGCTGTCTTGAATTGACATTGGAGATTAGTGACAACAAATGGCCTCCTGCAAATGAGGTTAGGCATTAGTTGTTTAACTTGTTTTGAGTCTTGCTATATTTGCTACAATAATCATAGAGTTGTCTTCTTTAGCCAAGTTTTGATGATGCGTGAGAACTCCCAATTCCTTGTTAAATTTACCTTAGTCTTGATCTATGTTGCACGGACACGGACACGGACACGGCGACACGACACGCCAACACGGCAAAACTCAAAAACTGAGTTTCCGACATGGCAAACAGAATTATATATTTATGTATTTTTAATAAATAAAAAAATATACTAAAATATGAAATAAGTTCATTACATTACTAAATAAAGTTATAAATTCAATCTATTTTATAACCATAATAAATAAGTAATCAGTTTGAGCAATTGATTGAATATAGAATAAGCAGTTTGAGCAACAAGGAAGATGTCCGTAATCAGTTTGAGCATCAGGAAAGAAAACATTGTGGCTTTTGAAAATTATTCAAATTTTTAGTTTGTCGAATTTTGCCTTTCGAGCCCATAGAATTACTCTAGACGTCGTTACGAGTTCGTAGGATTTTTCAGAACTATTTTTAATGATTTTTGGAAGTTGGTATTATCTAAAATTTTATCAAAAAATAGATTTTTAAGGTGGCTTGATCTGGACCATTAGATTTATTAGACCGCAAGATCTAGGTCGTATATTTTGGAGTATATACGAATGTGGATCAGTTTGGACTCGATCAATTCGAGCCCAGACCAACTCGGTCTTAAGCTGCTCTGCAGCGGAGGAGCTCGGAGGAGTTCTCCGTCGTTCGGCCGTCTCCCGGCGTCCAACCGGTGGCTACAGCTTCGTCACGTCGTCCCCAACATGGCTGTGATGTTGGATTACGAAGAGGAGCTCCGGCGAGAGAGAAAAGAAGCAAAGGAAGAAAATCTGGGTTCGCCAGCGATCTTCAGATTTCGGCCACGACGACGAGCACGACTGGTATGGATAGCCTCATCTCGTCCTCCCCGACGTCGCTTTAGTATTGGATTTCCATGGGAAGCTGAGGAGAGAGAGATTCGAAGAAGAAGAAGCTTTTCTGGGTTCGTCGGTGATTTTTCGAATCCGGCCACGGCGGCGGGCATGGATGGTGCTGGTAGCTTCACCTCAACTTGGAGAACCTATCTATGTCTTTGGTTGTCCACGACGAGCTCTGAGGAGGGAGAATCGAAGAGTAGAAGTTCTGAGATTTTCCGGCGACCTCCGAGTCCAAAACGAAGTTTTTTTTTTTAAAGTCTGAAACGCTGATGTGGCGTGTCGCAATGCCGTGTCGGGGCCGGTCAACGTGTCCGAGACGTATCTGAAAAGTCAACTTTTTCGGACACATGTTTTGCCATGTCGGCGTGTCGGAGTGTCGGTCACTCCGAAGTGGAGTGTCCGTGCAACATAGACTCTTGATACAAAACAAGTAAATGGAAATCTATAAGTAGAACTTTAGCCAGATATCTCGTTCCTTCAAACTATAGTCAGATCACTTGAATGTGAAATTGAAGGTGTTTCTTTTACTTTATTTCAAACTATAGTCAGATAGCTCATTCCTTCAAATTGTAGTCCTCTATGAGTAACAGAAACTGGAGTGTATCTGTGTGGACTTGAAACTAGAAAACCCATCTTTTACCATTTCTCTATTGGTTTAAGATCAGGTAAATTTGTAACCTAACATGGATTTTTGATTTTGTCTCTCTTTCATTAAGTCTTGATTCCTTGTTGCTGTAGTTTGGTGCATGTTTCAGTGGTTTGTGTAGTTCTTGACCTACATTTGAGGACAGATTCAGATAAATGACCTATTTTAGACCTATACATTGATTTTTAAGCTTATTGTATCAAATATTCAGATAGTTGAAAAATGACCATGTGAAGGGATCAAGAATCTTAATTACCCCTATCAAAGGCAAAATCATATTCTTATCTATCGATCCTCATGGCTACGCAGCTCCTCTTTTCCCATCCAATACAGTACTAGACTCTCAACCATACAATTGGTGGATAGAATTTTGTTTGAAGTTAAAAGGTAGTAGGGTTTACAGCTTCAAATCAGTTCAGTTCAATTGAACAATTTGATGGAGAGAAACTATCAAACAAACATAAATCAGTAATAATCCTCTTTTTCAGTTCAACCCTAATTCTAATTCCTCTACATTTTTCTATTGGCCTAATCCTTCTCTACTCTAGTAAAATAAAGAATAAGTTAGTACTGAAGTGGCTCAAGAAGATTTTGACTAAAAGCTTTGGAGTTTGGCAGAAGTATGTTATGTTTGTGTGCAATTTTGTTGAGAACTCATATATGGTCAAGGACTCAATTTTGATGTATTTATGGCAAGTCGTATTTTTGGAATCTTGTTTGCAATGGCGAACCAAACTAATAGTTCTGCAATTGTCATCTAAACGAAGCCGACCTAATTTGATACAACACCAAACTCTGTAACAAGAGTTTGGAGTGGTCCCGCTAACAAAGTCATTTCCGGAGGAGTTTAAGCTTTTGAGAGTCAGACAATATCTTGGATGATGAGTATGTGAATGGAAAAGAGGAGCTGGGTAGTCATGAAATTAGATAGATATAGTTTTGGCACACAAATTTTGATAGGGACAATTAAGACTTTTGACTCTTTCATATGGTCATTTTTCAACTATTTAGAAAAACAATGTTAGAAGCCAATTTGAAGGCTTATTTATGGTTATTTATCAAAAATTCTCACATTTGAGGAGTAGTGTCGGTTAGTTTTGACTCTGTCGTATGTTTGAGGGATGCTATGAGTGATTTATATATAGGCACAATCAACTTTTACCTTCCACCTCAGTAATTCCTTTCAGTTTACTCGCTACCATATAACTGTTTCATGTGATACTTTAATATGTATATCTGCAGCTTCTTACTCTTTGGGAATACAACAAAAAGAGCATGCTTGATCTCGTTGCTACCGTAGTACAGGTACGTGTGATTGAAAATCAGCATGTTTCTTATCCATACTATAGGAATTAAATATTTTTTCCTTTTACGTTGGCCATCTCATTTTAATGACACTGCATCACACGGTAACCCTGAAGACTAATCAGAAGTCTATTGGCCGTTTCTCTTTTAATTATTGTTATATATTGTACTCTGTGGAGCATTAGGACATAAGCTAAGCCATTTCTAATGTTGCTAAAATTGAATGTTTAATGGTGTGATATTGGTTATCTACATTTAACTTGTACTCTTCAGACAGGAGTACACGGAAGGATCTTGACCTCAGATGGTGGGAAGCCATTGCCAGGCTCTATTGCTATCAATGGAATAGATTACACGGTTTGCTCACTAACTCATGCTATTCTTCAAATTCTTATGTTTTCATCTTTTCCACTCTCATATAGCCACAGTTTGGGAATTGAGATTGAACTGAAGTTTAAAAGTTAATTGGATGTTAAAGACCCATGCATGGCAACCTTAAAAATGGTTGTAATATTAATTTTTTATACTTGAGTAAATCTGGTTTGAATACATATGCCATGCTATTTCAATGGTTGGACTATGAAAATCTAAATAATGCGTTCCATAAAGTAACTTAAGCTAATTGTAGGTACACAAACATGTCGTATCCTTCAATATCATTCTAAGCTAGAGTGATCATGCTTATTCAGCAGCACCATGAATTCATATAAGTCAATCTTCCAAAATTCTAATGGTCCTATTTATAATAAATGCAGAATAAACCAGGGTGGAGTGTTGTCATAATGATAATAAATTAAGCAGATATTTTTATCTTTCTCAGCCATATCTATGTTATCAAATTTGTAAATGAAATATTAACATAAATGCTCATTTTGATCCCACTTCTTTCACTCGAACATTGATGGTTTGCAATCGGACTTAATAGTTGTTGAAACTGTGCTCTTCTGATTGGTCTTTTACTTGGTTTGAACTTAAAACTTGGATAAGCTTCAAATTTGTTTATCCCTATTTATCAATAATAAAACTTTGGGGTTTCTCTATTAAGTTTTGGATCTATTTTGGGTCTTCCAAAAACTCCTTTAATGTGGAGATGGTCTAATCTGTTTGTTCCATGAACTAAATCATTCTCTAATAGTGGTTTTTTGGGGGGTGTGTAAGATGGCAGAAATTTAGACAACTTTGTTACGATGTCCCCTTGGTTTTTATAAAAGTTTTTAAAGATGTTTATCTCTGTTTTCCAACTGACAGCTCTATATTGTCTTGTTATACCTTTTGGTTTACTTTTGATTTAATACTTTATACTATATGTCGCACCTTCTATTTCAAAAAAATAAAAATAAAAAATTTATGTTGCACCTTCTGCTCAGTTTATCAAACTCAGACACCACATTTTATTTTTTTGCTCATATATTTTGACGTACAGGTAAAAGCTAGTACAGCCTTTGCGGATTACCATCGCTTGCTTGCCCCTGGAGGAAGATACGAAGGTATTTGTAGATTAAATGGTATCATAGTGAGGTGGATGCCTTCTTTAAAATGATTTGGAAGAACTGATGATTAAATTAGGGTAATTTTATATACACACCTCAAATCTCTTAATACACACCTCTTGTATTTAATATTTCAAATCATGATTTGTAACTATGTTAAATGACCACAACATCCATATATATGCTTATTATTGAAAAAGAAAAAATATAAAGTGTTCCTTATTGTACAAAATTCAACTATATTTCATGCTTATTATTGAAAAAGAAAAAATATAAAGTGTTCCTTATTGTACAAAATTCAACTATATTTCACAAACATTCACATATTGAGAAACCTAGCGAAAACCCAAAATTGAAACAAAAATAAATTGGCAGTCATCAATTTCAATCTCAATCAAGTTAGAATTTTCATGTAATTGCAAGACATTCATTATAATTAACCTATCTAATTTCAAAACTAAACTCATGATAACTGATCAATATTATATCACCAGAAAGAACCAAGAACAATTAAACCCTACCCCTCTAATCCATGCAAGCTTTAACCGGAAGTAACTCTGTTTGTTCAAACCATAAACACTAGGAATTTAAAGTTTCCGGAGGGACCCAAATAGGAGTAGATGAATTTGAGGAATGGATAGGATGATTTCTGGGCAATGAAGTTTGATGTACGTGCAGCACATATAGAGAAAAACATGTTAACAAAAATATAAATCTTTGATATTACATACAATAATAGGAAATCATGGTTTTATATAGGTTAAGGGTATTCTTGATAATTCTAGGTGTGTATTTAGCAAAATACTGAAATGAAAAAAATAAATAAGTGGTGTATTAAGTAAGGAGTGTGTAGTAAGAAATAAGGGGTGTGTATTTAAAACTTCTCTTAAATTTAATAGGCAAAGAAAATACAACTTGCATCATGTTATAGACCACAATATCAATGGTCATACAGCTGGTGGCATACTAATCCTTGTTCCAATCGGAAAAAAGTAAATCCATCTTTGTTGTGATTTCCAATGTCAAATATCCCTGAAAAGAACAAGTATTATTATAGAGGCCCTTGAAGTATTTAACTTTTCAACTGTCGAATGGGGAATTGTTATAAATGGCCTGTAGGTTAGATAAGGTTTCACCCAAAAAGGAAAAAGGATCCTAATCTAAATAGCCTGTTAACCAGCTTATTTGGAAATTATTGTGCTCGTAATCGAATGCAATTTATAGCTGATGTAACATGCATTTCTACTCCAATCATTTATTTAATGAAGTATCTTTACTCTTTAGAATCTGTGTGCTTACAACTCTTTTGTGGTTGTCCATCTTAAGTTTCTGATGTGATTCACTGGTTGTGGTGTGTGCAGTCACAGCCATTGTCCCAGGTTACAAATCAAAGACCACGGTTATTTCATTGGAAGAATCAGGCACAAATGTTGATTTTATTTTCGATCCTGAAGTTGATCGTAGATGGGATAGTATAAGCATCATTTGGGGTCCCCGTTTGGAAGTATATTTGCTTATGATTGTTGCAGTATTCCTTCTGTTTTTATGCAGGAGGAGGACAATTAGTCGATTAAAACAGAGACAGTTAGCAGGATTGAAAAGGCCAGTCGTGGTGTGAGACTATCGTTTATTTTTTTGTAGGATTTTTTATTTGACATTTATTTGTAGGAATGTTAATTGTATATCCACTAAATTGTCTCGAGTCTTTTCCCTTTCAGACCAAAATTATAGATTTTCACTGCCCCTATTTATTTTGAGGACGTACTGGTTCTTCCCACAGGTAGTCTAAAGTTGAGAGTGGATTATAATGCCAAATGAAAAGAACCGCAAGTCTGTCGCCTACCTTACTGTGTTCAGCCACCAAAGCCTAATACGAAGACATGACTGTCTTCAATCGCCCTCTCAAATCTGCTCATTATGTCATCCATTGATGATGTTACCTCCTCGACCCCTTTAGCACTTGCTGGCAATGATGTTTATTGACATTTCCAGAAGGTTTGGTTCTGCCCGACGCCCCTCTGGTAAAAATAGCTCGCTCTGCTCAATGACCCGTGTTGGTTTTTCCGGTGAGTTCAGGTCTTTATTTGGGGTTCCAAGATCCATGAAAGAGAATCAGGCAGATTAGTCCCTAGCATTTGACCCGAGTTCAGATCACAATAAGGTGCTGATAGGAGGACCATGGCGGTTCAATCAAACTCATGTGGTGTTACAGGAATATGATGGCATCACGGTTCACACCTTTTCTATAGATCAATCTGACCTCATTATTTTTCTGGGTTTGTATCAGCAACATCCTACTTTTTGAGGAAGCATACATAATCGAAGTTCAAAGAAATGCTTCTGTGGATCGTAAGTTAGGATTAGGGTTAGGGTTAGGCATTTTACTAGTAACTGGCTTAATCAAAATGGCTTTAGTTAAGGAAATGGCTCGCAAGGCAAACCAATTATGTTGCGGGAAAAGGCACTTGACTCAAAGGTTGGAAAGGAAATGCCTGATCAATCAACGGCTTTAGAAAATAGCATAATCCGAATCCATTCCTATACCAACTCATCTTCTCTCTTATCAGGTTGTATCCAATTCATGAATTTTCTTCATTCTAGTTGAGCAAGAAAGCGTGCCAGAGAGGAAAAAGCGACCTTACTAAAATAGCGATAAAGTGTTTTATCCTTATCGATCCAATCACATATATATAACTACATAAATGACTGTACGAGTGTTTTGCTCTCTCAGCGAGATGTGAGAGTGGAACAGCGGAGCACGAGAAGCGCTCCCTTATTTCTCCAAGTACATAGAGCGGTCAAAGAGTGCTGACGAGACTTCTAGTTCTAAGTTCTAACTACTTACGTGACTTGCGTCTGAGAAATTCATGGGTTGTCACATTGTTAATGGAAGTCTGGGGCTGTGAATCATCTTCCTTGGAGACCAACTGGTTCAATCGGTGAAGCAATATATCGAAATCATCTTGGCTCCTTATGAGGGCGAGACGTACATATCGATCTTCAGCACCAAACACACTTCCTCTGCGGCCGTAAACATTAGCTTCTTCCTGGAGAACTTTGTAGCAATCTACATCTTCTTCTCTCTCGCACTTCACCCATGCATAGGCTGCCATGAGAACAAATCAAATTTGTATCATATATACTCCTTTGGAATACCTAATCTAGGTCGTTACTTCTTCTTGGTGTATTATATACAGTTGGATGCATTCTTATCACAAAGTCCTATTGTGACAGTGTGTGTGTGTGTGTGGCAAATTAACCTTTTCACCTGGAGATGGTCCTCTACGTTTCTGGAAAAAAGTGCAGAAGAGAGGTTCATCTTTCTGCAGAGAAAATCGGTTTGACAAAGACAGGGTGTTTTTCAGTTTTTCCCACCGTTTCCTCATTGTGGTGTATCCGAATTCGAAAATTTCTTTCCCTCCACCTTCTACGACTACATTCAACAGCTTCATTGCTCTTAGCTGAGCATCCCGAGAAATACCCAAGTTACTTATCAGAGTATGCTGCAATATTCTTTGGTACACTGCCTCATCCTTTATCACTGCCCACCTGCATCAAAGCAATGTACATAAGCCCAAGTAACTTCGACAACTCATATGGTAATAAGTATATATAACTCAGTTAACATATATAAGGTTCTCGTTCGAGTAATTCACTAGAGTAGGTGTGCACCCTAATCTAGTACCAGCATGGCCAGTGAGCTTAGAAATTGAAAACACCATGACATCGTCATTTGCTGGAGTTGGAATTGGTGTGAAATGTGGCCAATAATAAACACGATCATAGATTGCTGCGGAGTTTGGTCCTTGAAAATTTGCTTTGTTTAGCTTCCCATCAGGATTGTTTGGTGCCGTTACAAACTCAATAACCCTCTTAGTTCCACTTGACAAGTTCAGCAACGAACCATCCCCTTCGAACTTGTAATTTACTGATTGGAAGTATTCTGTTTGCGTTTCATAAAGCTGCGAAAATATACCACGTACAGCAAAAGAATCATATTAGACATTCCTGGTAAGAATTTCTGGCACCTACAGCATTCCTAGTTATTTGACAGTTTAACCATAATTGTTCAACAAGTTAATTAGTTGTTAGATGTAAAGGGTAATAGTATCTGTTCTTATTGTTAACCATGCCAACTTAGTGATGCCTTATATTTTTGTAGTTACTGAGCTGCAAAAGATGAACCTAGTTTAAGTAGAATCAAACCGCGTAATAAGGAATTGTAACAACAATGCTAGCTGGTGAGGATGATGATGAGTTGAAATTATCGGTCGATGAGGAAGAGAGCGCTTGAACTGCGGCGTTGATGAGATGGGTTGAGCCAGCACCGATTACAATGTACCTTCCTTGAGTGACTGCATTACCAGCAACGTCGTGTACTTTGCGGATGAGCCTCTCAAGCTCTTGTGAGATGTAAGATTTATCAGAGAAAGAATAGCCCATTCGATGCCACCCTGCTACTAGAATTGCACTTTCTGAAGCATGTTCCATCCAAAAGGGCTCTAAGAAATATGGATCCCCACTGCAACCAACAATATACACAAACAGTTCATGTTAAGGCTTTTTTTTGTTGGAATATGTTCACTCCGAGTAAGTTAGGGTGACCTAACATATCATGGTTACTTTTGAAGTGAGTAATATTGTTTATGACAAAGAAATTGTTTATGGTTTTTTTAACATTTTAAGTAGTTTTGCTTGATTCAATTTTTTAGTAACCCCTAAAGACAGATAAAGACATATCGTGGTCATATATTATAGGAAAATGATTCTAGGCTTTATTAAGACCTAAGATTTTAGGCCTCAAATCTATGTGGCATGCCAAATCACTTAGACATACACATCACATAATAAAAATCTTATGTCATGTAATACTTAAGTATAAAGACCATCTTACCATTTGGTCCATTTCAAACAATGACTAATAAATTTCAGTTTTTCATTAGAAAATAAAACTATTTTAGCTTTATTTCTTCTAAATATCTAATTAAATATAAAAAATATAACATCAAAATAACATTATATTATATATTTATAATACATGTATATTTATAAAAAAAATACATGTATATTATATAAATAATCTGTATGTAAATCATTTAGAGAAATTATTTGTATATAAATTATTTTTTGGACGAATTATAGAAAATTTTAATGAATTATATCCGAATTATCATATATTAGTGTTTTCTTTTTGATGAATTATAATTGCTTTTTGGATGAATTAGGGTTAGGGTTAGGGTTAGAGTTTATTTGACAAAACTAATTATTATTTAAAAAATAGTTAATCTTCATACTGACGTAAGAAACATTCCTTATATTATATATAATTAGTGGTTGCTATTAATATGTAATATTTGTTTCCATTACCTAATAAAGTACATTAATATCATTGATACACCCTTTAAAATGTAAAAAGAAATATAAATGGTAAAATTGGTAATGCAATGTTTGATTTGACAAGATATATTATGTGGAATCGAAAATAAATATTTTTTTTACTTACATGACATTACATGGCATGACACATAGGATTAACGCCACAAATTAAAGCCCTCTAACACTACCCCTATATTATATTCCTATAATAAAGTTGAAAATATATGGCTCTGTCTCTAATACGTTTACAAAGCAAGACAAACGAAAAATTTAAAAAAAACAGAAGAAGTAAATGTCGGCCTCAGTTTCGAATTTTGGACCCACTATCATAATGGGTGTTAAGTAATGACAATGACCAACAAATAATTGAGTTTACAACGTGGATGAGTGACATCAGTCCTGGATGGGTATATCCGTATATATTGACCGCCCGCCACACATATGAATATGATGACCCACATATGATTTCAAATTCTTTTTTTGTTTTGATTTCAAATTCAAAATCATATTTTGGTTTTAGAATCTTTTTTGTTGTGTGTGTGTGTGTGACAGGGACCGTTTGGAATCTTTTTCTTTTCTGAATAATCTTTAGGCTGGTTGGCTGAGAATACAAAGTTTCTATCATTCCTAAATGATTCTCTGTTATGGACTTATGGTTCGTGAAAATTAAAGAAAATGAACCAAGGGGTTCCTACATTGAAGTTCTTTCTAGTTTAGGTTGTTGTAGGGAAAATATTTGTAGCTTTTGTTGCTTTTTCTGTACCCATCGGAAAAAAGTTAAGTCTACATACTGGAATCTTTTGTTTTTAAATGGAAAATAAATTATTGTTTTGGATGAAGGAAAATAAATTATTTGATTTTCTTTCTTCTATCTTATTGGGGATTTGTTGTTCAAACTTCAAACTACCCATATATTTGTTGTCAAAAAAAAAAAAACCAAAAAACTACCCATATTTGATATTTCACTTATCAAGCTGCTGATTACTTGGCAAATAAATTTAGTAGAAAAAAGTTTTGGTAGAAGAGATTGTGAGCTGGTGATATGAAATCAATTCCTTAATTAATCCCAATATCATAGAGCATATATGTATTGTGTGAAAATCTAGAATAAAGAGAGAATCGAAGGACAAACCCGTCAGCATTTGATTCACAATCAGTTAAGAACTGAGAACAATCTGAGCCTCCAAAGCAAGAATTGCATTCACAACCAGGTTGCTTGCCATCATCAAGAACCAAACCATCCAAGTAGGCTCTGCCATGCCCCGAGCAAGGCACGGCGGCGACGTGTTCGGCTTCTTCTGCTGCCCTTCTGCTCCAACTGAGCTCCCACTGACCTCCAGCTCCATGTCCATAGAGGTTTAAGATCAAATACAGATTGACAGCTACAGAAAATGCCAGGCACAGGACGTAGGAGCTTTGTTGTAGCTTAGCCATATATACGACTAATCTGTTGGGGTTCAGACTCTCTAGCTGAAACGTACAGTACTCTTGTTAATTTTCTGGGATCAGATCCTCCTCTTAGAATCGGAAATGTAAAGAAGGATATGTGTGGACGTAATTGACTAGTCTACGGGGGAGGCTAGAGTTTTAAAACGCAGAGGCTTCAGGAACCTCAACATCATATTATTGTAGTAGACTAGTAGCTAGGGAAAATTGAAGAATCTCATAGTCTACCATATACGGAGGAATATAAGTCGATACTTGTGAAGTTGTGGGATACGGACAAGATCGATGATATAAGCCAATACATACGTGTGAGTTGTGACTGGATCGCTATGTGTAGACCTATAAATAGACCGGATCTGGAGCGGATCGACTTAGATCCGGATCCGGATCCATAATAGAAATTTTAGATCCGGATCCGACCCGTTACCCGATGGATCTTTGATAGCTAGATCTAAATCCGGATCCGGTGGGTTAACGGATACCCGACCCGTTAATCGGATCCGTTTATAATAATAAATATTTTCAAATTTTAAATAATAATTTCTTAATTTTATCATAAATTTTGATAAAACACTAATGAAATAAAATAAAGGTTTACATCAAAAGTTGAATTACATGGCCAAAATAATCTTTAACAATAGGGTCCGGTTCAAGGGACATCAAGTTTGACACAAATTTTGACATCGTTTATTAGCCATTAGATTTTAAAACAATGAACGGTCAAGATCAATTTCAAATATGATGTCAACAAATAACTAATTGAGATGGCAAGTGACGTGGCATTATATAATTTCATAACAAATCAAATAAAAAAATCAGATTAAAATCTACAAACCAAAATCTAGTTTGTACGATTAAAAGAAAAAGAAAAAGAAAAAGAAGATGGCCGATCAAAAACAAAGAAAAAAGACGAAGAACAACAACAGAAGACCAAAGAAGAACACAGACGAAAGAAAAGAAGAAAAAACGAGGAGCAAATGATATGCAAGAGCCGTACACGATTTCAGACGAGGAAAATTTAGAAGAAAATGATTCAGATGAGGAAGATTCAGACATTGACCATGAAGGATAAAGTTACCTTTATATTGATTTTTTTCCTTCCTCTTGGCAGCTACGATTTCGTTTAGAGAGTTTTGGCCAGTTTTGTTATTGTAAAAGAGGATTGATTTGTATTGGCCAAGACAATTAGGCATGGTCTTTTTGTTTTTATAAGATGATGATATGAATGCACTCCTATTGATTTTGTATTGAATTGAGAGAATTATATGTATGAATTATCATACAGGCATGGTGCTTTTGAATCCAAATTTGATTATATTGAATGTGCAACTATCATGTGTGAATACTAAAACTTAATTCATCGAAGAAAAAAACTATCATGTGTGAATGTAGGGAGAGAGTGATGGAATCTGGGTATGAAAACGATTCAATCACTCTTCAACTACCTCCTACTAGCTGCACTAAAGAAAGTATAATATCATTTGAAGGGATTAGAGTATTAGACAATAATTAAGCCAACCATTTATACTGTAGGCATGGTAGTCTTTAATTTCTTCTTTCTATCGTCTGTGCTTTTTTCTTTCGTCTGTGTTCTTCTTTGGTCTTCTGTTGTTCTTCCTCTTTTTTCTTTGTTTTTGATCGGCCATCTTCTTTTTCTTTTTCTTTTAATCGTACAAACTAAACTTTGGTTTCTAGATTTTAATCTGATTTATTTATTTGATTTGTTATGAAATTAGATAATGCCACGTCACTTGTCACCTCAATTAGTTATTTGTTGACATTATATTTGAAATTGATCTTGACCGTTCATTGTTTTAAAATCTAATGGCTAATAAACGGTGTCAAAATTTGAATCAAATTTGATGTCCCTTTAACCGAACCCAATAAACTAATATATTCAAAATACTAGACCTCCAATGTATTTAGCAAAGAGCATAAAAAGAACATAGACATCAGTAACTTTCAACTTCATTAAATAATTATACTTTAGGAGAAATTTTAAATACACACCCTTAATCTCTTAATACACACCTCTACTATTTTATGTTTCTATTGAGATTTTATAGGTAAACTAAATGACTAAAACAAACATCTATTATTTAAAAAAAAAAAAAATCGCACTAGAAGTATTATTTTCAATCTTCTACCCTAAAATCGTCAAAAACACGTCTTCTCCTCTAAATTCAACTCTTCTCCACAATTCATTTGGGTTGTCTTTTTTTATTTATTTTTTTATTTTTATATGTATTAGCTTTAGTTTGATCTTGTAGATCATATTGTCATCTACTGCATCTTTATCATGACATGTTTTATCACATAAATAACTAGCTAGTTATGTTTAATAGCTACCTTACTTCTACAGTTCTACTAGCTTGTGAATTTTGAAAACTTGTATTGGTGATTTAGAGTTAGGATATAACAATAATCATTTAATTATAAATTGAATGATGATAACCAAAAATTTCTAGCAAAAATTAGACGAAAAAATATGTAAAAAGAGGTACCAAATAGTAAATATATATTAATTATATTAAATAAATAGAATATTTCATAAATTAAGGGCATTTTAGACAGTTTAGGATGTGTATTAAGTATAATACTGAAATAAAAAACTTGATAGGTGGTGTATTAAGCAAGGGGTGTGTATTAAGATATTAGGGATGTGTATTTAAAATTTCTCATACTTTAGACGCAATTTAGACGTTTATGTTATCCAAATAATTATTATATTATTTAATATTTATCAATAATATTATATTTATAAAAATATTATTTCATTATTTTAAAACGGATCCAGGTCCTTAACGGATCGGATCAACCTCGATCCGTATCCAATCCGTTTAATAAACGGGTTAACGGATCCGGGTCCTTAACGGATCAACGGGTCTAATTTTCAATCCAAACCTGTTTAAAAAGCACGGATCCGGATTAAGATTCGTTCCATTTACAGGTCTATATATATATATATTTCCAACTTAATGGGGTCTGCTATTCATCATGATCTACGTGGTCCACTCAATTATGAGGCCTTAGACCCTGCGTTGGAGTTAGGTCTCGTTAGCTTCATTTCCGTAATCGGATCTGGGATTCTTTGCAGCCTTTCTCAGGTAACGTTTCTAGTCGGCATGGGAATGGGGTGGCTCCGTGGCTGTTTCATTCCTTTGAGGTGTCGAAGAGTAAAACCAAAACGACGTTGGCGTACGTTGTGTTGTTTTTGAACAACTTGATGCATTCCAAAAGTACTGGGATAGCATAATGCAGTCAAAGGTTTTAGGCAATTCAGTTCTTCACAACCAAAACAAAACATTCGAGTTGTTGTGTATCTGTTCACTTATCTTCAGAAAACATTAATTTTTTTTTTTTGGCAAACCACTAGTCAGGGATACATCTCTCCCGGGAGGTGGAGGTGACGATTTCTCGCATTCTGAAATCAATGTAAGTGGTTGAAATGAGACCAGTAATCCCCATTCCTACTCCGAATGTTACTCGAGATAAATAATGGATGATGAATATCTTTGTAAAATACAACCAACTCAAAAATCACTTGATCATATATAACTCGGTGTACAAACTTTCCAGACCTTGTTCAATGACTGACCGACGCCATTCTTTGACTTGCACAGCGACGACATTCTTCAACTTGCATAGTGACGACATTCTTCGACTTGCATAGTGCATCTTTTACATGCTGAGAAAGTGGCAAGTAAACCATAAGTCCATAACTACTTATCTGAGAAATAAAATTGCAGAGTACGAGAGGGATGCACTGTAACAATTACATGACATCACCATACGAAAAGCATCATTCTTGTATTCATATCCAGGTGTGTACTACCATTCTACCAAAGCCAGAGAATAAAATAAAAAAACATCATTCACACCAAAAGAAAATCCAAGTGAAAATGAAATCGTACAGTAGTTTGGGTTCAAACCTATGATTGAGAAATCGCTGGAAATCGAGCCCTGCACTCCTCGAGAGTCCTCAATGGCAGTGCGGCACAACACTACTGAACCCAACCACTGCTGGAAATCACCGTGGGGCCGTATTCCTTTCTGGCAACGACCTCGAGCAAATATCTATAGAGAAATTCTAAAAGAAATTTGGGTTCAATCCTCAAAAACAATGTATAGAGAAAATTAATTTTTTTTTACGCTTCTAGTTAGCCTAGACAAGTTTCAGACTTTCAGATCCTTGATCCGCAGCTAATCCTACTATTCTAAGTTTCTAAATGACTATGTACTGCAGTCCTTTTACCTATAAGATAATGATCTCCATAAACACAATTTACCATGACAATTAGCTTCTTTCCCCAATAGCTAATCTGCAGATTCGTAGATCTTGATGATTAGTACTGCACCATATAACTAGCATCTTATCAATCTCGGCATCTAGCTAGCAATGTAAGTTACCAGTTACATAGATAAAGGATCGGACATCCAACTTGGGAAATGCAATGCGGATAAATAACGTGTATCATCAATCTTTCAACAAGAGAACAACGATAACAAAACAGTTATGCGTCAATTAATAAGCCACGATGACAAACTTCACTAATCATTATATTGGACTAACATTAGACTGAACTCTTTTTGCTCATTAGCAAGAAAAGACATCTTGCGGATTCAATTCTTCCAGCTTTGCACAGACCTACACTAACAACATTGAAAAACTACAATATTATGTTTGTGATTTGATGGCTTCCATCTATTTCAGAGAACACTCAACTGCTTCTCGAATTCTCCTTGCTTTGCCAGAACCATCAATAAGCAATTGTATTTGGAACTAGTTCCATAGTGGATGTTCATAGTTGTAGCATATTGATAAAAGCAAAGGGTAATATACTGAAAATCGTGTTGGCCTTATCGACCTCTCCACCCTTGCAACATGCATTTATCAATATATTACAACTCTGAAGATCAACCATGGAGCCTTTGATTATCCATGGAATACGACTCGCTCCGGGTTGCTGTAGATTTTGTTGGGATCGAGGATTGGGGGTAACACGAGGCTATGTAATTGATGAAAGAAACAACAGGAGGAGCAGAAGAGTGAAAACCAGAAAGCATACCTCTTCTGCAAACCAGATTCAAGATCTGGTCGGGTGCCACAAGCTTTGGTTTTTGATCCTCTTTCTCAGATCTGAGGATTCAACCGACTCAAGATATGTTCTGGTTGCCAGAGTTGTGTATATATGCTAATCTTTTATTAAGAAAAAATTATTATTTAAGAAAAAATTTGATGTTGATTTTTTAAGAATTGGACGAAAAACCAATTTTATTGATCTCAATTTTAGAGTATCACTACTGCAAGGTAGTCTAGTGGTTCTTGTCTAATTGGGTATGCTACCGAACCTAAATTCGAACCACAACACTGTCAAAAGTGACCAATAGAGGGGCTGCAATGAGAAAGTGTCAAAACATAATATTTTAAAAGACATTCACGAAAAAGTGTCGTGAAATAGGCTCGCTTCGTCTTCTCTGGAGCTTGAGAAAACCGAAACCTAGGGTTGCGTGAAAGAGAGTGGCATCAATATAGGTTTCCGCTTGCGCATGGTGGGGTTTGACATCATGGTCAATGTTAGGAGGCAAGATCCAACCTTGCTTCGGGCATCTGAGTTTGCACGGTGGTGGCGGCGTGAACTTGATGGTGTACCTTTCCATATGCATGATTAGGGCTCCAACTCTTCTCATTGATGGAAAAATACACCATCAGGGTCTTAAGCCTCAAATCTTTGTTGAGAGTTGCTTGATATGTTATGCAGGTTCTAGTTTTTGTAGTTCAACAAGTCCCTTTTGGACAAGTAGCTTTTTCGTTAAATTTCCTTCGGGTTGTAGGCATGAAAATGAGCATCAAATGTGTAACGAGTTCTTCTCCAGAAAACTCAAGCTTGACCTTGTATGGTTGATGATAATATCAATGGATTTATTTCGACTTTCAAAAGAAAAAAAAAATTTATCAAACAAAAATTGTTTTACTTTATAGCTGATTTGCCTGATTATATTCAAAGCACAACACAAGCAACTTTTTTAAAAAGTCACAGTAATCTCATACTAGCCCCAAGTCTTTGATCTAAATGCAGTGAGATATAAACCTGCGCAAGAAAAAAGGGCACACGGGGCTGGAATTTCTCTCTCTCTCTC
>NC_020492.1:13664258-13666058 GCF_000184155.1 Fragaria vesca subsp. vesca | reverse complement strand
TCTCTCTCTCTCTCTCTCTCTCTCTCTCTCTCTCTCTCTCTCTCTCTCTCTCTCTCTCTCTCTCATGTTAGAGAAATCTTTAAATCTAGAGAGATCTAAATCTGCGTAAGGGTCTGAAATTACGCAGATCTGGTTTCTCTTTCTAGCGTTTAGAGAGAAAGGCTCTGAGCCAAGAAAAAAAAAAGAACGTTATCGTTACTTCCAAGCCCTCGAGCATTGTCAATGATATAAGGCATGTTGGATATAGCTAATCTATGAGCTCTCATACAGACAAGTTTCTGACTTGATTGTGGATAAATTAGCTAGTTTACTTTTTTTGAGACAAGTAGAATACCTAAATAGACAATTACAAGGCAACTGCATTCTTCAACCAAATTAAGGAGACAGGATATAGACCCTTTCTCTTTTGTTGACAAAGCAAAATACTAGCTCAAAATTTATGTGTTGCACCTTGATAATCAAAATACAAATGTACTAAATTCAGTAATGCTTGGAATCCTCATTCTTGATGCGCCTTTGCTCAAGTATTTGCTTCGTCCTTTCAAGAACACCAAAGAAAATTGAACCTCCAATACCTATCCACAGTACTCGTGGCCCAATGCCCTGCAGCAAATGGCAGAAGAGAAGCTCAAGGAATTGCTGGCCAGTGACAAAAGAAAAGCTTTGCATTTTCAGTATTAATATTTTTCCAAAGCATATACTGTAGGATTGATTCTTTCAGCACATAACAAATTTATTTATTTTAATTTTAGCTGATTAATTTCAAAGGAATTGCCGCATTGGTTTCAAACTTCAAAAGAATAACTAAGCCAGTTGTGCACACTGTACACAAGCTTCACAAGTATCATGTGTTTGATTCGTCATGCGGATATACAAAATTGCAAACCTATTTTCATGTAATTGTTTGCACTTCCTTTCCATACTATCCTGCAAGGCACTATCAATCCCCTCAAAATAGCAGTAAAAAATGATTTGATATACCAAGAAGCTATATGTAGTGCAGTTCTGGGTTCTAGGGCATGAGAATAATGGGGTAAGTGGTAACATATATCTCATATAATTGATCAATGGAACAAGTTATACAACTAAGTGCAGTTTTGTCCAAGTCATCTTTTTACAGTAAATTCCTTTAGTTGGGAGTTGTTTGTTCTTCCATTCTTTATGTCCAAAGTTTCGTATAAGTGTCGAATACCCCAAATTCTAAGTGTAGATGTATTACTTGAACAATATATTTTTTTTGTTTTGTTTCTGAGAGTGAAAAAATCATTTTATAACCAAATTGATTTCTATTAGCTAGTTTTTTCCTTTTGAGACTTCAATAGAGTATGAAGGAAATAACTGTGGACAGCATAAGAATGGAGACCTGAGACAAACCGAATTTCTTATGCACATCTTATTGCTTCATTAAAATAGAGAAACATACAAAAGAAGAGAACAGAAGCATTCTATACCGTAAGGACAATTTTTTAAGTAGAACAGTAATGAGCAAACCTTCCAGAGAGCATGATTTCCTTCTTCTCTCATTATGGTCCTAACACAGTCACAAATTCCTCGGTACTGGTTTTCCGATCCCTGCAAAGATTATAAGGAAAATGAAAATCGCAGAAAAGAATTTTTTTTTAGGATTAAATTCAGTTTGCCCCCTCGTACCCCATATCTTTTTTTTAATAACGTTGGTCCTTGAAGTTCTATTTCACATCAGTTTAGTCAAATTTTTGAATTGCCCTTCTTACCATGACGTCATGCGCATCCTGACCAAATTAGCCCTCCTTACAGTTTATACCTCTCTCTCTCTCTCTC
>NC_020492.1:13626148-13664238 GCF_000184155.1 Fragaria vesca subsp. vesca | reverse complement strand
GAGAGAGAGAGGTATAAACTGTAAGGAGGGCTAATTTGGTCATTTTACGCAAACTCTCGCTGACAACTCAGCGCATGACGTCATGGTAAGAAGGGCAATTCAAAAATTGGACTAAACTGATGTGAAATAGAACTTCAACAACGTTATTAAAAAAAAGATATGGGACCAAACTGATTATTGACCTAAAGTACGAGGGGGCAAATTGAATTTAATCTTTTTTTTATAACAGAATTTCCTGAAAACAGAACAGTAAGTAGGAGATGGCAATCAATACCTGAACCATTAATCTCGTTTTTATCACATCAAGAGGAGTAGTTATAGCTCCAGTTATTGCACCTGCAAGTTAGTGAGAGTAGATTGAAGTGCTTTTCATTATAGGATACATTGTCTATGCATAATTCACCTAGTGCATGAGAGTTACTCATTTATTCTTTAAACAATCAAGCTTGCATGTACAGGTTCAACTCCAGAGAGAAAACCCATCCCTTTGAAAATTGACAATAATTAAATGGGAAGCCATTTCTCAGTCAGATTTAAAACTGAAGTATACCATCATAGATAGTTAGATACTACATTCTTAAGATGAACATCCTAAAGTGCAATGAGGCTTTTGCAATGATATTTTCTTTTATACAAATGCTGACTGAAGCTTATGCTCCACACGTTATAGAATACAAGCAACCTATAAAGTAAAGACCGCTTGACTCTAGAGGGGCACCTGCAGTGCACTTATTAGATTGACGGATCCCAACTTGGTCCATTTTGGTCTAATTTGGAAGCTGTACTGTAGATAAACAAATCACCGCACTCACTACGAACACCTAAATAACGTCCTTGGACAATAATCAAAGCTCAGGGATAGAAGAATTCATACTAGCATTCTTTACATCATAAGATCTTGACTAAGAACTTCTTCACTTTCTTTTACTTTTTAAAATGTTTGTTTCTATAGTTATCGAAAAAAACACCTCAAAAGTTTGGATTTGAACCAAGGACAAGTAGTTATATATACATAGTAGCTATCCACATTGACTCTGTAGCCATTTTTTGGTGGTGAAAAATGAGTTTCTAGATGAGGACCAGACATAGGTTCAATCACAGATACTTCAGTGTAAAGACAACAGTGTAAGGACTTGGGATATATAATACTCAATTTTGTGTACATTGTTCATGCCATTAGACGGCCTAACTATGTTTTTGCGTTTAAGATGCATCCTGGAGGTGGGTCAACATTTACAAATAGGTACAAGTGTGTATACACACACACACACTCAAACACACAGAGGGAGGTTCCAGACAGCACTTAAACTAGAAATTTGAGGATGTCTATTATTTCAGCTTGTAGTTAATAGTCTAAATCACTCATTCTGTAGTACATATACGCATATGAATCCTACAAAAAACTAGCTAAATCGGAAAACATTTGACCATTCAATTAACACCATATTAATTCTTATTTATCCAACCTGCTACATTTGTTTGCACAATTTCAATGAACAAATGATTAAAGATTTGGTTGATTATTGAAATTGTTGTAGGTCCTATACTATTGAAATTTTTTTAAATATCCTCAAATTTTAAAAGGAGGTCCTCTATAGATCGGGCTTTATCTATAAAAGTATGCATAACCTTCACACCTACTCAGATACACATATTATTATACTATATATCATATACTAATGGAACTAACAGGAAAAAACAAACACCTCGCAGGGTGAAAACAAAAGCCATCAAGCCAAAAGTCAGAAATTAGTTTGAATGTTAAGTTACCAGCAAAAGCACCAACCATAGCAACCTCAGGGTCGTTCAGATCTCTTCGTGCCTACAGGGAAGCAAGAATAGTTAGTTTTTGAAGAGACACATCCACATATCCAGTGCAGATCAAATAACAAAATATACTATTCTGACAGAAAACATGAAGTTGCAGAAAGCTCTTCCTTCCAGCAGCTTCCCAATATATTCTACTTATGGTTTAACATGATTAACATTTCCAAATGGAAAATGGTCTTTCTTTTTAAGCAAGGACACATTTTTGTTGTTTTGAAACTGTTAATTCAACTACCTGTGCAGATTAGATCATATAATTGAACCCTGTAATTTGGACAAGACCCTATTCTGGTAATTATAGCCTTATAGTTTGTTAATGATTGCAATGAGGCATAAACAACACAGTTCGATCATCTAAATGGATTGAAACACCATCTTTTTATTACACGGGAGTTTAGCATAGTCAATTTACAAGTACATAGAGAAACTCGTGGCCTGTATGAACAGAAATATGACTAACAGTGTTTCTGCCAGCTAAAGGGAAATCTGATTTTGGACCAAATTGCAATATTTAATAAATTATAATGGTATAAATGCAAAAGTTGAAACAATATGGATCCTAGTAGAACCAGGTCCAGCTTCTGTGTACAACAAGTAATTGTTTATACATCGTTTTTACAACCACACAACCACAGGCATTTATGTGCGTATGGATTATTTATTTATTTATTTTTATATATTTATTTGATGAAAAAAAAAAAGTGTGTAGGGATTAGTTTCAGATGAAGATTGAATAGCAAACTAAAGCAAAAGCTTGGCAGCCTTGTAGGTGGCAGCCAATGGATTGTAATTGTGAGCGAACATAAATAACGTTTTTCAGTTAATGAATATAAGGTTTTTCTTTCAATGGAGAGCTTTGTTCTGGTTTTAAAATTTCCTTGAATATTTGCCTTAAAAATGATATAAATATGTCGTCTCTTACCGCTAGTTTAAATCCTATTCGAAGTTGCTCATAGATGCAAAACTGAACTGCATCAAATGGTAAATCTCGCAATAGGAATGATCCGTACCCCTGCAATCTCGAAAGAGGATCAAGGCATGAGAACTGAAAACAGTTCACACACTAATAAATCTAACATTCACATTTAAAATACATCTACAGAAAAATGAAGAAAGTTAGACCTCTATTTCAAAATAAGTGAGCTAGTGTTTTTCTCTGAGGGTTATTTGCTATGTTGTACTAAACCAACCGCAGATTGGAGACTCAGTAGGAAAAATTAAAAATGGAGAAAGGTGAACGTGATGTACCGTGTAAAGACCTTTGAAACCCTCCTTAGCAATAATAAGGCGAACAGCATCTGGGGCAGAAGCAAACTGCGCAGTTTGCATCCTTTGCTTGACAACCTGGGAATAGAAAACTTGGTAACAGGAAGAAAAAGAATACAATAACATGTAGTAATAAAAAATTAAAAAATTCAGATTAACTACCTCTGTTGGCACCCGTACAATAGAAGAAGCAGCACCTCCAATAGCACCTGCAGTCTGATTGATGTCAGAATACCTGTTAAAATAACAATGGCCTGATCTTGTACACTGAATGTTATACTTTTCCCTACCATCAACCGTTACTATTACAATGAGAAGTGGATGTTAAGTGACACCAGATAGTTATACTACAAAACCATCAGTCTACTTCAGCAAATATTATAATCTTTATTACTACAATAGAAACAAAAAGTGATAATCAGGTAAATGATAAATTAATCTATTTTGTAACTCACTAATAATAAAATTTCCTCACACATGATGTCACAAGATCCCAATAAAGAATGGGAAGAAAAGAAGATAATATAAGAAGCATGACGATGGAAGTGAAACACTAGGAAATAGCATAGTTATGAGCTTGTAACTGTTCCAATATATAACAAGCATTTTGCATAGCATCTTAATTTGTCAGTCATCATATATGGAAAACTAGGTAACATACCAGATGAGCTAAAGCACTGAGATTTTCTGGGAGAGACTTCAGCAATTTCTGCTTTGTAGGTTCATAGACACCAACAAATATAGCAGAAGCCCTGTGAGGAAAAGGAAATCTGTCAGCCACATGACACTGAATAAGAAAACTTGAGCAAGTAAAAATTTAGTGAGAAAAAATCTGCATTCTTCCTGTATAGAATTGTTCTGAGTTTAAATCTAGATGCTCTTACAATAGAAAAGGTACTGTTATCTATTGCATCTAAAAGATCAGCACTTTCTTCCCCTACTGGGATGCTGGCTTATTTACTTGGAAAAGTTCATATATTTATATTTAATAATGAAAATGATTGATATATGAGAAACAACTGAACAAAATTTTATGCAAACTCATTTTCAATTTCAATGCTATTTTTGTTAGTGTCAAGAGGACTGAGGAAAACTGCTGAGCAAACAACAAAATCAGAGAACTTTGTTGTGCCAAGCTATAAAACGGTGAATAATCAAATATCACTTTTTAAGTCAGAAAAAAGTTTATGGACAAGACTAGACCCTCCATCGACCTGTTTGCAAGAAAAAGTTCCACAGAAATGACGTAAAATGAAACAGGAAAAAACACAAAAACCAAAGACAAGAATGCACCAGGAAAGAAGGAACAATCCCATAAAAATATCGTTACATAAATGTTCACAAATTTCTATTTATTTTATGTGGATTAGTTTAAATGAACTTTAAAGTAAAATAACTCATCTCCAAGAAAAGGTTATAGCTGACTCCCGAACTGAAATGAATTACCTAGTAGCAGAATTTGATACATGTATCAACGCATCTAAAGCTTTATTAGTTATTTGCTCAAAAGCTTGAAGATGACAAAAAATTCGATGTCAAAGGAATATAGCTGGTTTCCAAAATGAATTCACGTGTTGCATAACTTGATACTAATTCATATAAGTGATCAAATATTGTTTAACATAAGTTATCTGAGCACTACACTCAAAACGATTGGCAATGAGTGGAGAGACTTCTAGATTTTTTTGCAGGGTTGTCAGATACACTTCACATTATCAACAAACGTCCCTTCACGTGTGCGATTTATCATATTGGGTGACTTGGACCACACGAAGGCCTTCAGTCATTCAAATGCGGGATAATATGCTCTGATACCAATAATTACACCTGAGCATCACCCTAAAACGGGTTGGCAATGAGTGGAGAGGCCCAAATCCTAATAAACTCTTTACCAATGTAGCATTTTTCAAATGTGGACACACTAAAACACCAAAATATGCAAACCTCCATGAACATATACGCAAGATGCCTGTCTAATAACCCTGGACCTCCTCCCATTTTCAAATCTCAACGAAAGAAGGGAGAAAAAAAATCTACTTACGGTAAAACACCAGCAAGGTTTCCAGCCAATCCCGAATACAGACCCTTCAACATGATCTTTCCCCCAGCATGAGCAACCTAAAAGTGGAAGCAACAGAAAATGGCAACAGCTTAAAAAAAGCAACCAAATGCATCATACCACCCAAAACACAGCCCATATAATCAAAGTGGTCGATATAGTAGCACATGCCTGTAATCGAGTTTTTATAGTGTCAATTGGGTACAATGCGGCTTCCACAACAACACCAGCAGCACCACCAGCTATGATACTATCTGCAACAGAACCAAACAAGCTGATTCATATTTTCCGTTGTGATCATACGAAAAGTGGAAATGTTAATGGGTACCTACCGCAGAAAACACCCAAGAAATCGAATGGAGAGTCATTTGGGTCTTTACTCGTTTTGCAGGTTATCACATCTGCAGTAAGTTAAGACGATCGGGTTCGGTAATTGAACGACAGGCGCAATGAAACATGACAAGGGATTAAGAAAGAGTTACCGGGTGGATGCGGCTGACAAGATTTCGGTTGCATTAAAGCCGGTGCAGGATTTTCAACTCCTGAGGTTTCGAGCTACTCCGTGTCTTTCGAAATAAACACCACTCCCTTCACTTCACTAGTCCGCTTCTGCTTTTCGTTTTTCGTTTACATAAGAGCAAGTTCACCGTTAGGTTAGATTTAAAACAGGGACCTGTGTCACTATGATTATACAGCAGCTTTTACAGAAATGTGAGATCGCTGAGCGGTGATCGTTTATTGAGTTTAGAAAAACGTTTTTTAAGTATGAATAATAGTTTTAGAATAATAGTTTTAACCTAATTATATAATAAAATGAAAGTGAATTTACGATAATCTAAATATTAAAGTTACAATGAAATAAACACTATGGCATATGATGCATGAAAATATTAAATTTATTCCAAACCTAGAATAAACAGTACCCAAACAATTTCGTAATTATTTATGGCCTATCGTAATTTATTGTTTATATCATTTTCTGATTTTTTTTCCATAATTTTCAAAATAGGTAAATAAAGATATTGGCTATTAAATATTAGCCTTTAGATTCAAAATATAATTAAAAACAATGGTCCAGATTAAATTCTTTGAATAGGACATGTGCCTTTTTGACGTGTGTGAGGGGCTAAATATAAACTAAGCACAAAATGACAAAAACGTGGTGAGCATGCTGCTTTGTTTGGAAGACATCAGTTCGTGTTCTTCGCTCGAGTAAAGACAGCGAGAATTCTCCTTCACATGGGTTGCTGACAACAGCCACGCTTGGCTTTTGGCTGAGTTGGAACAATTCAACCTGGGTTGGATTTCTCATCTAGCATGGGTTAGTTCTCTCCTTAGAGCAAGTCCACCCATTGAAAAAAATTCAACCTGGATTGGTTGACACCTAGGCAATCCAACCTAAGAGAAAAAACTCATCTTCCACCCACAAGTGGGATATCTCCCCAATTCAACCCAAGTTACATCTTAAAGGAACAATCTGACCCAGGTTGGAGGAGTAATCCAGCTTAGGTTACTTGCGCCACCTCAGCCCAACCCACAACGTGAGTGACATCAATCTTGGCTCCTCTAGTCCTCTCCATCATCCCACGCCACATATTGTCGCGTGAAGCACACAAGTCTTCTTTAGTGGGTATGAGTGCCACATGAAGACCACCTTCACCTTTGTGGAGGAAACATTAAAGAGAGTGGGCCCCCACTAACCTCTTTGACCGTTTATTATGCAAATATAACCATGCTTTAAATTTTTTTGATTGAGCAAATCACTGGAAAAAAAATTATAGCAATAAAGAAAATATGAAAAATAAATAAATAAATAAATAAGTAAAAAATCATATTGTATGAATTCTGTATTAATACTTGTCACTCTTTTTCATTCCACAAACCAAAAAAAGAATTCCGTAGTTATAGCTAATTATTTATATCCCTAGCCAATTTAGATTGTGTATTCTATGTTTGTGAGCTTTTCATTAGAAAGTTAAAAATAAAAGTAGACTAGACTTGTTAAATGTTATGGAATAAAAAATAATAATTTCAATATGTCATATAATTTATATAAATTATATCCATTTACAACTAAAATCATTATTCACACTAAAAAAACGTTAACAGTCATTGCCACGTGGCAGCAATCTGACAATTCTAACGGGTGAAAATTACTGCTCAGTCACAGTAACCCAAAGTAACTTATGTCACTGTATTCAATCTAACCCAACGTGTGAACTTGCTCTTAAAAGTCTAATCTGCGCTAAAATGTGAGAAAACTCATTCAATGGGTGGATTAAAGTTTTTTTGGTTATGGGTTGGATTGTCTATGTGGCATCTAACCTGGGTTGGATTTTCAGCATAGGGTGAACAAGCTCTAAAGGCGGCCTACTCATCTTAGACCCTTTACTTTTGCTGATGTGGCACTTAACCGCCAAAAGCATTGGGTGAGATAAAAACTGACGTGAACAACCAAAAATGTCCCCACAATTCACAACCAAATAATATCTCAGGTTAAATCGAGTCTCTCTAAAAGAAATGGTAAAATTGAATCAAAATCGAAATGTAGATTATTGAATTCGTACACTTATTCAGATGTCAGCAACATGAGAGAGAGAATAAAGGAGGGAATGGTAAGAGAGAGAGAGAGGAGGAAATCTCATTCAGAACCCAACAACATCGGTAGGTTTTGGGTAGAGAGAGTTACCGGGAGGTTTTGAGTCGCGAAAATCCATTATCATTATCAATAGTCGCTAGGAAGAAGCAAGTGAATTTATTTAGTTTGGTTCATCGGAATATTTAGCATAAAAGACCCAAATCTGTTTCTGAATACCTTACTATACATCTACATCTAGTATCGTCTATTGTTTAAATTTTGAGATTATTGGACGAAGAGGGGGCAATATCGATTGTTATTATGTTGTTCCTAGAAATTGATTATGAAGTTGTGTAAACTAGGTTTGAGAGGGATGAAAGTGGTCTGGGAAGCGGTATGAATGATTTAGATGAAGGGACAAGTTTGCTTCAAACTAAGTCAGAATACTTTATATTCTAGTTAAAGAAGAGGAAGAAAGCGAGAGTCCAAAGGGAGATGATTTAGATAAAGTCATAGAATTTAATGGGTTGCCGTACAAGGACCTTTCAATGTGTGATCTAAGAAATGTGGGGTTTGATAGTCTCGTTGTGTGGACAGATTCTACCTATACTATTCAATTAATAAGGGTTTCAGCATTAGGAAGCATACACTGGACAAAGCTCGGATTCACATCGAGTTATTAGAAGAAAATTGTGTTGCTCAAGGCAAAGTGAGCAGGACACAAGTCAATGCAAATCAGGAGGGATGATAGTACGAGACATATTCAAGTGGGATGACCAAATGAGTGTAGGGCCAAAAAGGAACGTCAGAGTTTCAAGAATTAGGTGTCGCGCCGGGAGACTTTTTTTTGTGTCCTCATTTATCACATAACACAACCATCATGTTACCTGTTTGCGGCATAGGCAGTTTATGAGGTCTAATTGTGTTGTTAGGGACCATGACGTGCTCGTTACCGGACGTTCAATTAAAACCCTTTTTTTTTATCAGAATGTAGTATTGGCAAATACGATTCGGTCAATCCGGGAACTTAAATGACGTTCCTGCAATCACGGTTACACTAAAATTAGTAAAACAATATAAACAACTAATTACAAAGTAACTGCCGGGGGGGGGATAAAGAGTCGTGGTTTTACTATAGTTCTAAAAAACAAAAAATAAACTTATATACAAGTGATCGATTCATTCAACACTTCAACTAAAGAGAAACTCAAATTCCGACCACACATTAAGAATCACGTTTCAACCCTAACAAGCTGATAACATTACAACGCAAAGGATTAGAAACAATTTCAAAACACAAGCATACGATGTCATGCATTTGATCTATTCCACTTACTTATCCCTAGCACAGAACGTCTAGAATTAGGATATCTCATGCAAGGTTGCTATCAATACTACGAGTATCTGTCTACACTTAACACGAGTCCTTAATATCTATATAACTATTGAGATTGAGCACAATCATATCATGAACATCATGAAACATAATCATGTAGCATATGTTTCTAGCCATTTTGACATAGCTTCCACCACTAGTGTTCTACACTTACCTACGAGGCTTAGTATAAATCATGACATTAGTTAGCATGCATTTTAACATGGTTAATCAAACATAAACACATACTTTCTAACTTATGAATCGATAAGATCATATTGCTAACATATCATAAACAAAACCTCAACATGTTTTACTAAAATTCTGAATTTACTAACACCATAACAATCGAAACACCATCCGAATCCAATGTTTAAAATCGAAATCATATTTATGAAATTGTAAAGGAGAACTAAACAAAGCAGAGACATCGATTACACTTTTTCTTGATCTTCAAGAAGCTTAATGACGACCAAAACGTGCTTCCGGCTTCAAGACTTCAACCTCCAATGGTGTTGCACTTGTGGAACGTCCTCCAAGGCTTAGGCAGAGGGGAAAGAACTCGGCAAAGGAGAGAGAAGGGCTACTCAGCAAGGCTTGGTGTTTCTCTGATTTTCACGTGAATGAATGATGATTTTTGTGAAGTAGAGTAGCCTTTATATAGAGGATAGGACGCCTCCAAGGATTTCTCACGTCCCTTGATTCTTTTTTGATCCAATGGTCACACTTTAATGCACACAATTCTGATATTTATCCCTTGAGAACTCTCTTAGAACTTCATTTGAAATTAGGATTATGATGTAGTCCTTGCTCATTAGGAGCCCCACCCGAGGACGAAACCAGATGCTAAAACCGATCAAGTGGAGCAATCAGAACTGGATGATTTCAAGGGTGTAGACAGTTGCGTCGATCGAGCGGCGAGGTCGATCTAGCAGCGGCGAAGTCGATCGACATCGTGTGGTGGAGAGAGAGAGAGAGAGAGAGAGAGAGAGAGATGGCAAAGTGTGTAATTCTGTTTGTAAATTTGTATATTTTGGTCATTTTATGATGAAAATTGCATCTGCATATTAACTTTAGACATGCGGTCTTTATTTTTGTAAATCTTTTAAAATGTGAGTTTTTAATGTTCTGCTACTGGTTACAGCAGTGAGATGTCATTGCCTCATCCTTTTGTGGCTATATGGACCTGGCTACGAGCACCTGTATTGTAGGGATTCGGCCTACAGAAGATGCACACACATTTTGAATCACAACACAATAATAGCAGGTTTTTACGCGTTCTATCATATTCCAACCACTCCTAAATTCGTTTTCAGTTTCACCCAGAATGGAAGTCTTGCACTCTCACAAAATCCGGGTCCATATTTATCTGTAAAAGAAAAGAAAGCACAACACGGCTCCTAACTTTGACTCTGCTCTCTTGACATTCATCTCTCTGTTTACTTTTCACGTTTACCTTATTTAGAATTGGTCAATCCTTCTTGGGATTCTAAAAGATCTCCTCTGACTCAGAATCTCCAACCCAAGATTCCAAATTTCCTGCTGCTTCGTCTCCCATTTGGGTTTTAGCTTGCTCTTCTCCCACAGCTATTCAGATTTGCTCAAACTTTCTTGGTTTGGTTTGTAGGCAGATAGAACCAAGCAAAAGTCAGTTTTTGGACTTTTTTCTTGGAAAATAATATTTCTGGGGTTGTTTTTTCTCCTCATACGACCCCACCCCGACTATATAACTGGCGCAGACGATTCTGGGTTCTGTTTGTTTCTTTGACTAGGGCCAAAGGTGATTCTTTTTTCTTTCTTTTATTCTAAAGTCTCTGACTTTGAATACATATAAGGCTCTCCAGATTGTCATCAACCTGCAGCGTTCTTGGACTTTCCTGCTCGTCCTGTTTTCTTAACTGCAAGGTTTGGATTCTGTTTCAGTTCGTTAATTTCAATTCAATTGCTTGTTTTCTCTTGTTTTGTTCTTTCAAGTGGTTTTCTTTATACAACAAGATCGTTTACTAATAGTAACCAAGGTTGGAGCTTTGAGCTTGTTTTTCCTTCTAGTCTCTTGATTCTTGAGGTGAGTTTCCATGAGTTGCATGCGAAATTAATCGGCTGGATTTTGTTGATTTCGTTTATGAACATGGTTTCTGGTTGGTATTTCTTTTATGAGTTGTTATTGATCAGCTGGAATTTTGGAAATGTAACAAGTGCTTAAGATTACATAAATAGTATTCCGCGAAAGTGATCATTTCATGGTTGAAAGTTTTTCTTTCTTTCTGTTTCTCTTTCAGTTCTAATATAAGATGTGAGTGATTCTGGGAAAGTGATCAGAATTAGATAGGAAGGAAGTTAATAGCTTGACTTTGTGCTATGCAGGTTGAACTCTGTTCTCTAAGAATTCCCTCTCTTTGTTTCACTGTATTGAGACAGACACAATGGCCATAAAGGCAATTGGTTTCATTGAAGGTTGTCTACCTGAGGAATTAAAGAAGGTACTTGTATCTATAGCTTCTGAATGGGGGGATGTAGTGGATGATATGAATGCCTTGCAGGTCATCCCGTTGAAGGGGGCCATGACTAATGAGGTGTACCAATTAAACTGGCCGACTAAGAATGGTGATCAACTCCGGAAAGTTCTGGTCCGGGTTTATGGAGAAGGGGTTGACCTGTTTTTCAATAGGGATGATGAAATTAGGACCTTTGAGTGCATGTCCAAGCACGGTCAGGGGCCCCGTCTTCTTGGACGGTTCCCAGAGGGACGTGTTGAGGAGTTCATTCATGCTAGGGTATGTGAATCTCTTTTTCTGGCGTCATTTCATAATGTTATCTCCTTTTAGTATGAGTTAATTTAAGTCTTTAATGATGAATGTTCTTTGGAATACTTTCATTAGTTCTGCTATGATTATCATAATTGTTATACTTTACTTTATTCTTTAGAGATAGTGGCACACTGATAGTATATTAGTATTTTATTGCTTCATTAAGAATAAGAATGAGGTTCAATATGCACTTTAGAACTGTAATGAATGGTGCTGAGTGTAAAGTATCCTTGACCATTTCTTAAATATGAGGCACTGTACCTTAACTTTTTGTTTCTGAGATATGACATGGGTATCTGGTTCCCAAATATTTGTGTTAAGGAGTGGTGTTTGTCATCTTAAGGATCTTTCTTAATAAGAATGCAAAATCCTAAACAATAACTATCGAAAAGCTGACTGCTAAGCCTAAGTATACATGATCATATGTACTGAAGTTTGTTTTGGATACATAGAATAACTTATTTCCAAAGGTATAGAATCCCATAAAACATAATTGGCATACATCTATCATTGTAGGTTAGATGTATGTTGAAAAAGAATCATTGAGGTTAAGCACAATCTTTTTCTATACACCACTGCAGAAGAACCATTTTCGTAAAAGCATTTTATTTTCTTCAAATTTTCAGACACTATCAGCTGCTGACCTCCGTGATCCTGAAACATCTGCTATTATAGCAGCTAAGCTGAGGGAGTTCCACAATCTGGAGATGCCTGGTTCAAGAAATGTAGTACTTTGGGACAGAATGAGGTAATTTACATATTTTAAAAGTTACTTTTCCCCTCCAGAAATGTAATGCAGTTTGCTATGTCTATAACAGAAACTGGCTTAGTGAGGCTAAAACTTTGTGTTCAGTAAAGGACAAAAAGGATTTTGGGTTGGATACTTTGGAGGAAGAAATTAACATGTTGGAGAAGAAACTGTCAGAGGACTGTCAAGACATTGGCTTCTGTCACAATGACTTGCAGTACGGTAACATAATGATGGATGAAGAAACCAGATCAATCACTATAATCGTGAGTTTTTTTTTTCTGTTCTTCTTAATTGTTTCTCTGGTTTTAGAAGTTATTTTAGTCCTCTCTTCCATTTTTTTAGTGTCATCTTTCATTATTTCCATATCAACCTCATTATCAGGGATTCTTCATTTGTGAGAACCTTCAGTATTGATTACATGTGATAATACCTGTGACCAATGATTCTTGGTGAACTCCACCTGAACTTAATAATTTTGACATGGACGTCAACTAATTTAGCATATGTCTGTCTAATAATCACTTATTGGTATTAACCTGTCGAATGTACGAAATATGTATAAAGGTGTTGTAGAGTGGATATTCGACCTCCAATACATTAGAATAGTGCTTGAACAGAATGAACCCTAGTATTAAATTTTCAGAAGTGTTCTGTTTTGATGATTATAAAAAACACACTGAAAGCCAAATTGGACTTTGTATTTATTCATTTCTGGTCTTGATGAACCTGGACTGTCTAATCTAATTGCTGAAATGCGTCTTATAATTGAAGAGATGATGCATAGTCCTTTTCCAGAACGGAGTCACCAGTGACTTACTGTTTAATATGTTTTAGTTATATGGTAAAGACCCTTTCGCTGTGACTATATTATAATTACCGTATGTTATTTCTTAAATGTTCCCAGGATTATGAATATGCCAGTTACAATCCTGTTGCTTATGACCTTGCGAATCATTTCTGTGAAATGGTAGCAAACTACCACTCTGAGGCACCTCACTTTTTGGACTACAGGAAATATCCAGGTAACTGCTATTCGATCTTCTAACCAGTTGTTCTTCATTTCTTTTTCTCCCACTTGACATTTAGAACTCAATCCAGTTGCAAAGAAGGAATAAGTATTTTGGTTTTCTTTAATTCCATTTCTTCAGGTCTGGATGAGCGCCAGAGATTTGTGCGTCTATATCTGAGCTCTGCAGGTTAGCTTCTCTGTTCCCCAACTTCTCTGTCAGTTTTATGAGTGTCTAGCACCAGGGACTGATGTTGGTCATTTATCATATATATGACTGGTTAAGTTTCAAATTTACTGTACTACAAGTCTTAAAAATATTAACTTATCAAGGCTTCAACATATGTCGCTCATATAGTATCTGAAGTAGCTAATAAATCAAGGATTGTGTGGGTAATGCATCTGAAGGATAGGGCATTGTTTTGTAATTTTTAAATCCTAATTATGATTCTTGTTCAGTACAGTTGCAATGAGTAACGTCTCTCTTTATCTACTCAAGCCGACTGGTTACAGTTCAACTGAAACGAGAAAATATTGCAATTTTTAGTATTGTTTTCCAGACCCCAATTGCAAGTTACAGTTTGCGACTTATAGCAAGGTTGTGGGTTTTGAGAAGACAATGGAACAAAGTGTTATAGACTGTCTTTTCTAAGAACTTTTTGTTAATTCCGAAGCTTACATTTCTCCATCATCTCATATAGAGTACGAACCCAGTGATGCTGAGGTGGCACAATTGGTCGACAAAGTAGAGCAGTACACATTGGCAAACCATCTCTTTTGGGGGTTATGGGGAATAATCTCGGTAACACTTTCTACACTTTCTGATTGAAGTTCTGCTGACAATAGCCTGTTTATGCTTACGAGCGCACATGTATTTGCTAATGGTGAATAACAGAGATGATTTTATTTTTGCTTTCCAGGGTTATGTGAACAAAATTGAATTTGACTACATGGAGTACGCGAGGCAGAGGTTTCAGCAATATTGGTTAAGAAAACCTGCATTATTGGGTTCTTGAATCAAAGACTATCGTAGCTTATTTTTCATGTAGAGGGCTTCCAGGTTACCTGTGTGATGTTCATATAAAATGTAGCTGTTTATGCCTTTGACAGCACATAAAAATTCGTACGGGATGAGACTTGTGTATAATGATTTCTTTCTCATGTGTTTGCAAATAACTTGTACAAGTACTCTCGTGAGCTTTATTGTATAGCTTGAAGGAGTGTTTTATATAAATAGGATTGTGCCCAAGCATATACGATTGGGAGCATATTTGCAACATCTTAAAATCCAACAGCGATTTTGTCTCTTCACAATAGGATTGTGTTCAAACAAAACCTGAGTTCGAATCCAGCATGATGCTGTTGTCCTTGACCCACTTGTGACTATCCAACCCGAAAGCGGTCCCAAGCCTCCTCCATCATTAACATCTCTCTTTCTCATTTGGCCATTTGAACCGGGTAAATTGAGGTTCACATATCCAACATAGATAAACATGCAAAGTGCCCCGTGACATAGAACTTTACTTTTGTATGGTAAACTTCAAAGAGAGATAACTTGTCCAAAAAAAAAACCTCAAAGAGAAATTATTTTCTGTATTCTCTTTTCGTTTGAAAAATACATAGCCCTTCGCCATCTTGAGCTCAATGTCCAAGTGTAGATCACCACCATCTTAACTTATCTTTGATACATCTCTTCTACAACAATGGCCTCAATTCAATCATAGTCTGCATAGAACATAAAAAGTAAAAGCTAGCCTGATTTAGTTTGGTTCGTCTCCTTTCCATCAAATTGGCTATCACTGACTTTACATGAAATATCTGCAAGGATGAAAAGCTAGTATAAATGTTTCCTAATTCTGTACTGAGATACTAGATATGCGTTGGAGACTGTCAATAACCGAGTCAATTAATCCATGAGAGCCACTGGTAGCTGCAAACATCAGGTGTTTAGGCGCTTCTGCTCTATCAAAATAAAATGCACCAGATACCAGTTTCTCTTTTGGCTGTAAAGCCAACCAAATAATGGTGTCTGCACCTTCCTCATTTGTTCTAAGCTTTCCCGAAAGACTAAATCAGATAAAACAGGAAATAAGAATAGAGCACACAAAAAAATAAAAAATAAACAAAAGGAAGATATAATGTGATAGGTGATCCTACGCTTTAGAGAAACTTGGCAAACTCTTGGCAACCCCAGGTGTCTCAGCCCAACCAGGGTGCATAGAATAGAATCCAATCCCCTTGTTTTTGTTTATTTCAGCCCATTTTTCAGTTAGTGCCACCTACAAAAGAAAAATGTTAGCTCCAGAAAATTACTTGAAAGAATATCAGTAATAATCAAACAGTTCCACCTAAAAACATTTTAAGTTTCTTTATTTAGAGGAGTTTTAAGTTTCTTTAGTTGACAGTAACTACTATCTGGAGACCTAGTATTCTACCTGTAAGGATGTTTGTATAAATAAGAAAATGAACGTTATTTATTCAATTATCTTAACCGTTCCACAATCTGATCTTAATGTTATATACCTACAATGTGAACGGTTAAGATGAGAAAATATGATCAAAAAGTGGGTCAAATTAAGAAAATCCGTACCTTTTGAATAAATAAGAATGTTTGTATCTGAAAATGCCTGATATATAATTATTATCAGGTCCAAATATCCTTATTTATTCAAAAGGTATGGATTTTCTTAATTGACCCACTTTTAGATCATATTTTCTCATCTTATTATTGATGCTCTGAAATTACTAGAGATAGACTGCAAAAACCAGAAGTAAATTACACGTTGGACAACACCGTGGATGCCATTCAATTCCTAAATGCAACCGAAAACTACTAGACCAAAATCAAACCAGCACAGCTGCCAAAGCCAATCATACATGACAGACAAATGAGACAATAATTGATTCTAGAAAAACCCAAAGCTGAAAAGGGCCAAGTACACTGCAATGTCAATCATTCTATGAAATTTATGTTGAGGAGTTTCATGCAAAAAGAATCTTTTTGAACTTGCTATGTTCAATGCATTAATTCTGCTACCCCGTATATTTTGAGCAGATATAGCAGCACCCCAATATCCAATTCATTTCACATTTGATGAAGCATCATCATAAGAAGATCAGAAATTAGAATCACTAAAAGAATGTAAACTTATTATGACTGTCAAAGATTATCAAACCTGAACTCGCTTGTTTCGAGCATACTGCTCCACTCCATTGAAGTTTCCATCAGTAAACTGCATTTAACAGATACATTATAATTAGTATCAGAGAAATAAAATGCTGTTGCTAATTTGATTTTTGTAAAAAAGTTACCTGTAAATCTTTGGTCAAGGGAACCGTGTACATTCCACCAGAGGCAACAGTAATAACTCGAGCATCAGGTGCAGCTTTCTCCAGCAATGGCAACATCAGTTCAGTCATGGCATAGGTGCCAACCACATTTACGGCAAAGTTAAACTCCAACCTGGTGTTTCAAATAAGCAAAAGGCATCATTGTATTAAACCAAAGAGAGAGCATAGAATGTCTAAAAGTTAGATATGCAGTTAATTAAGGACTCACCCTTCTGGTGTGGTAACTCTATCATGCTCAAGCATGCCTGCGTTGTTAACCTACAGGTAACACCATATTAGCTTTCTCAAAATCATGGAAAAAGAGAGAAGTCAAACAAGCACCGAATGGCCAACTAACTATAAGTTTATTTCAAAAGAAAATACCAGAGAACCACAGAATATACAAGTACAAAGAAGAACAATATCTAAGCAGTTTAGTATAGTAACAAGCAGGCATAGCATTTCACAGCAAGACTATGTTTCTAACAGAAAAGAGTGGATAATTTACCAATACATGAACCGGCACATTCTTTGAGGAAAAGGTGGATGCAAATGATTTGACATCACTAACAGATGAAAGATCGCAGACCTGATAAATAAGAGTATATTAACCCATTAATTTCAGAACAAAGTTTATCAGATTGCTGCTTAGAGCACAAGACTAAGTGACTAACTATTGTGTTAGTGATAGTCATTGAATAACATATACCTCCAAATGAACATTTTGGTTACCAGTTGTAGACTGAATTTTAGATTGTGCAGCTTCACCCCTCTCCTTGTTTCGACATACCATATAGACGGTTGCCCCACTTTGAGATAACAGAACATTTTTATCAAAATGAAAATTAGTATACTTCTAAAAAATTGGAAGTTAATAAACAAGCAAACAAGTAACACAAGAAAAGTACCGTGATGCGAGTCCCTCAGCAGTTGCAAAACCAATGCCTGAATTAGCCCCTGTTACAATGCAATTTTTCCCGTCTATCCGTGTTTCCATTTCTTCTGACTTGAATTTCTTTGAATGTTCTCTACAATGCATGTACTTCAACATAAATTAGTCCAACCTAACAAAGATGTCGGACTGAACAGCACACATGCTTCTTAATAACACAAAACAGAATTGCACACAGATGTAAAGGATACAAGAGAAGCCACCCATTTATGTACTTCAATGTGTTACACTGTGATTCTGATTCATTTGACAAACCCCAAACCCATGAAATTCAGAATGTACCGTGTATATATGCTTTACTTGTATCCGTTAAAAGGTATATATAGATACTTTCTACTTTCTAGAGTGGATTGAACAAAGGAAATGAACAACAACTCGTAATGTTTTACTCGAATCAAAGCCATCCCAACAAATAACTACGTAGAAAGTAGTAAAATTGGAGATTACATGAAACCAGACTTGGTGAAATTCAGGTACCCATATGTTCCAAAAGCGGTCTGCCTCCACGCCTGCAACAGAAAACAGAAAATAAAGAAGAAAACAAAGACGAAGTATAGCTGAAACCTGGAAACTTGAGAGATGATCGAATTGGGTACCTTGAGAAGGAACATTGTAAGCGCTTTGAGTGATAAGTGAAGTTCAAGTCGGAGAGTCGAACAAGTCTCGCTCTTGGCTTTTGGCTTTCTGAGTGGAAGATCTCTCGTTGGCTCTAATACTAATTTAGTCAGCAGAAGTAATTGTGCCGCCAATATATGTAATCAGGTCACCTACTAAGCTTGCCGTTAACGGCATGCCACGTAGCAGAAAGTACTTCCTTTTAAGTTTCGTGCGGTGGGCCGTATGCCCGTATCCACCGATCACACTCCTCTTAGCCGAAATGGCACGACACTTGCAAGTATTTTAGTATGTAATCAGGTCACCTCTAAGCTTCGCTTATCCAGCCTGCCCTCTTCATGTTTGTCAACTCAACAAAGCAATACATGGTTTGAACTAGGCTCCTCGTGTGCTTGGTTCTAGCTAGCGTCTTAGTGAATTTATACATCAATTTGGTTTTCTTGAAACTCATCAGGTCGTCCATAGTTCAGACCAAGTATGACATCAGGTTGTTTTACTGTGTGTACCACATCAATTTGACTGGGATCATGCTTGAGGTTCTGTCTTTCTTTATCACCATTCATAACAAATACCTTGTGCTCACCACTCTTAGCTCCCTTTCTTACTCTTTGGGGCTAGAAGGCCATTTTATTGGCTATGCCATTCACCTTCTCTAGTTCCCCTCTTCCAATCAAATCTGAAATCATATCTCATCTCTATGGGTTGTCTTTTCACGCAATTCTGTTTTTCAACTTCTCAAGTCTTTGCTTAGTGACCAAGAAAGAAGCTACAAGACATAAATAAACACAAAGAACGCCAAACATCATCCAAAAAGATCGATCTTCTAACAAAAAAAAATCCATTAAAAATTTGTATTCAAAAATTATTTACAATTCTAGAGAGTTCCTCGAGAAGGTTTGATCATACAATACAGCACATGTGTAGTCATGTATAAAGCAAACCTACTCTTCATTACTATATGATGTATAACTCCACAGCCGATCGGCAAACAAACCCTATACGATTTACAATCTATCAGAAAAGTACGTCGAAGTATCTATTCTTTTCTTTGGCCAGACAACGTATATCATTGTTATGAAATGGACAAAGTAATCACAGCAAAGAATGATATAAGTTGTATATTTGATAAAAAGAGAAATCTGTACTTGCTGGAACTTCCACGCACAGCATATATGGTACCTCAATTAACCAGTCAACGAGCCCAATCAGATATACCCTGCATGAGGAAGCAAGTTTATGAACGGAAGCACACACATCTCAATTCAAAAGAACAAAAATAAACAAAATTCTGTTCCAGGAACAGTAGCTGATGGCCAATTAACATGCTGATTGTAAGTATCTCATATACATTAATTCAATGAAGTGAATATGTTGGGAAGTGATGCAGTAATAGAGTAATAGTTTGCAATACGTGTTCTTTCTACTACATTCACAACCCCATTTATGGTAAATGCTTAATATACCTCAAGACAATTTCTTGTATACGACGCTGAAAGAAAGGGGCATTAACATGACGCATCATTCAATATGTAATTCCAACATCTAACAGTAGTGAACTACGTACGTCATAAATAAAATCATAGTCGTGGCTTAATCTAGTACCCAAAAAAAAAGGGTGACAGCAGATAAAACCATGGAGGACAAGGGTTGAAATCTCACTAGCATCAGACATGGATGGAGTTTAGGGTGTGAGGAGGGATTAAAACAAAAAAAACAAAAAAAGTTACCACAAATATGTAGTTCTTAAGAAACTGGCGGTATCTACCAACGTATGCACAACATCCCTAGTAAAGTCTGTACCTGTTCCAATTTTAAGCAGCCCATTCCAACATCAATACCCATATCCGTTGCAATTTCCTCATTTTCAATCTCTGCATCAGTGAATGTGAGGGCACGCTGAAGCTTCCTAGGAGAAAACACCTCAACCTCTGCCATATAAGTAGCAGTCACTGGTCGATGATCAGAAAATTTATGTTCAGTCCTCCTATAATGCAGTAACCTCATTCCTCGGCCATATGAAAGAATGCGGTCACACCTGAAAATGGGAGCAGTATTGTAAATATCGTATAAGGAATTGATCAGGCCGGATCAGGAGCGGACGTCCGCACCGGCCTTAAAGTGCGGACGTCCGTCCGTTCTCCACCATCCGGCGCTGGCGACAGTGCGCCTCCACCCCCAAAAGACTCCAGCAGCGTCCCCGACCACTTTCCCTCCCCGGCGAGTCCGTTCTTTTCCAGTTTTCCAGCGAGATCACCCAAAACTTCAAACAAAGTCGATCTCGCCGGAAAACTGGAAAAAAACGAACTCGCCGGGGAGGGAAAGTTGTCGGGGACGCTGCTGGAGTCTTCTGGGGTGAAGGCGCGCCATCACCGGCGCCGGAGGGTGGAGAACGGACGGACATCCGCACTTTAAGCCGAGTGCGGATGTCCGCTTCTGATCCTCTCTCAGGAATTGATATACAAATATAAAGAGAATACAGAACATTACTACGATTTTATTGAAGAACACAAACCCCATTCTTATTTGGGGAAAATTTTGGAAAATTCCTAACAATACATCAGAGTTCACCCTATTTTATTGTATAATGAATGTGTTAACGCTTCCAAAATTAAAGTCTTCAAAGGATTCTTAGAATACATATCTTTATTACTATTATTCAACACCAAACCACCACTGACGCAATAGAAAAATCTCAAAGCAAGCCAAAATTTTGAAGGATCTTTAACTATTATGATTGATAAAGTAGTCTGGGGTTCACATCCAAAACCAATTGGCTATAGGTGGAGTGGCCCAAACCCTTATAAACCACAGGCAAGGACCCATTTTCCAGATGTGGGATTTATATCTCAACACGGCCCCGCACGTGTGGCGAATTTTCAAGCCTAACATGTGGACAACATTTGGGATGACGTGGAGTTCGTGTGACTGTTACGCATTCACACGTGGACATGGGTAACCCGCTCTGATACCATGATAAAATAGTCTGGGGTTCACATCCAAAACCAATTGGTTATGGGTGGAGTGGCCCAAACCCTTATAAACCATAAGCAAGGTCCCATTTTTCCAATGTGGGATTTATATCTCAACAATGATAGTGTAAATAAAAACTCACCATGTGACAGGGAGAATCTCAGAAAGAAGTTATTACACACTGATATGGGAAAATGGATGTATAAAGCAATGTCAGTGAACAGAATATGTACTCAATTACAGATATATTACTTCAATAGTTGTAGGTTTCCAGATAGTGTGTTTGGATCTTATACCTAGTTGCAAAATCTATAAATGTTTTCAAGCTTTGGAGGTTTCAATTACATTCCTTACTAAAGTCTCTATTACAAGAGACATTCTGACCATAATCTCAAGTTCCTTTTGGGATGTAAATAATGGAAAGAGCTGCAGTGGTAAGATTTAAGCAAACTGGTTTGATAAACATGCTAAAACCTACAGTAATTTACAGTACAGAATGGAAAAAACAGTGCATTTATTTTGAAAGAAAATAAAATATAAAATAAAAAAACTAGATACAAGTCATATAACATCAAGCAAACCTACCACGCTGGAGTCCGCCTTCCACCCATTGGATCCTCTCCATAATATTTGTCTGAATTCATGTCATACTTATACGTTGGCGGGAAATTCAGAACACCCTCAGACCATCCATCAAATGCACGACCTTTTTTTAATTGTCGTGCAAGCTGTCAGAATAATGTGCTCAAGTTATATTTTGGAATCCCATTTAATTGGACTCGAATATTAAAATTTAATCATTTAAGAAGAATTCTTTGTTTGAAATACCACCAATACGTCCCCTCCCAAAATTTAGACTGTCATATTAAAATATACAACCGTAGATGCTATACAGTAGAACATGAAACTCATAGGATGGAACAGATGTTTGACTAGTCATACATTCTGGGGATACGGGTTTGAAGACAAGCTAACTAGCATATCACTAAAGAACTCATTTGAAAAAGATAAAAGAAACACTGCACACAATTAACTGAAAACTTAATAGAGTTTATCCTGAAGTATCATCTTCCATCTTGTATCATAAGAAATTTAAAGGTATTATAGTCCTATGATAAACTGAACGACAAAATTTGGTTGATCTAACTAGCCTTTAAAATTAAAATATTAAGCAATTGAAATACTTAAAAGCACTTTCAGATTCTACTTCACGCAACCATTATGGTGACAAATTTACACACAAATTGTGTTCAACTGATATTTATTTGACTGAAAGATTGACTTGGAATCTATAACCATAGATCAGTCGGCAGAAAAATTGGGTTGCAAAATCTAATGGTCAATATCAGCAGGACGTGGAGACGAATGTGATTGCTAATAGGCACACATCAATCAGCAAAAATAATTTCAATTCAACAATCTATCTAAACGAGAAAGAAAAATTGTACCTGGTCCTTCTCAGCCAACTGGGACCAGTCCTTTTTGGAGATAAGTTCTCGTGTTTTCTCATATGACAAGTTGATACGATAATTTAGATCACCCAACCAAATTATTCTTCTGCAGGAGTACAAAATAATTTCAATTAAATCTCTCACTGAGGAACATGTACGCTCCTTATAAACACAAACGAGGTTGCAGTTATATGAGTTTGCATATCGAGTAGTCTTATTAGAGATCATAACTTTTACTATTTGGTAGCTATTCTAGAATCTGAAGGGGGCAAGTACATATACACACACATATATCAAGTATGCTTGTATATATATAATCTTGGGCAAAAGGGAAAAAATAAAAAATAAAAATAAAAGGCAAAGTGGGAATGAGTTCGGCTCTTATATTTAAGTGCTATACACTTACTCATGGTCATGGATACTTTTCGGAAGTCCAATTCCAGAAAATGAATGAAAGTGAGTCCTCCGATGAATTTCATGCACATCAGCATTTCTTTTTTGTTCATCTACCTCCCTTTCACCTGCTGTCAGATGAGTGCACACAAAACAAAACAGCGTCTGGTATATGGACATACTCACAGATACAGATCCCTGGCAAGATTGAGAAACTGTCTTAACATCAATTAGAAAAAATCAACATAAAACTCACCGTATTAAAGTACTTTTGAGAAACATTAGTTAATTCAGAACAATGGGAGCATGAGACAAGGGGAAAAGAAGACCTAGTACTATTTCGAAAGTATTTATTCTCTCCTAATTCAAACAAATCAATGGAGAAAACTAAGTGCAAAGCCTCCTAACTAAGAATGATTTGTTAAGGAAGGCGTATATAATAAAGATGGACTTTCTGGACAAATGATATCATTAAGGGCCTAACAGAAATAGATAAATAGATTCTAGGAACAAGTCTTGAAATAGGAATTCTCAACATTCGTGGATATATGCATTACAAAGTTCAATTATAAAGAACAAAAGCAAGCGTCAGTGAAACCCCAAAAAAGGTGCTGCAATGAGTTGGAATACAAGACAGAAAAGGAAGGGGTACAACTCTTCAGGAATTTTTTTTACCAGAGTTTTATACTTATCTGCTATGTCCTACAGGTACATTAGATAGAATTTAACATCAATGAAATAATTGCTCTGTGTGGGATCTCTTCTCTAGAGGTGCTTTTATTAAAATCACATAGAACACTTCATAAAACTTTCTGTAACTAAAAACGTGCTTCTCACTATTTTGAAATGCCAACCACTACCGAAAGTGACTTTGGTTGTGTGAAATCGCTTTTAGCCAGGTTTAAGAGCAATTCAAACGGAGTCAAAGCATGACAAGAGCATTTAAATAATTAACTGTGACATGACCTCATCAGATTAGTCTACCACTAACAATACCAGTCGTCATAATGAAAATCATTTCACTAAAATAATAGAGATAGAAATTTGTAAAAGGAAACAAACCTTGTTACCAATGTATCCCATAACACCAACACCGACAGTTGACACCTTTAAGTTCTGAATGTGTTTACGCAAGCTCCTACGAACCCATACAGTTAGGAAAATCCCAACCATCTGCTTACTTACTATCCTTACATATGATGATCTTCTTTCCTGTTTCATGAGAGATTCAAGATCAATTTCTCCAAGCAAAGCTAATTCTGGTGCATTGTCATTTGCAACTGACTTGAAAGAATTGTATGTCCTGAAAGATTTTGAGGACTTGAAAGACTTTGTTGGTCTAAAGGAATTTCGTCGCTCTAATAAGTGCTGAGATAGCAAGTTCAGTGGACGCTCTGGCCAGTTCAAACCAATTCTTTCAGACCCACTAAGCATTTTGGTTAACTTTCCATTATGTTGGACAGCAGAAGTGTCTTCATCTAATGAACAATCATCTGGCCGAAAGCAATATAACCTATCTAATCTCTTTGAAGAAGAATGTTGCCGTCGTAAATCCTCTCCGATTGGCATCCCCAGTTTTGTACTATCAATAAAGTTTGGAACTGGACCTTCAACAATCATTGTTTCACTTGTGACTGATGTCCCATTGCTGGCACCAAAATCATTGGGTTCGTCATCCATTGGATGGATTTCATTACCAATATCACCATCACTTTCATCTAATATCTCCTCATCCACATAAGGAACATCATCAGATGGCCTAAATTTTGAGGGTGATGGAGGATCACTAAAAGATTTAACCTTGCGGGCCGCAGGTCGAAATCTATCCAGTGTTTCACGAATGACGTTTTCCCACTTACTAACTGGCCGGCTGTCTTCAGCACCAAATATATTCCCAGCATTAAGTGGCACAATCTCCTGAAGACTGAAAATACAGCAGTTTTCATTATTAAGAAAAACAATTCGGTCAGAACAACACATTACAATACAAATCAAAGTGGTACAACAAACTAAAGAGGGAAGAAAAAGCACGAGGAATGTTGGGAATAGTGTAATAGGTATGATTCAGGTAATTTAATAGCATTTATTAAAGCAACAAACTGTATGGGATAATAGATCATGATATACAGAATAGGATCCATCAATTCAAAGTCAGTGAATCTTCAAGTTGGTATGCAATGAGGTCAAATGTATGTACCCGATTACATAGATGTCAGCTGGATCATTGATATCTAGCCAACCATCAATATCGAGGTCTTCCGGTGGAGTCTGTCCTCCAACATTCCATGTACCAACACATATTCTGAAAACAGCCCAGAACCAACAAAAAATTTATGGAAGATAAAATCAATAGAAGTATCAATGATTACAGCTTGATAAGGAATGCCTTCACAGTAAGTAAATGATCAGATGTATCGTTTTACCTACTATTACAAAAATATGAAGGGCATACCTGAGTTCCTTTGTGTTTATATATTGTGCTCTAAAAGTCTCAGATTTTCGTCTTCGTACTCGAGGAAGAGGATCTGCTTCATCCAAAAAAGAAAAAAAGAAAAAGAAAAACATAATAAGGAAAGATAACTGTCAACAAGATACAGGAAGTAGGTCAGAAACAGAAGACATTAGTTTTTAACTGGAAAGGCATATGACATCTGACACTAAGCAACCTATAAGAAAACCAGTGTGGTCTTCTTGAACAGAAATCATATTAACCATCAGTATATCATCCGGGTTATTCAACCACATTCATCACTAAATATAATGAAAAATAAAAAAATTACCATCAGGGTCATCATCCTCAGACTCATCTTCTTTGATACCACTGAACCTCGATCCTCTTCCCCGCTGACCAAAATCTGCAAATGACCAACTTCACAGTCAGAGTCTAAAACCCCAAAAGGGTATTCCTCAAACAAAAACACAATGCACAAAAACAAAAGTATGACACATGAAATCAAGAAACACATGTACAAGTTGTGGTTGAAGAATGTTTTACCTTGCTGGGCGGTTGGGGAGTCAGGATCCCAGTCGTCTTCGTCCTCGGTGTCGGCGCTGTAATCGGACTCGTTGGCGGAGATGTTGAGCCATTTGCGCATCACAACTCTGGGCCAGAACAGCTGTATGCACGACGAATCCAAACAACACAGTTCAGCCCACTTCCTCTGCAGATTGCTCTCAGTTTCCCAAAATTAACCCAACAAACGCTTAATACAGACATAAAGGAAGAGAGTAAAAGTTACCTGTTCCGGATTCTTGGAGTGGGGCTTCATCTGTGGATGCATGGTTAGAGGACATGCCAGACAACAAACCAACAATCAAGACAATGTTTGAAGTGAAATTGCCAAATCGATTGGGGACCCAAACAAGAATAAGACTGCCGCCAACGGCCAAGGAAATAAACGGTATTTTGAAGGTTGGACTTGTAAATTTTCACTATTTTGACTTCTAAAATATGAATACAGCTAATTATTATTATCCACAGTCCCTAACCACCAGGCAAATGTAACCCGTGATTGCGGAACCTGTATATTTTCTTATTGCTGGAAAAAAAGACTATTGTTTTTTCATTCTAAACTATCATATTAGCACGATGTCCATATTAGTACCACCATAGACGGTGTGTACCAAAATTAAGTTAAGGTCAAGACATTGGGGTAGTAATGTGATAGTTTCTATATGTAGTATGAAAGTTTAGAATGGGCAACAGTTCGGGTACTGTCTAGTCGATTTTTCTAAAATAGAAAGATGATGATTGTTGCATAATAGAGAGGGGTTTAGGGTGAACGTGCAATTTAGTTGTTAAAGGCATTTAGGGTTTTGTGACTGAAGTTGACCTTCAGTATCTCGGCTACGTGGATTGAGCCATTGAGGGGCTGGACGGTTGACTTGTTGGGCGGCGGTGAGTAGAGTTGCTTGTGTGCGGTGTTGTGCGGGCATAGGGTAGGTCGTGAATGGGGTGGTGGAGCCAAGGCTGTCCGCTGGAGGTGGCGGCAGCGATGATGAAGATGGCAGAAGAAAGGCCGGTACTAGGGTTCCTAGGTTTCTGGGTGGCCTTAGTAATTGGGCTAGGGCTCTCTTTGGACCTAGGCTGGCTTGAGGTTTATTAACAAGACATTTTGGGTGCAAGTTGCTTAAGGTAAAAGTATTTTCTATGGACTACTGTAAGACACTACTGATATTTGTATCACAATTGCGTGTTAGGCAAATAAATAATCTAGATATTAGTACTTAGGGAGTAAAAGTATTTCTACGTTGTTAGGCTTGTACTTGGTGAGTGACTATTTGGATTGTAATGTGTTTAAACGTGGCTTGAATTTGCTACCCAATTTGTCCCTATTATATATATATATATATATATATATATATATATATATATATATATATATATATGACAAAAAAATGAGTTAAATAAAGAACTTTACACTATAAGTTTCGCCTTGAAATTAAAAAACTTATATATATATTAGATTATTTAGCATTGATAAGAAATTTAGATAATTGCGACGCTTATTGTTTAAAAACTTGACTGAACAAAATAAAATAAAATAATGAAAGTCTTGCTTAAATTAAGATTCATTGAACTGTACAGGTATGGTGCTAAACAGAGAAAAGAGTAGGCAACATGGAGCCGCCATGGTATGGTTTCAATGTTTAAGAATACCAAGACAGCAATTCTAATAATTTGGTTGAGAATCGTCTCTAAATTTATTCCAAGGTTTCTATATTTGTTCTCACAAATGTGGCCCTCTAATTTTCCAATATAATAGGACACCCCTCTAAAGTCTTGCATAAATAATTTGACCCACATAAAAAGAAAAATCTAAACAGTAGTGTTTAGATTGAATAATCTCAATCTTTCAGGTCTGGAATATGTCTAGAAATAAAAGCTGTCTGATATATATTCTCAAGTTTGGACGGTCCTATTGATTTCAAAGGGATCTTGTAGTTTAGCTGAATTCGGTTTCAAATTTTTAGGTCCCAGTCGAGGTCAAAATCATTATGTCACCTTTGGGAGGTATAGTAATTTTTGTTTCTGTTTTTAACTCAACTGTATATATTTCAGTATTTACTGCACGTGTATACTGTATTTACTCGATCCTCAGTCTCATGTTCATAATCGAATCACTCTACGAGAGGCATAATAAGCGCGCACTACTACAGAACAGAACTGATAGGAAAAGAAGAAAAAGATATGACGAACATAATAGGATAAAAAAGTGGAAATGTTGTTGGTAATGGGATTAGCAAAACCTTTAATTTTAAGTAGCTACTGTTGCTAGTCTCTTTCTTTTTGGGATTTCAGATAGAACAGAAAAAACGTGGCTCTTAATGATTTCCAGCAACAGGAAAGGGTCAGATTGTAAATACAAGAAGAAAAGAACAGCAGCTAGCTTCAGATACAAAAGAGATCGAAATTAAGGAAGAGCAACGATCCCGTGTTCTTTTTTCTCTTCCTCCTTGTATATATAAAAGAGATTCAAAACCCAAAAAAACATATATGAGCATCGATCTTAAACATGAAAGGAAAAAAAAAGGAACAGGATCAACAAAACAAACAGAAACAAATATAAGAGACTGTGATGAATAATCATCTTGCATATATAATATGAAGAAACTTACCTTAATCTGCCTTTGGTTTGATGATGGAGCTCAGCTAGCAAGATGACGAATAGTCCTGCTGTATGGATCGATCACTGTACAGTAGAGGCAAATCAAAGGGATATCATCATAAGTACAGAGGCAACTGATGAACTCGATCGACCAAACGAAGAGAGCTAACTGGGACTAACCCAGTAAGAGATCAACTAAGGCAAAGCTCTCCACTGTACGTACCCTCTGAGTTATATAGAGATATATGAAGGAGGATCGAGCTGGGTTTTTCTGGGCAGTAGTATGGAGAAATGGATCATCAGCAGCTTCAATGCATCTGTTTGTGTGTGCCTAGGTGAGACTTTGAGAGAGAGAGAGCAAAGAGTGTGTGTGTGTTTGAGAGAGAGAGAGAGAGAGAGAGAGAGGGAGGGGTGGCCTTGTTATTGGCTGTTGTCAAAGTTATAAGAAGCATTCAATCAAAAAAAACAAAAGTTACAAGAAGCAGCACACATGTCTCTCTTTATTTGTTGTCTTGTTTAAAGACACGTGTAGATCGATCACTGGTCACTTTTGGCAAGATAGTTCCACTAGGGTTTTATAGCCAATGTGGTATTTTACTCTATAGTAAAGAATAAAATAACAGTGGACTGTGGACAGCACACCAAATCAGTTAGGGGATAAGGTACCAATTACCATTCATTTACCTAAAGAGGTAAAATACTATATTTGGGAGGGTCCCCCTCTCTTTGACTATAGGGAAGCCCCTACCACACATCCTTTGTCACGTATTATGAAGCCCTTATACTGGAATGCGAAACCGACACCACCAAATTGCCCGATAGTGTTGGTTTCCCATTTTGCTTGGATTTCATTCAAAGTTTGTGTGACAAGAGAAATGCGATTTCTGGCGGGCCTCAAAGGAATTGATATTACACAAATATTTTGTTATGTATATAGATATATGATTCTAGCTAGCATGACATATTCCATTTCATTTAACCACGCTTAACGCAACTGAAGAAAATTTGATAAGAACCGGGAGGCTACATTTTGATTATATGCTTGAATATATAAGTCTCAAGTCTCAAGGCCTACTGTGGGGGAAGTTAATTATTATTGTTTATTTTAGTCGTAAAGTAAGAAAATTTAATCATTCATTTAATTTTCATGCTGAAAGAAAATTTCTTAAAAATTAGTCTGCTAGAAAGAATAAATTCTCTCTCTCTCTCACCACTCATATTTCTTCTTTTTTTTTAGTTTGTTTTGGGTTTGTTTTACCATTATATTAGCATCTTTAAACGGATGTAGACTCATCTATCATATTATTATTCAATCAAATCGAGAGAGAGAGAGAGTATTTTTCATTTTTTATTTTTAGTAGATTGCAAGTTCTATCTAAGAGATTATTGTTGGTAGACTCTTGATTTTTTTTTTTCTTAAGTCTAACGTTTGTCAGCCATCATACTTCCATACTTCCTATTGCGTCATATTCCTTTTAAGTAGGTCATGCCCATGATAAACCTGTGGACAACCATGATGTATAAACTAACACTTAAAAAATTGATACAATCTGGCTAACTAGCTAAATGCATGGATACCTTGAAAATTATGCTACATGCTACAGCTTTAAATCATTTTTAGACTTAAACTAAGCAAAACTTTGACAAGAATATCCATGTACTAAACAGAAAACTAATCTAAGAAAGGTAGCAAGTAAACAAAAGCATAGAGAACTCAAAAGGTTAATACAGTGGTTAAGGAATGTGTTTTAGGGACTAAATCCTTTGGCAGCATCTTTACATAGTGTTTAGTTGTGTGATTGATACCATTAAGTGCGTTTGCTTTTCTAATTTTATACAAACCTTGTGATTATCGTGTGCCATATCCCAAAAGGGTTATACGTACTCCATTTCAATTTGAAGCAATTTACAAAGAGGTACCATTTTAAAAGATAGAGTTCTATACTTCTCTGTGCAACTTTATATAGATTAGTTGAAGGAGCTGCAGCCAAATCATTTAAGCTGTCCTCTGTTAATTGTCTTTGATTAGGATATGTAAAGTTGAACAAACCACAAAAACTATTCAGAAATTTATTGGAGTGGTTTGTGACAAAATTCCATTACATTAACAGTGCCAGCGGACATACTCCAAAATTAATATCTAAGTGTGTGTGTGTACGTACTTATAACTTTATAATTGATCGATCAATTGTAAGAGCAAGGGATAATTATATATAATTAGTAGAGCTTACGAAAATGTGACGATCGATCTAATGTTAAAGTATAAACAAATTAATCAAACTAAAAAATAGATTGACTCATTGACATTTTTGTGATCACATATGATCAATTTAGAGAATCTTTGTGTTGAAAATTCTTATATGCAAGACCACTAAGTACACGGTGTAATTTTATCCATTTATAATAATTCATATATAGAGACCACCACGTATCTGTATTATATTCATGAACAGAACCATGATTCGAAGTTAACCAGTGATAAGTTGATCGGGAGACGACGTATGAAGTCTCGATCTACGGTTTCAGAAGTCCTCAGAACCAGCTATGGCACATGACCTTACTTTTCTCCAGTTTGGTTAGTTTGTGTAGCTCAAGTTGATGAACGACCTAAAAATTTCCATGATAGAGAGTAAATAGTAAAAAATGTCATCATAAAAATGTGGTCAAATTAGGCATGGTATCCACAGGAACATTATAATTGGGGGGAAGATGCATCGTCGAAAGGTACCCAGTATACGTGTGAATCGATCCGTGATGAAAGGAAGTGTAAAGAAACCTGGACCTCAGATCTCATAGAAGACGCTTAACTTTGCCAAATCATATCACACTAGCTCTTAATTTGTCGATTCAATTATAGGTAGCTTCCCTCCCTTTCAATGATTTGGATGCTAGCTTCTAGAGTCCTAGGTCGACCTTCACCTGGGGTATGTGACAGTACTGTGACACCATGGTTCATTTCATCCACATATATTCAGTCGAGTTTATGGGTTTTTGTCACATTAACTAGCCACGTACATCTTCGGATCTTCCGGTAAGATCACTTGGTTTCTGAGAGAATTTTATCGATTCAACTCAGGATCTCTCATTTATTAAAAAAAATTAAAATTAACTTATGTTTTTATTTTATTTTTCAAATTATGATTTACTAACAAGATCAATGAAAGCTATCTTACACCTCTGCGCAATGGAATCACTGTCAATCCACATAGAATTATGATTTTTATGTAATTAAGACGTGTAAGGTCAGATCAACAACTCTGACCAGGAAAGCCTGACATGAAACACGTACCTATCTCCACAACTTCAAACCATAATCTAAATACTAAAAGGAACATTAAATTAAACAAAATTACGTCTTAGTTAAACGTGACTACGAAAGGAGGTCTGCCACAAACTGCATGTTGTTGTTTTGTTCCACTACCAGATCACCTCTAATGAACCACCGGCACCACCGTATACTGATATACTAGCTTTCGAAACCCAGTAACTCGGGAGAGAGGTAACGGCTTTGCCACAAAGACGGTATCGTTTTGTACGAATGATACAGTATATATTAGAAACTTATTAGCTGCACACATACTCGTTGCACTGTCTAACTGGGGGACTTCATGACCAAATTAAGTAACTTCAAAATCTGATAGACTCTATGCGTGGATCTAATCATCTAAATACTTAAACTCAACATCAAGAATCGTATAATGCTTGAATGAAATGTATCGATTAGTCAAGTTCATCACCTAAATTGGCTTAAAAAAAGACATAGAAAATCAATATTTCTCATCTTCAGACAATAGGCCACTAGATTCTCCAATTAATCTTAAACCCAAATAAGTCGACTGTAACATCATGAGAAGGGTGATAATATTTTCTAATGGTTGAAGAAGGCCAGATGGTTCTCAGAAAGATGGAGCTTGTCGTTTGTTTTGAGAGTATGACTTGCATAACAAATCATTTGAATTTGTTTTTGTTATCGTTTGCTTGCGGTGGATTGTTTAGTTATATGCCAATTACGAGTATCCCTAATGGTTAATTGTTTAGGACACATGTTTGGTGAGTAATTGAAACAATGTGGATTATAAATTGGGGCATTGTGTTGTGAACTCGTGATGATCAAAGACTCGAATTGTGGATGGCCAGAAACAATGACAACTAGCTTAAAGAAAGAGACTTATGAGTTATGAACTCGGTTTGTCAAAGCATGAGCATGTGCATGATGAGAGTCATCAACTTAATTTGTGATTAACAATTTTGGAATATTTCTTCTGTTGCTCTTTTTTAAGATTCAATCATTCTTGCTGTTTCCTCGTAATTAATAATTACAATGCAACGTGTTGGCCAAGATCAAAGAAAGAAATCAAGCTGTTCTTATATGTGGCTTTGGCGATGTTAGAATGGGTTACTTATTGTAATTTGGGATTTAGGCTCTATTTCTCCTCATTGTATTTTATGGTTAATTTCATTAATCAAGGCTTAAAGTTGTCGCATTGGTCTTTCTTAAAAAAATACGTGACTTTGGCTAGGTTTGATTCTCATATCTATCGGTAGTGAGGTCCTATTTTGTCGATCGAGTTTAGTAGGATGTTAGAATTGGTGGTTTAGATTAGAGCTCAAACAATGTCTATAATTGATGTCTCGTAGAGTCATGTTTAGGTGTTTGTCTTTTGGCAGTCACCCAACCACGGTGAACTTTCTTGGCCCAAAGTGGGGAACATTATGTCTATAATTTCAGTCGCTTCCAAATTATGACTCCTACTTAAGCACTCGATAAATATCTCAAATTGTGATCAACATTGCCATAAGCAGCACATAGAAAATATCAACAACACATTATCATATTTTGTAGGGAAAATTTGAAGAACAATACATGACAAATGAGCCACTTTTAATTTTGGTGTTTCAAATTTCAAAACAATCATAAAGGTACATAAACTTATAATCTCAACCAAAAATATGTACATGTCGTTATGTCTTCCGTTATCTTGTGTGCTTTCCGTTAAAATTTGAGGGACAAATCCGTCACTATCTAATTTAACAGTAATAAATTATTAAAATTAATAATTACTAAGAAGAGAGAAATCAAAAAGATCCAATTTTCATTTCTGAACTAGTAATAAATTTTTTTGAGGAGCAGCAAACTAACAGAAGATCTAATTCTCATTGTTGAACTAGTAACAAAACAACAATTTCTGAAAGACCAAAATTAAAACAGAAAATGAAATAGAGTGATTTACTTACAGACAACAAAGTCATTATGATTATGGTCTGAATTAACAAAATTTAAAAAAAAGTATATAAATAGAAAAAGTGTAAAACAAATATAAAGAAAAGATAGAATGGAGAAAATCCAAAATCACCCCTTTGAAAATTAAGAAATTATATACAGTTAACGGCGTTACTAACGTCATGTACTAAAAATGTGTCGTGATTCTAATGTCATATATATTTATGATTGTTTTGAAACTTGAAACATCAAAATTAGGAGTGGACCATTTGTTATGTACTATTTTTAAATTTTTTCTTATTTTGTAATGTAATTATTTTTCAACTTAGCAAGAGTGTACCTTTATATCCAAAAAGCTATTGACTAGTGACTACACTCAACGACTAGTAATTTTTATCTTCAACCCAACAGCTAATGAGTAATGATCGCACCTGATAAAAGTCACTAGCTCCAAAACTAAAGCAACGCACGCACTGAGCACTGACTAGCCAACACCAAAAGCAATAAACCAAATCCAAAATCAACCCAAAAGAATTGTTCCCAACCCAAAAACTATTCAGCCCAAGTGCCCAACTAAATATATGCATGAAATACGAAGCTCGATCAACATCTCTTCAAAGTAGATTTTCTGAAGTTGATAATTTTGTTCTCCTCACGTTGACAACTTAGATGGTGTACATGATGACTTAGATGTGCGAGAACCTATGTTGCATGGAAACGGAAACGAGTCCGAGTTTCGGTTTCTGATACGCGGAAACGTCAAAATCAAAATATAGTCCGATTCAAAACATGAAGAAAACCTTAAAATTAAAATAAATATAATATTTATTATAATAAATATAATTGAAAAAATAACATCAACAAAATAGTTTCTTAAAAAAAATCATCAATTTAAATCCAAACAAGCATGCATAATCAAATTACAATACAAATAACAAAGAACTTCATCACATAATAGTCAATCTAAATCCAAACCCAAACCCAAACAAAGGTTTGATCAAATTTGCCCCCGCGTTTCGGAGACAATTACACAAAACGTTTCCATTAAAGGAAAAACGCGTTTTGGTGATGTTTTAGAATAATGCTTTTGTGAAAATATGTTTCGGTCGCGTTTCAGGTTTCCGAAACACGAAACGAGAGTGAAATGGCGTTTTGGTACAACAGAGGCGAGAACTCAATTTACCTCCGTCTAAGGAATTTTCTTTTTGTGGCGTTTAGCATTACCATGCATGGTGGTATTGTCAATCCATTTTTCAGCCTTGAGAATCTGCCACACATGGTCAAATTGAAACTTCTTTGATGTTTTATAGCTATAATACTCCCACAATAAGTATTTGCCTTTGTCATTTGTCAATATAAAGAAAATGCAAAGTTATAATAAACGATAATGTAATATAAAATATAATATACATTATTATTAAAGTTGAACCAATTCTTACTAGCTATATCATCTGCAAAAGCACCACTGGAATTGGTATTCTCTACTTGTAGTACCATGAAATTTGCTTATTATGTATGAGCTAGAGAGTAGGAAATCGACTTTGAAGAGATATTGTCGTATTTCTTATTTGGTGCGGCTTATTCTGATTCTATAAAAAAGTTATCCCTTATCTCTTTTTATGATTAACACTATGGATAAGATCTTCACTAACATCAGGATATATATAGCACAAGAGTTGGTCTTCTTCAGTAGAAAAGTATTTTCCCTTGAAAGTATTCATTGAAGAAGAATATATAGAGAATTCCTAGCCTATCACTAAAAGAAATTTTCACATATATATAGTCATAAAAAAGGAGACTTAATTTTGAAAACATGGTAAAACCAAAATCATGAATTTTGTAGCTCAAATTTTGGTCAAAATACAAAAGTCAGCATTGACCAATTTTGGTGAAATTAGTGCTAATTTTCTTATTGACTTTTTAGCCAAATTACTACCCTAGCTTTCACCTTGGTGTCAATTTGCTACCCTAGCTTCCATTTCAGCTAATTTGCTACCCTAGGTTTTCATAATTAGCCAATTTGCTACCCTATGCATTATTTCTGCCGATTTGCTACCTTTTGTTTTCAAATTAGCCAATTTGTTACCTTTTTGTCATTTTAATTTATTCATTTCTTCATCTAAACATGAATTAATTCTGAAAATTGAAGTTTAAAGTTGATCGATATTGAAATTTTGATAAGTAAATTGGTTAATCTTGAAACTCTAAAGTAGCAAATTTGATGGAAGGGTAGCAAATTGGCTGAAATATTAAAACCTAGGGTAGCAAATTGGCTAATTTAGAAAAGCTAGGATAACAAATTGGCTGAAATGAAAGTTAGGGTGGCAAATTAACACTAAGGTGAAAGCTAGAGTAGCAAATTGGCAATTATGCCTTTCTTATTTTGAGACAAATTGAGTTTGAAATCCTTCGTAACTTACCTTTTTTATTTTATTTTTTTAGGAATTAAAATGTTTGAAATCTTTTTTTTTTAAGGAAAAATTTTATATTATAAAATCTAATGTTACAACCATGGGATTTCGGTGGTGAAGTCCCCACTCTCCTCCCTACCCAAACAAACATTACAGTGGATAAGAACCGAAAAGGGTTCAATCGTAACCTAACTTAATTCAAAAACCTCGATACATCCTCACAGTCAACCTAAAAAAGAACAAACTATATATATGCTAAAACTACCAACATATATGTACATGCAACCTCTCCATTACATTGATAGCAAGAAATAACCGTCGTTAGACTAATTCCTGGACACGACACTATAACCATGGCTTACCCATCAACACGACCCACGACACCACCCTGCCAAAACCCTAAACCGTAGCTCAAAGAGGAGGACAACTAAACACACCAACACAAAACCAACCCAACCAAACAAAAACAACAGCCCAAACCTGAGCCAAACAATAGCCCAAGTCCTAACCACCCCCACAGTGGACCTTAAGACGCTGACCACAGAGAGAGCCCAGCCCATAGAGATTGCAGCACATTTGCCCCCAAACCCGTCGCCTCGTCGCCAACGCAGACAGCCATCGGAAGGGCAGCACCGCCTAATCACAACGCACCATCCTCCAAAGTCACTTAAGAACATAGCAGTGGGATGCAATCCAAATCGCCAAATAAAAAAGGACTGGATAACACCACTGTGTTCTCCCCGTTGTCACACCACATGCACTGTCGTTACAGATCATCCCAACTCAAACCGTCGCTTCTCGCGGATGACTATACATCAACCGAAGGTAACGTCACTGCACACACACCCACCACCAATCCCTCAGTCCATCCTCCATGAAATAGTTAGCATCTCACCATCCACCACCACCACAGATCTCCAAGCCAACAACCATCAAAAGTAGCCACCCATGACTCCCATCCGACGACAACGTCAATGGACGCGCAGTCGGACGGTAAAACTCTCAAATTTTCGAAACCCTAGAGTCACCTGGTTTCACGAAATATTGTCTTTTTTGTTCAAAGGGCTATTCATATAGAGAAATTTTAAATACACACCCTTAATATCTTAATACACACCCCTTACTTAATACACCACCTATCAAGTTTTTCATTGCAGTATTATACTTAATACACATCCCAAACTGCCTAAAATGCCCTGAATTTATGAAATATTCCGTTATTTAATATAATTAATATATATTTACTATTTGGTACCTCTTTTTACATATTATTTCGTCTAATTTTTGCTAGAAATTTGTGGTTATCATCGTTCAATTTATAATCAAATGATTATTATTATATCCCAACTCCAAATCACCAATACAAGTTTTCAAAATTCACAAACTAGTACAAGTGTAGAAGTACAATAGCTATTAAACATAAATAGCTAGTTATTCGATAAAACATGTCATGATAAAAATGCAGTACT
>NC_020492.1:13616892-13625781 GCF_000184155.1 Fragaria vesca subsp. vesca | reverse complement strand
ATGTGTATTAAGAGATTAGGGGTGTGTATTTAAATTTCTCATTCATATAATCTAGTATGTTATGATTAGGAAATGTTTGAAATCCTTGATCAATGCTAACCTTGAAATGGGTATGGGACAATGACGCAGCTAAATGTGGTTCTTTGAAATGCTATCTTTGCAATATCCTTGATCAATGTTATCTTTGAGATGTTTGAAATTTGGACCAATGCTAAATTTTGACTAGATGATGAAAAATACAAGAGTTACATTTATTATGTCAATAACACAAGGCTCGCTCCCGTTTTTTCGGAGCTGAGAAGTCGAAACCCTAGGTTTCGTGGAGGAGCAGCGGCGCCTTTCAGATCTGCTTGCTTTGGACGCCTCCGGCTTTGGTCTTTGGGAGGCTAGAGTTGAATAGGTCTTCTCGCAGCGTCTCTTCTTACGAGTGTGTTGTTGGTTTTCTGAGTTACAGCTCGTCAGCGAAGGCGTCGACCTCGTCCTCGGTGGTGTGCTGTTAATTTTTTTTGTTTTTGGTGGTGGATTACATGCGTCAGTGATTCGAAGGCTCTACGGCGGTGCCTAGGTCGTAGAGTAGCTGAGAAAGTAGATAAGATCCTTCTTGATCTGACAGAGCCGGTAAGCTTGGTTGTTGATTGCCAAGCCGGAGGTTTACTTGGCCAGTCGAATCGTGGTGGAGGACAAAGGACAACCACCAGAAGGAGATAAGGAGGTGTTTGCGGCAATTGGGTAGGATTTCGGCGACGGCCGGGGGGAGGTATCCCCGAAGAACCCTACTTGGCATCTAACAGGTGAGACTGGGTCGAGGCCTTGGCTTCAGCCCACCTCTCCTTCATTTGCTTGGGCTTTTTTTGTTGCGTTCCTTTTGGTTTTTTACTGGTTCGCTTCCAACGTGATTCTAATTCAAGGCTATTCATTGCTACGAAGGGTGGAGGGGGTACACTGTTGGGTCATTAGGCCCCAAGTCTTTCATGGTAGATGCGGAGAGTTAGGATTACATTTAGGAATAAATTTTGTTAGTTTTAGATTGTCCGCCTTTTTGGACTTAGTTTTTTTTATTTCCCTTCCGAGCATTAGTTTTAGCTAAATAAAGAGCTTGCTCTTAATTTTGTATCGGAGTTTGCTCCTGCCTGACCTAGCAATAGTTGGTCGAATGGCTTCAAGACCAATGTAACATATCCATCTTTTTCAAAAAGAAAGAAAAAAAAAGAAACTCTGGGTTGAAAATGAGGGAATTGACAATGGAAACGTCAATTTTGTTACGTTCATACTTTGTTGAAGTTTGGATCCGGATTTGCCAACCAGCAAAAATTGCTGGTCTCCATGACCGAGAGAGAGAGAGAGAGAGAGAGAGAGAGAGAATTGATTGGTTGGTTATGGAGACCAGCAATCTTTGCTGGTTGGCATATCTGAATCCTTGAAGTTTTGTTTAACGGAAATAGGAACCTAACAATTGAACATCACAATCTTGACCAATTTGACACAAACTTCTCTAACTTTGGACCAATTCAACTTGAAATCCGATCTTTTTGACCTATATAACATCACTTTAGTATTTCAAGTTCCATCACCTTATTACAAGCAAAAAATAAACACTACTCCAGTTTCTATTCTTCAACAATGAACCATTCTCAGTTCTCAACATCTTATATTTCATCATACAAAACTAATGGTTATTTTCAACAAGTCACGACAGCATATGATGAAAAGCAAGATTTAATACTTCGCATGTACGTGAATACTAACCTTCTATGAAGATGATGCTGAATCGAAATATTGTGGTGCAATTCCAGGCCATGTAATGGTCAATCGACCCCGAGAAGAAGCTGCAAACGATTTATGGATGGATTATTTTGCAGAGCCCCCAAGGAATGGTGATGAAAAATTCCAAAGACACTTCCTAATGAGTAGAAATTTATTTTATCGAATTGCAAATGTTGTCAAAGATCATGACAAGTTTTTGGTACAACAACGCGATGGTGTTAGAAAGCTCGCGGGTTGTCGTCTTTACAAATGATCACGACCGTTTTCGAATGCTTGCGTATGGAGTACTTGTTGACGCTCTTATCGACTATTATGAAATTTGTGAGTCTACTGCTATTAGATGCATGAAATGAGAAATTATTATTTGTACCCGGAACACCATTTGTCTTATGTTCCTCTTTAATCTTATTGGTCCAAGTGTTTTATCATTATTTCTTATTGGTTTATTTAATTACTTTTACTTTTTTTTTCCATCCCTGCTGGTCCCCACATGAATCTGAGTTATATGATTAGCCAGGTACACCATATGACAATGTCACGTGGTGTTCCGGGTACAGAGAATAATTACTCATGAAAAAATTTGCCAAGCGGTTATAGAGGTATTTGGACCACAATATAACTCCTTTATATTGGCGAAGAACGTGGCATTCCAGGATTGTTGGGGAGTTTAGATTGCATGCCTTGGTCATGGAAAAATTGCCCAAATAAGGCGGGCATGAATGTACTTAGGGCGGAAGGGATCACCAACTATACTTGAGGCCGTAGCTGATTATGATTTTTGGATATGACATGCACATTTTGGGTCATCAGGCTCCAACAACGATATCAATGTGTTAGAATATCTCACTTGTTTGTGGATCTTGTTGTATCTGTATAATATAAATACCCATGCCATTCTCTCCGAACCGACCACCTCAGGCCACCGGAGAGCGAGGGATTTTCTGTAAGAGTGTAAGATCACACTTTATCCGCTGCAGGCTTCCAAAATATCAGAACATCCAAACTCTTTAACCCTAGCTTTTCATCATAATCCTATCACCAAACAGAACTAAGCTTATAACAAAGTAGAAACCGAAGTTACGTGTGGAATTGCGTGTGGTAGTTCAACCCTTCAAGGCTTCAACTCATACAATAAATTCGAGTTGAATAAATCCATCAATTTCTCCAACTGTACTCATCTCTCTATGGACAAGTCATTAAACATGTAACGCTGTAAGCCAATGAGCCTTCAGTTTATTCACACTACTATATAAATAACCTATATTCTTTCACCCTTTTCACAACATTCCGATATCCCAATATGAAATCCTCATCTCATTTCAAATCCCTCCAAGCTTCTATTTTGGGAGTCTTAGTAATCTTAAGTCTCCTTCACTTTCTCTTCTCATGTTCCACCCTCTCTTTGTCCTGCATTTGGCTTCTTTGCATTGCTAGTCTTTACTACTATTCCTCTCGTCCCAACCCCGTCTTCCTCCTTGACTTCTCCTGCTTCAAACCAGACCCTAACCAGAAATGTAACGTTCACTCATCCGAATCCTTCGTGCTCGGCACGAATCGCTTCTCCGAGGAAAGCATAGGATTCATGCGTAAAATCTTCCTCAAATCCGGCCTAGGAGAAGAAACCTATGCGCCAAAGTTCGTTTTCCAATCCAACCCCGAAGCCAAGTTAGAGTCCGCCATGGATGAAGCTCAGCAAGGCATGTTCTCAGCCGTGAGCTCACTCCTTTCCAAAACCGGCATCCAGCCGTCTCTCATCAACGCCCTGATCGTGACATGTGGCAGCTTCTCTCCGGCGCCCTCTCTCTCGTCGCTGATGGTCAACCGTTTTCAGCTCAGACCCGACGTAAAAACCTACAATCTAAGCGGCATGGGGTGTAGCTCTGGTGTGATATCAATCGATTTAGCTGCTAACTTACTAAAGAAGAGCAAAGAGATTGGATACGTCTTGGTGGTCATTACCGAGAGTATTAGTTTGAACTGGTATTTTGGTGATAGTCGTCCCATGCTGGTAACCAACTGCATTTTTAGGGTTGGTTGTGCTGCGGCGTTGATTACAAATGATCCGAGTTGTCGCCGTGTCGCCAAGATGGAACTCATACAGTCTCTTCGAACTCACCACGGAGCAAGCGACCGAGCATATAAAGCTGCATTTCAAGAGGAAGATGATAAGGGCAACCTAGGTTTTGCTCTGACTAAAGATTTGATTCCAGTCGCAGGGAACTATTTACGTGAGCACATCAAGATTCTGGCTCCCCGAGTTTTACCATTGAATCAACTTGCTATGTACGCCTACTCGGTCCTTTGCTCTGCAGCAACATGGGGGAACAAAAGCAAGTTCAAACCACTATTTGTCCCAGATTTCACCAAAGCTTTTGACCATTTTTGTATCCATACCGGTGGGAAAGCTGTGATCGAGCAGGTGGGGAGGGTTCTGCGATTGGGAGACATGTTGACTGAGCCGGCTCGGATGAGTTTGCACCGATTTGGGAACACTTCGAGTAGTCTAGTGTTCTATGAGTTGGCTTATTTTGAAGCCAAACGGAGAATTAAGGAAGGAGATAGGGTGTGGATGTTGGCGTTTGGGACTGGGTTTAAGGTAGGGAGTCTTGTTTGGAAGTCACTTTCCGATTTAGGTCAACAGAGTGATAATCCATGGAGTGACTGCATTGATAACTATCCATTAAAGTGATAGTACTTCCTTATTTAGAAGTTGGGATTTACTTTTTGTAGTTCTGATTTTGGTGCTCACCCAATGAATTACAAGAGCTGACGACTTATCTACCTGTACGTTTTAATTTACATTTTTTATGTACGATTATTAGCTAAGTTGTTATTAGGTTAGAAAGACTACTCAAATTAAAGTGAGAGAGGATTGAGAATTAGGTTGGAGGCCGGTTTGATTTTCCTCTAATGTAATCACAAAAGAATGTTATGCTTGTGTGAATATACAATCCTGAAGAAAGGGAAAGGGAGCGCGGTGATGAAACAGAAATCAATACTACTCGACCTCGTAGATACTTCTGTAGAGAAAACCATATTCCACTTCGTTGAAAAAAGAAAAAAAAAAACACATCCGGCTAGACTTCTCCTAGGCTTGACGAGAGCATGGAGCTGTGAAGTACTTCCGTGGACTATGGTTTCGGGGGGAGGTTTTCTCTCTCAGGCGGCTTGCTCCTACTCAATAGACCAAGTTCCTGATCTTTTTCGCCAGAATTTCAGATCTTCCGACTCAGGCTAGGTTCGTCTTCATGTAATTCACCTTCCTCTAATATAATTCTAGTAAATTAAACCTTCTTGTATTCCATTCACTTGTTTTGCATCCCAAAAGTCTTATCATGCATCAATGTGTGACTATAGATCGACAGACTGTCAGAGCAATACAATGCAATGCAGAAGTGCAGCGGATGTAGTTGCTGTGAGGTAATGAAGCTCAATAACTTTCTTTCTACATGTAGGGGATCCTACGCGCAATTCATACCGGTCTTGCAGTTTTGGAAACCATACAAGTTAATGAAATAGGTAAAGAAATGAAGAGTAAGAAGCCAGCACCACCTACTCAGTCGATCTCGATCGGCAGCGATGAATAAAGTTAACGCGTAGTTTCGCATTATATAATTGTTATCTTGAGTGGTTGTCGTGCCTTTATTGTGGCAGATACTCACGTTTTGGCTTTTGATCTTCTGATAGTCACTATATATGCGACCTTCCCCAAGTCTTCTGGTAAGCATTTGCTTCACACAATAACGAAGTATACATGATTCGCATATCCAGGTCAGTTGGTGTAATCCTCAATCCTTCGTATATATAAAAAAAATAAAAAAAATAAAAAAATAAAAAAATAAAAACCTTTAGTAAAAGTGCCCTGTGTATATATATAGTAAGTGTAAGATCGCTTCAAGCCTATAAATCAAAACAAAATAATTTCAGATTGCTAAAGAGGATATAATGATCTTCAATAAGCAATCGTTATGGTCTTCAATCGCTTTCCAAATCTCTAAGGCTTGGTTTAGGAGCTTTCTGCTGACCCAGAAATATCCCGACCACGAGTATGCGTATCATTTCTTCGCTGGATTTGGTCGCCATCTTAATTTCCTTGACCAGTGAAGATAGACCTGCAAGCAACAGACCACATCACCCCAAATAGCACATGGCGCTGCACAGCCAAAATCTCAGAATCTTGGCACTCAAAAGTTTAGGAAAAAATAAAAAAATCGAAGTTTGAGCTACACCAAAACCAATATGAGGAGTAAAATTTTTCTTATCATTAACAAATGTATCATCCTTAATTTGTAGGAAAATTCTGCTATACCTAAGGGTATGCTATGCCTGCTGAATTCCATGACCAATTTTGAAACCAATCACCTCCTCCTTTTTTAGTGATAGGTATGCTATACCCTCAGGTATAGAGACAAACCCTAATTTGTATATGTTTTCCCGCCCCCCCCCCCACCCCCAACTTTTTTTGTATGCTTCTTAGTTCTTACTGATCGATGCAATTCTGCTCTACTCTTCCATGCATGTATGACAGAAGCTTTTGCAAAATTCAATCTTGATTTACATATAGCCATCCAGAGTAATTATTTACTGTACCCGAAAACACCACGTGGCACTGTCATGTGGTATACCCGGCCACCTTTGGACCAATGAGATTAAAAGGGAACATAAAACATGTGATGTTCCAGGTATAAATGAAATCTATAAACCAAATGAATCATTAGTATAAGTGCAATTTAAACGTGGCTCCTTTTGCAAGTGCAATTTGTTACTTATCAAATTGTGATGGCTAACAATATTAGTTTGTCACTCTCTGTTTTTGCTGTTGTTGTTTCTATCTTCTGCTAGGTGATTTAGTTGATAGAACTCAATGTGTTCTTATTTGTTTCTGGGCCTTGGGCTCTTTCGGCTTTGCCCCCTCTTCAATGAATTACTCATTTCCCAAAAAAAAAAAAACAACAACATTACTTTCAACACGTACTTATCGACATATTATAAATTGAAGAATAAATTTCAATTTACCCCCCTGAACTTTAGGTTTAAAATCAGTTCGATACCTCATCTTTTTTTTTTAATCAGTTTCATCCCCAAACTTTCAAAATAACATCAATTTCGACCAAAATAACTAAAATAGCCCTTGTTAATTTTTTGGGAAAATATTTTAAATAATACATGAAGTTTGATCCACTGATAGTTTATATACACGAAGTTTCAAAACATAAGTTTCGGTACATCAAGTATGAAGCCCGACCTAATAAACGTACACACGTCATCAGTTTGCATGCCATTACACACATAATGAAGGGCAGAATAGGGTTTTACATAGTCAGGTCTCCCTCTCTCTTAAACTCTCCCCTCCCCGCATCAATTTTGGGAAATCTTCATGAAGGAGAAATTGACAAAACGGGTTCAGTTTTTGTTGAAGGCTCTTTAGCTTGAAGGAAAGCCAACTTAAATGGTACCCATTTGTTCATCCAGAGATGGACCATGTACAACATGAAGACCAATTCACCCATGACATTTTCCCCAAACCTCACTCACAAACTTTGCTGACCCAAACCGTAGCAAATGACCTTTGACTTCCTCTCTGCCGTGCCTAAGCCGCTAACAAAGATAAGTATAGGTTCACCGCCGTATATTTTTAGCCTGGGTATGTTTTACTGTTGGCGAAGACCCAGCGATCATTGTCCATCAATCAACAGCCTGTTAAAACTCTAACTGCTAGCCTCACCCCCGCCGACCAATTCAATTATTGGCATCAATCTCTCATCAAAGTGAAGCCAATAAACTCACACCTGATCAAACAAGTCCTTGAGGTTTTTCGATTTGTTTGCGTTGTTTTGATTGGAATTGTAGTGTTTGTATTTGAAGTAGATCGATGTAGCTGCTGGGTGATGATCGGATACTAATGGCAAGTTCGAAAGAGTGGTGGAGGAAGTTGAGAAGGAGAGAGAGCAGCCTTTAAGGAAAGAACAAGACCAGGTCTGAAAAAAAAAGTGCGAAGTCGATGTGGTACAAACATGTGTGAGGTTATGGACGGAGGCGCCGACGACTACGGCGGTGGTTATTAGCAGAGAGGGCTAGGGGTTTAACTCATTTAAGAAGCAGAACGCCAGAACCGGGGGATATAGAGAGAGAGAGAGACGGTTTTACCCCTTGAAATTGAACATCTGTTAGGCAAATTGACAGTGTAATTGACGTGGTGTATGTATATTAGGTTGGACTTCATATTTGATGTACTAAAACTTATGTTTTGAAACTTCTTGTATATAAATTATCAGTGGATCAAATTTCATGTACTCTTATCAAAATTTTTCCTAATTTTTTTACCTCAATTTTTTTACCCTCTCTCTCTCTCTCTCTCTCTCTCTTCCCATTACCGCCCCTGTTTATCCACCCTACCACTAGCAAGGGCCCCGGCGGCAGCCCCTCCTCCTCCCCAGGCCATCGTCGCCGTCGAGCCTCCACCTCCTCCTCACCACCTCGTCGACAACCGGAGGAGAGCGTGACGCGGCGCAAACGCGGCCAAAGACTGGAGACGATCTCGACGGTGGAGGATCGGGAGTAGACGGTGAGGGAAGTGACGACGGGAAAGGCGAGGCGCAGGCGATGGGCGAGGAGGGCAGGGTCGGTGGAGGAGTCAGAGGGGGAGAGCAGCGCGTGGCCCCAAGGGGAGAGGAGGGAGAGGTCGAGGTCGGAGACGGAGGAGAAGCAGGTCGGGATCAGGTGGAGGTCGCGCGTGTTGCGGCAGAGCGTGAGGGAGGCGTGCGTGGCCCTCTCAACTGTGCGGAATTTGCGGGAGACGGAGTTGCAAGTGCGGGTGTCAGAGTTGCAGGTGCGGGTGTCGGAGTTGCAGGCGGCGTGTACCGGAGCTCCGGGGAGGCGGCTCCAGCGAAGAGGCAGGGCTCTGGTGGGAGCTTGGGGAAGCACAAGCAGGGGAAAACCAGCTCAAGCTGGGTGTCCATATATGGATGCCCATAGCAGTTTCTGGGTGTTCACAATGGCGACGCTTGAGCTTGTTTTCCGGCATCGTCGAGCGACAAGGAGGAGGAGGGGCTGTCGCCGGACATGTGGTCGGAGCTGGGCAGTAATGGGGAGAGAGAGAGAGAGAGAGAGAGAGAGAGAGAGAGA
>NC_020492.1:13602927-13616872 GCF_000184155.1 Fragaria vesca subsp. vesca | reverse complement strand
TAGAGAGGTAAACTGAAATTTATTCTAATCGGGTTTGAAATACAAGACCAAAAGGTAATTAAGATTTTATGCCCACAGAAAATCCGAGAAGACGACAAGTGAAGGCGTGATTCACCAAACTGAAGCAGCAGCAGCTTTAGAGTTCGGAGTTCGAACTGTTGAGTGACCACGAGAACAAGAAGAAGAAGAAACAAAAAGCCAAGGGCTAGCTCTACCACACCCTTGTTCAACCAGGTCAGTTTTCATCTTCTTCTTCACTATATGTTGCTCTTTATAACATGGGAAACTTCGAAGACAAACGCTTTAAATTTTAGACAAAGGCTTGCCCTTTAGAGTCCATTCATGTACAAGAGCAGCCGACTCGAAAACAGATCAGTAATTCAACTCCGATCGATAAAAATACAATCTTTATGATACAATAGGGAGACTATCAATACGATAATCAATTCAAATGGTTACTAAACGTCAATTTGGTCTTTATATGATCATGAATCGTGGGTCATCTTCGAAAGATAACCTAATACTGATTTGGGTGTGTTGATCTTTCAAAGTTTCTATCATATTTGTAGTCTTTCATGGGTTTCTACACATATCCTTGAAGCTTTCCCTAAATGCATTAGATTCTGAATGATGGGCTATATTTTGTTGTTTGATGCACAGATGGGCACTGCTTCTTTTGAAAGGGATCGACACGATGTCGATATTGGAGGTGTTCCCTATGTGGTAATGGTGGAGAACCTTGAGAAGGGGATATCACCGTTTACAATTATGGAATTTATCCATCAGCAAGTTTCAATCTCATGTCAAGTACTTGTTTCTCCAAGTTTGTCGCGTGAGGCATATTCAAGAGCAACCATCACTGTGAGCAGCAAAAGGAATCTGGACAAGTTGTCTGAGTTTTTGGAGAATCCAAATCACAGCATCATTTCCTCAGGCGGAAGGTAGTTGTCTGTCAAATGGCTGTTTACTTATATCTGGTGATGAGATACTTGAGATGAAAAAATTTAAGCCTTTCTGTTGCTTAAACAGCCAACCCGAACCTGGATGTGATTTTTGGGATTCTAAGTTATTATGTTTATTCATTGATTCGTTATAATCATCCTTTTGTAATTCTCTGCAGGCCTTGGGTACTTACTGAGAAATGGCCAGCACATGATATTCCATTGGCTTCAATTCAAGCCCTCATGGCTCACTATCAGGTTAGTTTCATATATTGTATTCTCTTGTGTTTATTTTTTTTATAAAGGACTGAAATGTAGTTCCATGTGTTAGAAAATATCATACCATATACTAAATACCACACCATGAGCCACCATTAACTTGGTCATGGTGGTGGACACTACTCATATATGATTTGTTTGAGAGCAAGTCTAATCGATAAGCAGAACGTCTTTTGCTGTCTAAACTTGTGGTTTGGTGGTTCATCTCTATTCTCCAGTATATATATTTTGTGTACAGAGCATGAATATACCATATTATTCTATAATGTGGCTTCTAGTACCTAGTGGCTTTTGTGTTAAAGTTGGGGACGTCAAGCTTTTCTTTTGCATGACATGTGAAGATTTGGCTTTGAATGACTTGTAAAATCCAAAGGAAGAGACTGGTGAAAGAGTTGAGAACATGATACAGTAAGTGCATTGTTTGGAAATAATTCATTGTTACTCTGTAAGTGTTTCAGCGTCATCATACTGCAGCCACATTGTTTGGAAATAATTCATTGGATCTTCTGTTCATTAGAATGTATTTTGGGATTGATACCTACAAAAAGTTCGTAATACAGTCACTCTCTAGAAGCATACCCAAACTGGACCATGTTACAGAGTACCATTCTTTTCAATTGCGCAGACTATGTTACAGAGTAGAGAAACTGAAACTAGCAATGAATTGAAGGTTGTCCTCTCTGGAACTGAAGAATACAACACAGCTATGCTGCTGAAGGATTTATTCTGGGAATTTATTAATCATCAAGCTCGACTTCACCAGAGGTTACGCGCTGAAGAGGCAAAGATCGCTCAGCTATTTGATGCAGAAGAGATGTGAAGTTCTTAAAGCCTAGTTCCTAGGGGCATTGTTAGTGTTGCATCTGAAGGTTGTGATGACTGATGACATGTATTACGTGTTTACTTTGAACTTTCTGTATTCCCTAATTATCCAACTTTAGAATTCTTACATTGAGTTTACTTGATCTTCTATTGATATGTGCCCAACTCTTTGTGAATCTGATGGAGATCCAGTTCGGGCAGATGTTTCTTTGCGAGTCATCGCCAGTCCTATTTGTGAGTTACAGAGCCATCTTGTTCAAAGGTTCCGAGAATGAGGTTGGACCGGTGACAGTCCAGGTTGAACTGCCCAAATTTGGTCAGTCATTAGAGTCATTCACACTGTCATTTTCCAATGATAGCATGATTTAAAACAAATTATCAACTAAATCAGCCTGATAAACACAGTAAGGGAAAAACGATACATGAAGCAAAAATACATTCTTCGAATTACTTGATGTCACAAGTTTGTTGAGAGAAACATGTTAAACGAGCCGTTTTCCTAAAATAATATTAAAAAAGGAATTGAACTTCGAATCTAATTTACTTTCAATTCAAATTAGTTTATAACTAACAAGTTTGCTGAAAATATAGTGTCACATGAGTCGTTTTCTTTCAATAAATATTAAAAGGGGAATCAAACATCTAATCTAAAGTAACCACTCACTTTCGATTCGAAATATAATTTACAAGTTGTCAAGAATGGAGTATCCATTTTCTTTCGATATATAATACTAAAATGGGGATTTAAAGTTCTATACTTCTATTCACTCATCCTCATTTCCGTCTCCCTCTTCTCCTAATTTTTCTTTTTTCTTGGTCATAACATGGGTAATAATGTCGTAGCAGCAACTCCATGTTCTCAAAATGTCGAAGCAGTAACTCGGACTTTTACTGTTCCACAGTAATTGCATGTCCAGGAAGTCCATTTCTTTTTCACCAATCTTGACAAGTAGGCACACACACTCCCCGAGCAAGCCTTCCCATGATTTCCGAGAGCACTCAAATAAATATGGCGTTAGAGTTCAAGTCCTTCAAGGACGACGCGTGGTACGACGCTCGCGTCGTCACGGAGGGCCGCCGTAACCACCGCCTCAGAATCAAGTTCTTCAACTTCGGCGGAGGGTATTGAAAATCTGTATAAAGACCAAATTGCAACAGTTCAGATTTTCATATAAAGACCACAGGGTATTGAAAATGTGTACTATTGCAATGGCCACAGGGTATTGAAAATCTGAAACATATTTTCACAATGATGATTGCAGTTTCAAACTTCCTAGTTTGATCCAAACGTTAAAATGGAAATAATAAATCCCTTTCCATGCGGTGGTCTAGGGAAGGAATACAATGCCCTATATCAGCAATGGCCACAAAGTATTGAAAATCTGAATTATAATTTCACAATGATGATTACAGTTTCAAACTTCCAGTTTCATCCAAACGTTAAAATGGAAATAATAACTCCCTTGCCATGCCAAGGTAGTCAAGGGAAGGAGTACAATGCCCTATATCAGCAAGAATATGGAATAGCAACTGCTTTAAGAGGATATTTTCTATGCATGCTCGCACCAGTGGATTCAGACATGTCCAAGTCCTCCCCTCTTACACCTACTGGCAATGTCCAATCAAACCTGTGCACTAGATTGGCCAAAGCAATCTCTTTAACAGCCAAGGCAAACTGAATTCCGGGGCAACCCCTTCGGCCAGCCCCAAATGGAATATATTGGAAGCTATCACCCTTATAATCTATGGCACTATTCAAGAACCTTTCTGGCTCAAACTCTTCAGGATTATTGTAGGACTTTGGATCTCTTCCGATTGTCCACGCATTCACTATAACTTGCGTGTTGGCCTTAATGTCGTAACCATTTATTTTTACATCTTGTGTTGACACCCTAGGTACTAGTAATGGAGCCGGAGGATGTAAGCGAAGGTTTTCCTTGATCACTGCCTTTAGGTAGTGCATGCCCACCAAGTCATCCTCTGTTATCTCTGTCTTGTTTCTAGCTATTCCCCTGACCTCATTTTGCAATTTTTTCATGACCCTTGGATGCCTTAAAAGTTCAGACATCACCCACTCTAGGGCTGTAAATGTGGTATCAGTGCCAGCAGCAAACATGTCCTATAACAAAAGTACATAGCTTAACAGAGATATATTGTAATAATAATAGAAGTATATTGTTAACTATGCTTACGAAGATAGATAATAACCTATTTGAATGAATATTTTGAATCATATAGATTAACTTCTCACTACTTATAATGAAACTTATCTTTTTGCTGGTATTAGCACAATATATATTTTGAATAATAGATTAGTTGAAGGTGTAGCAATCGGCTACCACTATGGAAGTATGAAAGCTCATTGATCATGATAAAAAAAAATATATAAAAAGGCATAGGTTAAAGGAGCGTTAATGGGTGCAGGGTTTGGAATATACCAGAATGATAGCCTTTATGCTTGCTGTATCAATAGGATACCCAGGCACATCTGCATTTTCTTTCTGAAGCCAAAGCAAAACATCGACAAAATCTCTTCCATCATCGTTGTCAATATGAACATGGCCATGTCCATTTACAGTCTTTGAACAATCCATATGCTCTTGAACAACCATTTCTAAAAAGTCATCAAACCGTTTAGCCAGATTATCCAATTTACCATTCAATCCATTAACATGGCTAAACCAAGAAAGCCATGGGATATAGTCACCGATATTAAGACGTGACATTAACTCTGAAAACTCTACAGAAAGCTCCTTAAACATCCTTCCACCCTCCCCTTGATCACTGTACTTCCTCCCAAGCGCCACTCGACATACGATATCATTAGTGAGTGTCAAAAACATTTCACTTAAATTCAAAACTGATGAGGAGGAGGAGGGGGAGGATGATACAGAACAGACCTGTTGTATGTTGTTGATCATGGATTTTGTTTCCTCTTCCCTCACCACACAAAAAGAGCGAACTCTTTTATTGCTCAAAAGATTTAAGACACATATACTTTTTATCTGCCTCCAATACTCACCATATGGTGCTGACAGGATATCTTTGTAATTGTAGAAAAGCTTCTTAAAGAAGGTAAACTTGGGTCTGTCGGTGAATATGCCATCATGGGTCTTCATGATTTCACAGGCAACCTCAGCCGATGAAACCACAATGACCGGCACGCTACCAAAGTGCAGCAGCATGAGGGGCCCATGTTGTTGAGCTAAGGACTGAAGTGAGCGATGAACGTGTAAGCCTAGTTGATGAAGGTTTCCAATCACAGGCAGCTTTGGTGGAGAAGGTGGTGATCTGTTTGTGGTGGTGGCTTTATTTGTGAAGTTGGAAAACCAGCTAAATAAAAGGATGAGGAAAATGGCCAGAAGTACAAAGTTTAAGGAAGAATGTTGCAACAAGCTAATTGAGAAGTTTTCATTCAGTTTCAGCTCTGGTAGATGTAGGTTATTGAACATCTTCTGTATCTTAACTTGTATATGTTGAATCGTGCTAAAGAAATGATAGGAGCAGAGACACTGGCTTTGGAAGAAGAAATAGAGAGTACCTATCAAATAGTAAAATCTTCATTAACACTAATGTGTTTAATCATACGTAGCACCTGTCACCTGAGCACATTTCACCATGACAGCTGAGTATCCTTTATATGGAAAATAAAAGGATCAAAGTAATACCAGGTTCCTAATGGCAAATGCATTATGCATACATTGACTTGCTTGAAGTTTGCAAGTTTCAACATATAAGACGACACAGAAACATGTATCAATTGTATTCTGCCAAAGATTTCAAGCAACGAAAACGAAACAAGGATAAACAAATGAACAGCATGACAAGCAAGCTTCTATTGACATGCATTTTATCAGAACACAATTCGGGAAGTAACATCAAAACCAGAAGCTCAACATGAATTAAACAGGAGCAACATGGCTCCGTAGTCATACATATATAAATATATAGTGTTAATCAAGCTAGGAATAAAATTCTTACAGAAACTTTGAACTTTTGTATGAAAAGAACAATTGGAATGAGGCCACTCGGAAGCTAATGATTTTAAAATTGATTCAGGTTTCAAAGAAACTGATACACACTCCACCCTTCACACGCTACTTTCCTCTCCTTTTAGTGATTTGAAAGAAGAGTGTGGGGTGATTATACAAGGTCAGTAGTTTGGTCTTTTTGGAGAACATGTATTTCGGTAAGATAGCAAAGACAAACACAGAGCATCAGAGATATAGCTAAAAAATCTAGATTTTAGAAGCTAAGCAAACAAAAGAAATCATAGATGAAGAAGAAGATGGAATTCAAGAAAATCATACACCGGAGGAAAATTTGAAGAAATGGAGTCCAAAGCAACATGCATGTAAAAAAGGATGAATGAAGTAAAACAAGAAGCTTTAAGATTTACCCTGTATCGGTATTCGTTCAGTTCAGAAAGTGGAGTTGTAGAATCAGCCCAGTTTATAAGAGGATACCATATATGAGGTCCACGAACCTTTTGGTCTCCAGGAATTTTCGGCTACAGAAAGACGTGAGAGCAGAAAGTGGGTTAATACAGATCTTTGATTGCATTAGAGGATTATAGCTTCACGAATGAGGAAGTGAAGTCAGAATTGCTACAACTTAGAAGTCAGAAGTCAGCAGTCAGAACAACCGTCTGGATTTGCTACATACAAATAATACAGGGGTGTGTCTGCTATTTGTTTTCTTGACACTGGCTAGAACGGCAGCCCCTCAAGCCATACTCAGAAACCGCAAAATAGACTGGGGTGACACCGAGCCTAAACCTTACGGTGTAAACACATCCTAAAATGTTATTAGGTGTCTCTACACAACTTATGTATTATAATAAATATCATTTAACAAATAGTGTAACATTGATCACTCCATTTGCTTTACAACTTTGGCGACATACCGGAAAGATAATGCTCATGCAGAGTCATAAGTGCATATTTCTATCAGTTTTCCCATCATGTTGCCACTGAATCATTTTACTAGTGACACTAAGTTTTATCTTGCCACTAGAAGACTGCGACAATTTGACGAAGCATGGAACTCGTCGCCTACCCAGAACAAACATCGTACGCAAGACGCGCAAGCCGGGCGTAGCCCACAAAACCAGATCAAATAGAGATCATGACTGATTGGAAGCAGTAAGTTACCAAAATCTAATAAAATAAATTGACATAAAGAGAAATATAAATGGGCTTAATTTCCTTAACTTGGGTTGGGCCCAAACCCAAGCCCAAACCAAAAGGAGAGGAGAGATAAGGGCTGACTGAACCGCGACCACTGCTACCACACCTCATCGGAAGCACCAGACTGCCGCCACCCACACTCTGTCGTCAAGCTCGCGTCGGACTACACCACCACGACCTTGCCAAAAACAACCTAAAGGAAGCCAGATCCAGATCGACAACGTCTCAAAGTTAGATCGGATCGACCCCACTCGGATCCAAAGCAGCCACCTCACCAGACTAGAAATCCCCCAGATCGGAGTATGCCCAGCCACCGATCCGTTATACTCCAAGCCACAATGGCAGGGCCGCCACGCTAGACAGCCTCTGCGATCTCTCCCACTCCTCACCTCAGACACCGACACCACAATCCCTCAATCAAAAGGATCGATCAAGGAACCCCACGTTAACCCAGCCCCACTCGGAGGCGACTAGTCCCCGTCCAACAAAGGCGAAAGAGCTCGCCTCCGGACATGGGGAGATCGCACTAGTTTTCAACAGGCGCGTACAAAGAGTGTTCCCAATATAACCCTTTCAGTCTCGTGCTGTATTTGTATTGTTCAATTTTTTCATTGATATTTACACTCTTATTTTGCCATCCACACTCCTCCTTATTTTTTTTTTTAAAAAGGGGGCCAGTCGATCCATAAAAAGTTAAAATTGTTATAAGCTAGATAATTTACCCTAAGAGGGCTACAACAAGATTGAGTCATTCTTAGGTGACCTATATTAATCTAAAACCACAATGCAAGCTAAACACGGTCACCTAAATGTTGTAACAATTTATCCAAATGATAACAAAAATAAGGAAACTAGAGATAATATATAGTCCCCTGAGCATACTAGGAGATAAACCAGAACCAAACCAAATCTCCCCTACCTTATTTCACCATGCGAGATCAAGCATAGATCGCAAGAGGAAAGAAATCCTTCGTAATCATCGTTGTCTTCCAAGTAAGAGTAGAAGACTCAAAAGCCTCATTAATTCTAAGGCCCAAAACCAAAACAGTAATCCTAGCAGCAAAACTCGTACAAGGCCCAAGTCCAAAGGAAAAGGCCCTAAACCCGATCTTCTGCCAGCCGTCCATGGCACCACCGTGTCACCATTGCCAGAGCGCCATCCCATATTAGAAAATATAACCCAATGCAACCCCGACCGTTTTCTAATGTCAAAAGATTTGTTCCCAGCGCAGAGACTTGAGTCTTTGCCGATGAATAAGAGATTGTTCACATGCTATCCAACAATAGTGATGCCTTCATCCCATGTAGAACCACCAGCGCTATGAAGGGGTGTGCCGCCATAGTCATCAACACAGATAAACGCCTCAAGTTCATGATCCCAACCATCAAAGTGCTTCTTAGTTTTCACCAAATAACCACATATCTTGGCTGCCAAATCACCCTTCGTGGCCTCACTCCCACACTTTCATTATGCAAGTGCAATCATATTCTTTGCCCAAGGCTCTTCCTCCCATAAATCGAACACCGAGCTCTCCACCACATAACCTGAACACTAGATCGTGTTGCAAACCAAAAAGCTATTACCAACCATAGGGCCACCGCCCTCACCATTGAACTCGTCGGCGAAGAGGAAATCACAGCAACCAAAACCATACAGACCAGTATCATACACTTAAAAATCCAATAACGACCTTGATCGACGCCGTTGGTACCTAAGTAAACCACAATAAGAAGCAGAGCCTCTGTCTTCGATGCACCACCATCAAGGAAGAGTCTTAGAAGGTCTCAAACCACAGTCTGTGCCCGAGAAGTTTTACAGCTAGGAAAAACCCTAGCAGAGCGAAAAGTCGCATTTTTTTTTTCATTACTAGCTAGATTGATACGTGACATGTACCATTACTCCTGATATCTTCTTCTAGTAAGTTAATTTGTTTTTATATATATTTTTTTAATAAAGGGTTGTTGTGACTGTCCTCTAACCTTGATTCATAAAATTTTCGAATACAAGGGGAGACATTCAGCCTAAACCCCTGATTACAACGACTTGAGATAACATTAGAAATCTTTACAATAAACATGTACCCAACTAAACACCAATTAGCAAAGAGAATTTCTCTAATGACGACTCTTTGCTTTCACAAAGCGGTGACATACTAGAAAAATCGATCAGGTTTCCAACTATGTTACCGTTGAAAAATAGATTAGACGAAACTAAGTTTAATCCTACCACTATGTTGCAATGACAATTAGCAAAGAGAATTGCTCTAAGGACGACGCTTTTCTATCACAAAGCGGTGACATATTAGAAAGATCAGGTTTCCAACTATGTTACAGTCGGAAAATAGATCAGACGAAACTAAGTTTAATCCTGCCACTGTGTTGCAACGACCATTTAATGAAGCATATAACTCGTTGCCTACCTAGGGCAACCAATTCACAATGAATACATATACCAGCACAAAGTCTATCTAGTCCTACAAGATACATGGATACCTGCAACGGCTTATTGCTCACAAGATGCGCAATAAAATTATAAACAACATAAAAATATAAAAACAATAAATTAAAAGCATGTTGGACCTAAGAGGAGAGCCCAACACTCATTACCAGCCTATATCAGGCTCATCAATTGATCTTAGGCCCAAAAGATCCAACCACGACCAAAGATTAAAATATCGGTATCGGTGTATCTATCGATAGCTTGAAAAAAGAAGATATTGGATATATCCGGGATATCCGGGAAAAAATATCGGTATTTTGGGAATTTTTTTTTCTGAAATATTTAGTTTATTAAATTTACATATAAATATTACAAACATTGTCTTCATCTACATCCAGAATGAGAATCTAGGTGGTTGAAAAGACGCATCCTGGTCCACAAAAATACATCAGAGATAAATCAAAAATTTTTTTTATAGTCATTTCTTTAATATATCGGAGATATTTGACGATATTGGAGAAATATCAGAGTTACAGTGGAAGATAAGATATTTACCCTTCTAAACATATCGGTCCTTAAAGATATCGGGAGATTTATCGGATATATCGCAGAGATTTTAATCTTTGACCACGACAGGAATCACTCAACCCGGCCAAACACAAAGTTGCATTGTCCTTCCATGCTCGCCTCTCCACCATGTCATCGTCGCCTTCGACCGTCACCAGACAGCCTCAACCCAAAAAATCGTACTAGATCTAAATTGAAACACCAAGTTGCAGGGTCAGCTAAACCAGGAAACCTCTGATCTAATCCGATCAGCCATCGAGGCCGGCTTGTAAACTTCTTAATGCAAAATGCGTTCTGATCCTGCAAATGCCCCATCCAAACATGATCGCACCTCCCATCAACTACTTAGCAAATCTTTTCAACAATGACGATATGCGTTTAGTAACATGTGTTTTGTTTTTGTACAAAAATTTTAACCAAAAAAGTAGGGCTGGGCACGGGACGAGATGAGACGAGTTTAGGCTAATCTTGTGTCATGTGTTACGTTCCTCATATTTGATCCTAGCCAATCTCGATCCAGGTCGGTAACGAAAAGGAACAAGACAAATCTAGGGCATAAAATTAGGTCCTTAATCCTCCGGTCGGTTGATTCCAACAGTCACCACATCACCTTCAAAAATCTAAACACATATCGCTCTCCACAAACATAATTTGTTACTAGACTCCCAAGCCAAACTCCCAGCTTCAGTCCTCCCTTTCACGATTGCCGAGCACAGCCAACCTCGTTCCTCAAGTTGCAACTTGCCATCCAACAGTCAAATCTACAAGTGGAACGCATATACAAAAGACAAAGGAAGGTTCGAATTGATTTTCACACCCATACAACTTTTCTAGGCTCCCATTCTTTCTTTTTTGCGCTCCATTGTACGATTATTATTCAACACATGTTACGACCGTCGTTGAAAGTTTGGAAACGATTAGCAAAAGAAGCTACAACACACTAAGAGCATTATTGTACGCGGCCTCTCCAGCCTCAGTTTCTCTTTTGCTGGACGTAATCACAACGGACCCGACACGCCCAATTCCTTCTACTAGTCACACAACTCCGGACGTGAGCATGCTAGTAGAGCCTTCCACCAGAATCTGCCTCGTTCTCAAGCGCAAATTTGATAGAGTTTGTTATTTGCGGTAAGAGAACCAAGTTTGGGGATTTAAGGTTTATTGCATCGAGCCTTATTAAGCAAAATTGAGTGGTTAAGGTATAAAATATGTGACTCATGCCGAGACGAGCCTAAACAGGTCTTAGACTTTCAGTCCCATGTCATGAGACGAGATGGGCTCCATGTTTTGAGATTTAAATCTCGTCCCATCCCGCCAATTTTCATGACGTGATTGGGTTTGGTTCAGAATTTTGGTTTTGATTTCCCTATCCTTACAAAAAAGGAAAAAGAAACTGTAAATCAGACATCAAGATCAAGTGTCTTTAGGTGTCTCAAAGCGATCTCGCTTTGAAACCTAGGGTTTCTACCTGGTGGCTGCAATCTTCCTCCATGAAGAGTGTCTGTCATGATGTTCTGTTACAAATGGCAATGACGTGGAGTTTGCTCAACGTCGATCATGTATTTACCCCTCCCCCCCCAACAGCTCATTGCGACTAGAGGTGAATTCTTCGATCGCGCTTGGTTCTTGGCGTCCTTCGATCCCTTGTGCGGATCAGCTTGTTGTTGATTTGGAAGGCCTGGTCATTGGTAGTAGCAGTGGTGCCTTCTTCGACGATATATGTGATTAGGGTGGAGTCGGACACTGCACCGGATCCTTTCAGAATTGTGGCAGCTGATTCTAGGTTTGGACTCAGTTTGATGTGCTGATCGAACCACCTGACAAGGACGGTGATGAACAACACGTGGTGATGCAGGCGGTGGGGGTTGGATATGCATTTCGGGTTGTCCGGATGGCGTTGCTGAAGATGCCGGCTACCGATGTGGAGGAACAGCTACTAGCGGCATTAGGGGCAGTGCCTGCGAACGTTGTTTTGTTGTCGGTGGGATCTGGTAATGGACCTCCGGTAGAGAGAGAGGCATGTTTGATCCGCGGCTGGGCGCCGTCAAGGATGTCTAGCGGGAGGCAGAAGCTTTAGGCTATTCGGGTCTGGAAGTGAGCTTGGGTTCTTGGGCCTAATGCTTTCAGGTATGGGGTGCTTGGCTTAGAAGAAAATTGGGCCTGGGCTTGCAACATGGGCTGCATCGGACGATTGACTATGAATTTTCTATGAAGCTATCTACAATATACTTATTGCGTGCTAGGCGAGATTAGATTTCCAGTTGAGGCTTGCTTAATTGTTGGATTGAGGTTTCCAGTTATTATTAGTATACTCTACTTCTTAAGTTTAGTCTGACATAGCTGGATTTCTCTTATGTAAGTTTTGTAAACTATAACCATCTGGTTGTTGTGATCTATTGCATTCAACTTCTATTAAAAAATAAAATTAATAGACCTCAAGATACTTGTGTCTGTGTGGTCATGTTCAATTACTTTATGCACATAAAGGGCAGTCAAACTTATATGAATTATGAAACTTGTCACTCTCTCTCATCTATTTCTCTCTAAAATCGAAACCCCTCTTCCATTTGGGTGATGAATCAACAAATCAAGGCTTTGGCGACGAAGCAACAAATCTAGGCTTTAGCGGGCGAAGCAGTAAATCAAGGTTCTGGTGGCGAAGCAATAATTGAGCTTATAGTGGCGAAGCAACAAAGCAAAGCTCCAGTGCCGAAGTAACAAATAGAGGCTCCAGCCGCCAAAGCAACAAATTGAGGCTATGGCGGCTGAGGCAAATAATCGAGGCTCCCGATATCGAAGCAACAAACTGAGGCTCTGGCGAACATAACAAGTCATTAGTTTGAGTGGCTCATTAGGTTAACTGTTGGAGCAGAGTTCCAAACTCAGCTACCTATATTTAATTTTTAGGTAAATATAGCTAACAGAAAAGCTATGACTGTTGAAGATGCTAACTGCATTCTTCTCAACATTTCTTTAAGGAAGCAAATGATGATGCTCATCGCTTAGTGCATCTTGCTAGTGCACCCATGTTGGATGAGTTTTGCGTGGATGAGACTTCTGATATTCAGGATGTACTTACTAAGAAATGAGGATGGTTGTGATCCAGCCTTATGTCGCTCTCATGACATTAACTTTCAATTGATAAGCATCTGAGAAGGTACTAATAGTATATTGGTAATTAATTTTAGGGATGTGACGCCCAAATTGAAATCCACACACCCTTTTTTATTTTTTGATAACTTCAATATTGTATTTTAGTGACTTAAACTTTGTTTTTTTATTTTTTTATTTTATGAATGTGTTAACCAAAAAAGGAAAAATGGTGTGTGCATTTCAATTTAGAGAAATTTTAAATACACACCCCTAATATCTTAATACACACTCCTTACTTAATACACTACCTATCAAGTTTTTCATTTCAATATTATACTTAATACACATCCCAAACTGTCTAAAATGCCCTTAATTTATGAAATATTCAGTTATTTAATATAATTAATATATATTTACTATTTGGTACCTCTTTTTACATATTATTTCGTCTAATTTTTGCTAGAAATTTTTGGTTATCATCGTTCAATTTATAATCAAATGATTATTGTTATATCTCAACTCTAAATCACCAATACAAGTTTTCAAAATTCACAAGAGCACAACTGTAGAAGTACAGTAGCTATTAAACATAGATAGCTAGTTATTCGATAAAA
>NC_020492.1:13581470-13602907 GCF_000184155.1 Fragaria vesca subsp. vesca | reverse complement strand
TAAAATCTCAACAGAAACAATAAAATAGTAAGGTGTGTATTAAGAGATTAGGGGTGTGTATTTAAAATTTCTCTTCAATTTAATGTGTGTGGATTTCAAAACCCTAATTTTAAGATACAAAATATTATCTTGAAACTCCGTATGATTAAGGTACTAAATCTTAATGTTTAATTGTTTTATGGTAGGGTATATCAGTATCAATAATCAAAGTGTCAGATAACCTATATTACAGCTTCAAGATATTCGATATCAAAATGTCGAATAACCTGTACTCCAAAACTGAGATTTATTTACTCAATTATGAGAGGTTCATACATATTCTTTCGTTTTAAGACCAAATCCATTTATCTTTGCTACTATAAAGCAAAGTATTTATTCCCAAGGATTAGAATATCTGCATTGACATATCTATCGACACTTTGAAAAAAGGGAGATATCGGATATATCTGAGATATTGAGGAAAAAATATCAGAAATTTGGGAAAAATTTTGTTCTAAATATTTAATTTATTGGATTTACTTATAAATTGTACAAACATCAACTTCATCTACATCTAGAAAGAGACTCCAAATGGTTGAAAAGACGTACGGTGGTCCACAAAAGTATAGTACTCATACCAAAAGATATAACCCTATGAATTGTATTGTTAAATATGATAGTCGTATATATTTTTGGAGTTGCCAATTGTTCTATTTTATATTTCTTTTCAAATATCGTTGATGGTGATTCTTGTTTACGCCCAAATTTTTTACATATATTTCTTTAATATATCAAAGATTTATTGTAGATTTGACATAATCAGAGATATTTGACCAAATCGGTGAAAAATAAGATATTTACTCCTTTAAATATATCAGTTACTCTAAAAAAAAAGATATCGATGATATATAAGATATATCGCAGAGATTTTAATATTTACGCATTCGTTCATAGCCTAAATAAACTAAGGAGAAATTTTAAATACACACCCCTAATCTCTTAATACACACCCTTACTATTTTATGTTTCTGTTGAGATTTTATAGGTAAGCTAAATGACTAAAACATACATCTATTATTAAAAAAAAAATCACGCTAGAAGTATTCTTTTCAACGTCTTCTACCTTAAAATTTTCGAAAACATGTCTTCTCCTCTAACCCTAATTCTTCTCCACAATTCATTTTGGTTGTCTTTTTTTTTTTTTTGTATCCGTATCAGCTTTAATTTGATCTTACAGATCATATTGTCAAGTACTGCATCTTTCTCAGCTTTAGTTTGATCTTGCATATCATATTGTCAAATACTGCATCTTTATCATGACATGTTTTATCGAATAACTAGCTATATATGTTTAATAGCTACTGTACTTCTACAGTTGTGCTATTGTGAATTTTGAAAACTTGTATTGGTGATTTAGAGTTGAGATATAACAATAATCATTTGATTATAAATTGAACGATGATAACCAAAAATTTCTAGCAAAAATTAGACGAAATAATATGTAAAAAGAGGTACCAAATAGTAAATATATATTAATTATATTAAATAACGGAATATTTCATAAATTAAGGGCATTTTAGACAGTTTGGGATGTGTATTAAGTATAATATTGAAATGAAAAACTTAATAGGTAGTGTATTAAATAAGAGGTGTGTATTAAGATATTAGGGGTGTGTATTTAAAATTTCTTTAAACTAAAAAGTAAAATGGTTTAAACAGGTAACAACCGAAGGGTTTTCCCCAATATGAGGCTAGTTTCGATAATAAGCGGTGGTATTTAAACGCTTTGGGTTAAAACCGTGAAGACGCAAAATATCAGACTGAAGTGAAGGGATAAAACTGGCCGGGGAAGGCCACGCTGCAAAGAATGGTCGATTCCAAGGTTGGCTAGAGCTCATGAGCTGACAAAACATTAACACAAAGCTATGCTACTCCTTGTTCACCCTTGTAAGTCTTTCTCTTCTCCCGACTCACCTCCACTGCTTAACAACTTCAACACACTCACGCTGACCTCCCCAGCCTACTCAATTCCAAAGCCTCCAAGTTATACCTCATCTGGGTTTCGTAAAAGACTCGTAATTTCCAAGAAGGCCATCACTTTTTGCTCTAGGAATGATGTTTTTGATGTTTTTCCGAGCACCCATTTGGCCCATAAGGCCAACGGAGTTGAGATGGAAGATAATGAAGAGCTTGAGTTGCTGAACAAGCCTTCCCCAGTTCCTATGGAGAATGGGTCTGCTTCTGAAGTAGATAAAGAATCTGTAAAAAACGAGGCTTTAGCGCCCTTTTTGAAGTTTTTCACTCCAAGAGATTCTATGGAGGAAGTAGAAGACAAGGGAGGGGTTGAAGTAGAAGTGTTTGAGGAGACAAGTGAAGTGGACGATGAGCATGAGGAGGTTGAAAAGGTTAAGGTTGAGTACTATGAACCGAAACCTGGTGATTTTGTGGTTGGTGTTGTTGTTTCGGGTAATGAGAATAAGCTTGATGTGAATGTGGGGGCAGACTTACTGGGTACAATGTTGACTAAGGAGGTGTTACCTTTGTATGACAAAGAGATGGAATACTTGCTTTGTGAAACGGATTATGGTGCCGAGGAATTTATGGTTCGAGGGAAGATGGGAATTGTCAAGAGTGAAGCTGTTCGTGGAGCACCAATGCCAGGGAAGCCTGTTGTGGAAACTGGAACTATTTTGTTTGCTGAGGTTCTTGGGAGAACGCTCAGCGGTCGGCCTTTGCTTTCAACTAGGCGGCTCTTCCGCAGGATTGCTTGGCACCGAGTGAGGCAGGTTCTTATCTTGCTTTTTTCTTGTTCTGTTTGGTGATTGGAAACTTTACAGAACATCTATGTGCTTGTTGCATGACTTCTTCAGCAGATGATTCTCTTTAAAAAATTATTAGCAAGTGTGATATTAGTTGATTCATGATACTTGATTTTCTTTAATTATCTGTGGGGGAAATCATTTTATCTCATTAACGTTTAATTGATGGAGTATGATAAGAATGAAATCCACACATTATTTGAAGTGCTTGCGATCTGTTGTACAGATAAAACAACTCAATGAACCTATCAGAGTAAGAATTACAGAATGGAATACTGGAGGACTTCTTACGAGAATTGAGGTTTGTGTCTCTGACTTTTGTTCATAGGACCATGGACTTGTCTCAGAAATGACACTTTTATCACTTGGATTTCAGGGTTTGCGAGCTTTCCTTCCAAAAGCTGAGTTAATGAGCAGAGTCAACAACTTTACAGAGCTGAAAGAAAATGTATGTTGAATATCTTTAGGATTTTCTTTTCCGAGTTTCTTTTTTGTTTCCTGAGTTTAATTTAGCTACTCAAGACTGATTTGTGTATTTCTTTTTCTTTTTACTGATGCATCTGATCCCTTAGTTAATGCTGATGTCATGTTCCTGGTGCATTTCTTGCTACAAAGATTGAGATATGTAAAATGTGTGCATTACATTGAGTTGTTAAAAGTTCTATCAAGAGAGTTGAATAAAAGTTGCATATCCATATTCATAAGATGTTCTATATATCCAGAACTATGGTGTATTGGGGGGGGGGTTCTTGAAAGTGTTTGAAATCCCAAATTCTGGGGTGCCCTCATACAGCTTGAGAGACCTTCAACAGAAATTGTAGATCTGGCCTTTTGCCATTTATTTAAATCATGTAATATAAATGAGACCTCCATGTTATGAGAACTCAATCACAGACCATATTCTCACCTTCGCAGATGCAAAATGAATATTGAGTTCTATGATTAGTTTTCTTTCATATCTTTTCAGTTGAATAGGTAATCACCATTAATCTCTTGTTGGTAGAACTTAAGTATGATTCTGCTAATTTTACTTTTTAAAAGTTCGTTATGCAGAAAAATTGGGACAGGTAACATGGCTAGGAATTGTAATGAGGGGTTGGGCCCATATTCCCTATTCTTATGTTTATAAATTGATTGTCTTCCTCTTTGGAATATTAATGTTTTTGTCTCTCTCTTTTCTGTCCTCTTTGCCCTCATTTTCTTTTCCGGCAGAAATGACTGTGAGTTTCTAGAGTCAGTATCTACTTGATTCTTGAACTATACTGATAATGGGTACATGTATATTCTTTACATAACTGAAGAGGTTTTATTGTAAGTGTGTTCGTTACAAATTATGTTTGTTGGTGTAGGTGGGAAGCCAGATGTATGTGCAGATCACTCGAATAGACGAAGCCAAGAATGACTTGGTATTGAGCGAAAGGGAAGCTTGGGTCAGTTCTGTACTGAATTTCATTTGGTTCATGCTCTTTTGTTACATGGAATCTGCTTGCATGTAATTTTACACCTTTTTTTTCCATTTTTTTTTAAACTTGACCTCAGTTGCCATATAATATTGCAGGAAATGTTAAACCTTAGAGAGGGAACACTTTTGGAAGGGACTGTCAAGAAAATTTTTCCATATGGAGCCCAAGTCAGGATAGGTGAAACTAACAGAAGGTAAAGAAATTGCATACCTATGTCGTTATTAGTCTAGGTGACAAAGTTTCCCTGATTTTACCTCTTTGAAAAGTAGGGGAAATGCTGCACATTTGTGGAATACGTTCTCCAAATGAGAACCCCAGAATGAAATTTAAAAATTTATAGATTTTCCAAGGGGAGTGACATTAAGCCCAACGAACTGAAAATAAAGATTCCAAGGCTTCAAACTGAGAAAGGAATGTATTTTGCAATCTGTACCTAGCAAGATTACTACTGCTTCCTTCTGAAATCTCAGGATTTTCCACAATGCTGAAAATGATTAATTATATTATAGTATGATTTTTAGGGTCTTGTGATGTAACAGAGCATAAGGGCAAGGACATTCCATGATTTAGATGGATAATCATAATCATATCAGTCACTCTGTTAGAAGCACCTGCTAGGTTTCCCTTTTGTTATATTTTGTATAGGATTTTTTTGGTTTCAGTATAGAAGTTATAAGTAGTTTCATTTGCAACTTATTTGAAATGAAAGAGAAAAATTGTGTTATTTGCAAATTAGAGTTAAATCTTGAGAAAAAAAAAGAAAAAAAGAGAGAGAGAGTTAAATATACAGCGAATGTCAAGGACCTGACAAGGAAAGCTTTTACCAAAGTCGAAAATATATGTAAAAAAAAGGTAAAATCAACAACAACAAAAAGATTCACACACATTGCTTTGCTTTCACGTTGTCATTAAATTCTATAATGATGCTGAAACTTGTTCTTTGTTAAATTTTTTCGGTTATAATATATAAGACTTTAGATGGACAAATGCTTTGAACTCTTCTTATTTCTTCTCAGTGGCTTGCTGCATATCTCAAACATCACTCGTTCCCGAATCACTTCCGTTGGCGACCTACTTTCTGTTGATGAGAAGATCAAAGTTCTGGTTGTGAAGTCGATGTTTCCTGATAAAATATCTCTTAGGTATGTGAGAAGTGGATTATTATTATTATTACTGTTTTTTTCTTCGGACCAAGTGAAGTCATCATCGTTCTTGCTTTTCTTGAGCGAAAAAAATAAATATCCCAGAAATAATATATAACTGGTCCAATGTATTAAACTCGGTACTTGTTTCACTTCTGGTTCAAGCCTAACCTATGACCTTTTGGTCAAGTGGATTGAGCAACAGTTTGTTCATTGAATTTGTGGCTGTTCTGATTGGAGACCTTTGGTCTTGGACATACCAATATTATTGCTGGAACCCCATTGTTTTTTTTCCCAACAATTTCCCATGTGAAAAATTCGTTCTATAATGATTTTTGGTTAATGGTTAAGAAATGGTCGGTGGACTTTGTTCTTGTATATGAACTTCATACTTGTTCTCATGGATAAAGTAATCCTTTAGAAGTCTCTTTATCAACGGCAGACAACATTTAGTTTCTATTGATCCAAACAGTGATAGATGTCATTCCAAGATCTACATATCCTAATTTATATATGTTGTAGTCTCTAGAAAAGATATACAAGAATGGCAGGGATCACTTTAGATGATTTCCCAGATTAAGGATGGGCAATGACATCATATTTGATAAAGATCCTAGTTTAAGAATCTGACTAGATTTAATTTGACAAAGGAGTTCTCCAGGGGATTTGATTTGTGAGCTGGCTCAATGTGTAAGGGTTATCATGCAATAGCTTGTCTCTTAAGATAAACTTACAAGTATATTATGTTCTTGCCAGGAGAATCATAATAGTCAATTGTTTGTAGCCTTCATAGTTTTGAACACAATTGATTCTATGTCTTTCAGTCGAACTGAGGACCTACCACGTACAAAGAGGACCAATGGCAATAGGCCAGTGTTTCTATTTCATTCCTGCCCCTTGCAGGAAGTGCAAATGATAACTGTCTGGATTGGCAAGTCTTCTGTTTGTCGTTTGGGGTTATTTCTGCCCTTGTTGTAACACAACCACTGCTAGTACAGACTGCTACTGTACTAAAAAATCACTTGTAGACAATCGATTTCAGTGGTGTATTTAATTGAACTTTATCTCAGACACAATTTGTACTTCCTGTCATTTTATAAAGTCCTATATATGTTTCTTGAGTTTCTTTTGTGATTATGATTATGACAAAGGGACATCTGCGATATAAGCTGCAGTAGGTCATTCATTAGGCAAAATTTCCTACCAAGGATATAGTTCAATTGCCTGACTAGTCTATAACAATCACCCCCTAGGTAATTTAAAGGAAAAGAAGAAAACACAGATTTCAAATGATTCCCATACATAGTTTTCTGACTTATTTCAAACACATTCTATCTTCTTTTTTTTTAATTTTTTTTTTATCTTAGCCTTATTGTCCTACTCAAATTATTTATGAGCTAGTTACTGTCGTTACTAATTTTTTTATTTTCTTAATGAAGTTCATTAAGGTTGGAAATCCTGGACTAATCCCGAATTTAATTTGCTTTTCTTAAACAGCATTGCAGACCTTGAAAGCGAGCCTGGCCTGTTTGTATCGAACAAAGAGGTATGTATCATCTCTTTCCTCACAATTGAAAACACATTTGGTTTTTGTATTGTTTCTATAATTAGTTATCGGCTTTGTTAATATGTCTTCATTTCGGCAGAAATTATTTTCAGAGGCTGAATTGATGGCAAAAAAGTATAGGCAAAAGCTGCCTGCTGTTCTATCTCGTAGGTCAGAATCCCCTCGAACCAATTCTCTACCGTTTGATAGTCTAAACATGTATGCAAATTGGAAGTGGTTCAAATTTGAAAAGTAATGAAAATGAAGCCGAGGCTCAAGGTTTTTCCTATGATATTTGTAATATGAAGAGGACTGTTCGACTGCCCATCATACTTCTCACACATCCCTTGACCGAAAAAAGAAAATATATGTTGTGAGATTAGTGTTTGAAAGGTCCATTCACTTCATTTACCTCATGACCTATTGGTAAAGCTACAGAAGCAATGCTTAAGATTCTCAGCATGAAACCTGATTATCCCTTTGGGCATTCGACTGAATTTTGTACATCATGTAAATTGTTCCTTCTTATTTTTATTGTTCTGTCCTTTCCTTTTGTATGAGCTTCTAGGAATGATTCTATTATTGTAAGCTATCACCTCTGGAACTAATCATATTCATTTACTCTTCATTTACTCTTCCTGAGAACTCCTAACAAAAGGCCCTAGTGAATTGGGTTATCTAGATACCATTTCAGATTAAACTGATCCTAATGAAATTCCTTTTTCAAACTTACAAAGAACCAAGGAAGTATTTTCATTTGGAACTTCAACTCTTATTTGCTACTTGGTGATTACTCATTTACCAAGATCAGAATTGAACTCAGAACTCAGCCTATACATGATTCTGCAATCAATTTTTATTTTTATTTTAATTTTTTTATGACATTCTACAATCCAATGGTATTCTAAATGTTTCCTAACCCCAGGCTCGCTTCAAAACAAGTGGAGCTTGAGTCATTCAATTTTACTCTTTGTGAAAATGTAGTAGAAACCACACTGCATTTGTATAGGGACTGCCCTCGTACTAGGCAGGTTCTTCAATCCATGTGTTACTCTCCCAGGTTTGAACCCTTCTGTGCTTCATTTGGACTTTACTGGAATGGTTGAATGCTTGTGTTAATGCACTCTCTAGCTTAGCATCGTTCTTGGGGGAATTGGTGTATTTGTTGTGGAATATTTGGCAAAAAAGGAACGACAGAGTTTGGAATGATCAGACTGGTTCGGTTATCGACACCATTATTTCATCAATGACAAGGCTGAGAGTTTAGAATGGTGAAGCTGCAAAGAACTAAACCTGCCAAGGAACCTGGTTTGACTAAAGCACCTTGGGTAGGGGTTTTTTAAATTAATGTAGATAGTTCTTCCTTCCAAGCTACAAACACTGGTAGTACTAGTTTTGTTATACGAGACTCAGTGGGAGCTTTGTTAGCTGGAGGTGGTAAAACCAATTCAGGCATACTGTCAGTACCTCGTAACTTCACACCTGCAATGATAGACTGATGCTCAGTTGGGTCTATTTGCAACTCAACAGACAAGTCGGTAACTTTCCTGTTTTGGGACGATTGTATGAAGATGTTGGTGCTTTGCTAAGAAGTAAGAAAAGAAAGAGCAACCCTATGGCCGAAACACTCAAATGATACAAGAGGTATTGACCAAGAATCAAACAAACTTGTAACTATAGCCAATCCTCACCACACAAACTTCAAAACCCACCACATTCATGATGACCTGGTATGAAATCACAATTATGTTCACTCTTTTCCACATAGAAGAGCTATTGACCAACTCTTAAAGTCGTATCTGAAACAAGTTCTCACTACACTAAAACCCACCACATTCATGACAAGCTGAAATGAGCATCCCCGTCTGTTCATGACAATTCTGCTTCTTACTAGCAATAGAAAATTCCAAATCACGATGTTAAGCAGAAGATTTTTCTGAGCATTTCCAAATACAAAACTTATAACAACACAACTTGCCCCATTTCCTTTGTAGGACAGCCACCTACCTCGGCTTCTTCTGTCCTTTCTAAGTTTCTTTTCAAACAAATCAACAACTATAATTGCCTTAAATAAAAACATGGAAGCCCTTCTAACGAGGACTCTTAAGTTGAGGACTTTTCGGCTCATCCTATTTTTAGATCTTATATCCACATCTTGACCGTTTAGGTTATAGGTATTTATGAGTAGATCATTTCTACAAATTTTCAGGCATATTGAAAATCGTTAAGACATTCATAAGTGTGATTTACCAATTATGAACTTGAACGGTTCATGTTTGACAGATTTGGTTCGTCCATTAATTTGATCTAGTTCGTTACCTTAACGATTATCGATTTGGCTGAAAATTTGTAAGGTTGATCTACACATATAGACCTAAAAACTGAACGGATGAGATGCCAAGATGTGATAGAAAAATAGGTCTTTTAAACCATAAACCGAAAAGTCCTCAACTAGTCCTCAACTTATGGGTTCTCACTAGAAGGGCTCCCTAAAAACATTCAAAGACAGGCCCCAGTACATCACTGTTCATTATTTATAAAATATCTCAATTTGATCAACTCAATTTAGACAAAATGGCCAATAAATTCAAGAAGTCAGACAAAACTCAATCGATGCTTGCAACTATCACATTCATGCCAAGATTGATCTGAGCCCAGCATGGTTGCTCTATTTCGAAACGGATGATAGTGGGAAGGAGAAAGAAAAAAATAGTATGAGATAGACATAAGGACACGGACTGAATAAGTAGGAGTTGCATCCATACATATAAATATATGAATACACACACACAGACTCATGTATCAGATCAGAATAACAACAAAGATTCTAAAGTCCAATATAAAGCAAGTATCTGAAAACAATGAAATAATGCAACAATATGTAGACCCAGAACATATAGAAACTCCTGACCACATTGTAATCAGAAAATGAAAATCAAATGAAGGTTTTGGCAGAACCATACCAGAGATTACTGTTAGTTTAACAGCTATTTCCTCACTTAAAATTGCTTGAGGCTCTGTCTAAAGTCTTATGTTCCAAATTACCACCAAAAAGAAACTCAATTATGGACTTCATCATAAAGACGAGATTGACAACAATACTTAAGGGAACCCGCATTTATATGTATGCCCGTACTAATTAACGTTACCATCTAACTATCCATTGGTTTTTATAATTTAGTGTCCTTTTGTTGTTTTATTTAATAAATCTTACATGACAATAGTTTTGAGCATAAAACCAAATAAGAAAGGATGTCATGAAAAAGAAACGACTATTAAAAAACTACAGTCAAGACATGCTTCTGAAGAAAGGATGAAAACAAATGTACTTTGTAACCTGCATCTATTTCTGGCAACATTTTCCTGTTATATGTTTGTCATGTTTAGTTCATCCTACTCTTACTTAACTCTTTGTTTTCCTGAATTTCTTCCAAATTGTACTCCTCAGTTGTTAAGATCCACAAGCAAATCGTATATGACCTTACATGACTAGTTATGTCAGCTGGAGGACCAGAGATGTAACATAATCAGCCTCCTTAAGATGTAGCATACCAAGGGATAAGAAATCCATTAAACAAAGAAAGAACACTGGAAAGCTAAACAACCAATACTCCAAGAAACAACAGCGATCCCTCTCAGACTTACAGAAATAGAGGGAAAAAGAAAAAAAGGAAAGGGGAATCCTAAACTCCGAAAAAAACTGAAGTCCATAAAGAGGCTAAGAAGCAAACCCTCTCCCATAGTCAATCCAGCTCCTCCACCATCCCTTCCTAAGTGTAAAAAAAGGTGGTGAGCGTGTAAGATTCTACTCTCAGCTGAAGCTGACATCAGAAACCTACGGGGGTACTGATTGCGGTAGAGATGACAATTAAAACAAGGGTTGTTCGTCAAGCATCTAGAATAAGGAGCGGAACAAAAAGTTCCGTGAAGATTCCACAAACCATCTTCTCCTATCTAGCCTAGAAGAGACCAGCACCACACCATCTAATTTAGCTAATAAAGACATCAGATCCTCAATACATAGAGGAAGAGAAAACTTAAAGAGTTTTAGATTACATGTAATACTATTGTTGAATTCTCTTAACTACCGTATAAGTTTGGCCGTTGAATTATGTAAAAAAAAAATACAAGAATTTAGCTGTTATCAAAATTCTCAGAAGATATTATATTAACAAATGTGGTAGATCATTCCATCACAATGTATTTCTGCAGAGTGGCGACTTAAGTAATGGTATAATTGTGAACATGAGAGGTTGCAGAGCTAAAGGGTTCCCTTCACCGCCCAAGGTCACTTCTGAAAAGTATTTTATACAGCGAATAAGGTAAGAATTATATCCAGATAAATCAATGTTCCATTATAGCCTGAAAAAGTTCCTTCTTTTTCCACTCTTTTGGTCTGATTTCTGCAAACCTTAGTATTTTACATTCCTCTCATTTTCTCCTCCTAGCCTTATTTTTGTCTTACTTCAGATTGTTTTTTCACTGCTTACATAAGACTGACAAAAACTAAACTTTGGGGTAGGATGTCATCGAAAGGTCAAATCTCAACGATTTCACATTACATCTGAAGCTCAACATCCGAGCCCTATAGTCAAGAACTAAACCACCTTTTCAAGAACCCAACAAATGGAATTGAGAATATAAGCTTCAGATACACCCATTTCCCAGAATTAGCAAGATGTGTAGTCATCTATTTCATGTTAAAACATAAAACACCCATAGTTCACAAACTTCATCCTAAGCTCTTGGCCTCAATTAAAAACAAAAAATCAGAAATACAAAAATGAAAGTTCATTGTATGCCCAATAAGGACCAACCTCATTATCATTCATTGAGCTGTTCGATTTCGGCTTTCAACTGCTCAATCTTGAGGCCCATGGACCTCTGCACTGCGGCCTTTTTTTCCTCAGGCAACTTGGCCAACAACGCCGCATAACTTTCAAGAACTTCATTGACAGCATTCCGAGCACACTCAGCCTCTTCATCGAAATAGACCGTCTCTTTGGACTCCATGGCCATCTCTATCTCCTCTCTTGCCTCTGCAAACTTGAGATTGATCATGTCCACTTCTTTGTTCTGGTCGAAATCGCTGAAGTGGCGGCGAGGTATGAACTGGGTGGGTGAGTTTGAGAGGGTCCGGTGGAAATTTGTGGTGGGTTTTGGAAATGAGGTGGAGTCCAAGATGCGGTGAGCCGAGGAGTTGAAGGGAGAGAGCTTCGAGATGCGATGATGTCTCAGAAGGAATTTGCAAATCGAGCGCTGATGCATTTTTTCGTTCTGCTCTCGACTTGCCAGACCAAAGTTACAACCCCCGGTGGAAAGAAATACTCGATTTAAAAAGCTATAATTTTTTTTTCTTTCTGAAATAAAACGAAAAAACAATTACGACGAAAAACATCAACAACCAAGATGACATACTAAAAATTCGTACTCTCATTTACAAAAACATCCACAACAACTGAAACAACTAAAGCTGGACTAATCAAAATTAAAGGCAATGAGCGTAGGCAAGAGCGGCTTCTTGACACAAGTCGTTTAGTTAGGAACATTGTACTACTAATTCTTAATCTCGTCCACGAGGAACATGCTTATAACTTATCTTTTCAAAGTTAGATACCAAGAGTTGAATGTCTCTAATAAGTGATTGAATCCAAGGGTAGATTGATCGAATTTTTCGACAGTTGTGGCAAAGAGCATGATAGACTATTGCTCTAAGCGTCTAACCGCACTGAGTTATGCAACCAAACAATAGAGTATCTAACATTTTGAGTTCCAACAATGGTAAGCGACCCCTCGTTTGGTTCACGGAAGGGAAAGTGGTTCCTTCCTCTTTCCCATAGGAAGGAAAAGTGAACGGGAAAGAAATTTTACAAGAATTTTTTATTCCGATGTTTGGTAACATCAGGAAAGTTTATTGGAAAGTTGTTAAAGAGTTGAGATTTAATATAATAAAAAATTATGTTGTGCGTAATAAATGTAGGGAAAGAAAAAAAAAAAATGGTTCTTTAGGATTTTGGAAGGAGCCACTTTACCCATATTTTCACATCAATCAAGAAAGTGTTTTCTTTCCTTATGCTTTCCCAAACACTGGAAAGGAACAACTTTCCTTTCCTGATGCTTACTTTCCATGAAACAAACGAGGCCTTAGTCCACCGTTCTTTGCTATTAGAAGAAACAAAAATCGTGCTCAAGCTCATCCTCTCCGTACTACTACGATTCGGCATTCTAATAATATACATGGTAAATGTAGTGTTTTCAATTAAAATTCATGAGTTATTAGTATCAGTAATACGGGTGGCACTCAATCCTCCCCGAATAATTGTTATGTCAGATATTGTAGTCATGCAACCTTAGACGGAGGTTGTCCTATCAAGGTTTTTAGTCCCATGAAGGCTGGGGGTGCGCTGGAATTAAAAAAAAATATTGAAAATGCAATGTCAATTCAATTTCTCGTTTTCATTTTATTCATTGTCGATTCAGGGGGTCGGAAACTACAATGAGGATCGCTGGAAAACAAGAAAACATTCAGTACACCAACTCAGATTTTATAAACCTTCGGTGGTGGATGAGTTTTATTACCTAAACTCACCAAAAGCTTAACAACCAACGAGGGAAAATGTACATTAATAAAATGGAACTATATGGAGGTCAAAGCTTTACCAAAACCACACTATATAAACTGTAACAAATCCTCCAACTTCAACTACTTCTACAGGAAATTTTGAAACTATAAAGATACCCTGGTTCCATTCTTGCATACTACATCTTCAAGTTCCTCATGGCTCGGCAGCTTCTTCTGTCACACCCCCTACCAAGCATACTTCAAGTCGGCCTGGCTGCTCTGACCCTTCTATGTTGTGCCCTCTCATTGTTCATGTGTGCTTCTCATTCACGCAAATGGCGGCGCCGGTGGAATTCTTGCACTGACTTTTTGGTCGACGACAGTCCAGTAATACAACATATGCAACCAGGTCCGAATGAAGAAAGCATGGATGATAGTGGTGACCAAGAAGACCCGGTCTGGCAGAAAAACATACTCATGGGAGGTAAGTGCCAGCTACCAGATTTTTCAGGAGTCATAATCTATGACGCCGAGGGGAACATCGTCAAGCCAGACAAAACCCCTCGTTTAACCTGGAAATGAGGAAGAACGAAATGGCAACAACTGATACTAGAGTACTGCTACAATGTTTCAAAACTACCATGCCTTGTGGACTCGGTTTCAATAAGGAACACCAATGATGCCTCCCTTCACAAGATTTATTTGTCCTTGTTTTGTTTTTCTCAAGACAATTATTAATTTAAAAGAATAGTACCAACTGAAATGTCATGTTTGACAAGATAAGTAGCGTCCAATGTAATTTGAATGTTTGATAATAGCACCGTAGAATTTACTATGCACTGAGTATGAAACCTAATGGAATTAGTGGAAAAGGAAATCAAAAATGTCAGCCAAGAGCCAGCACAATACTACCATTGTTCTGTTAGTAAATTAAAGCATCCAGTCAACATTAATATCACAATATGTTGGTATGTTGAGTCTTTACTATGAGGGGATTTCAGTGTAAAATTGATCCATCAGTTGGCCACTGATGATTCTTTCTTATTAGACCAAGAAGTGCGCCCCCTAAACCCAACAACACTCAACTTTGAAGCTGATGATTTAACTGCAGGTGTCCTTCTGCTTTCTGATGGCCTCTTGCCAGAAGAAAAAGCTTTCTTAGAGTTATTTGTGTTGGAAGGCTTTACAGCCCTTACCGATTTTGATGGCTGAACAGATGTCTTTGCATATTTTGTTCCAGATGCTCTGCTCTTGGATTTCTGATTTGAGACCCTTGTAAATTTTGGATTACTGGTTTTTTGTGGAGTGATGTGGGCACGGGCAACGTCCCTCTTGACACTATCTACACTCAGAGATTCCAAGCTCTCATTCTTCTTTATCGCCTCCTCAATACGAGTAGCTAACATGAGGTTCTTCTTAGTTACCAAACTCGTCACTTTCCCTGTATTAAAAGAATTAATGACTTACAAGAGTATATGACAATATAAATATCAAGAAATTAACGCTGCCGAACAATACCAGAGAAAAGGAAAAACATTTGACAGTCAAACTCAAAAAAGAAATAACTCCAAAGAAATGTACCACTCAGATGACCATCAGTAGGGCCATGTTCAATTTACAGAAGACGTGTTACTTCTTATCCTTTAATTTTCCAGATTAAGCCTTTATTGTTCAAGGATACAGTTTAATCTTATGAAGGACACTTTAATCAATTCTCTTCATTTGATATTATTTTAAATTACATCAGATGAGATCCAACCCTTAATCTATCATTATGGCAATCTATTTGCCCACCCTATATCGGGCAAACCCAATTTTACAATTTCATTTTTACTGTGCAAGTTATGTTTAAGAACGTTGCATCTTTTGCACCCAAAATGCAAGTTATGTTTAAGAATGTTGTATCTTTTGCACTCAAAATTTTGTAGATAAAACAAAAAAAAAAACTTAGAAACATTACAAATGGATTGGTAAGTCTAGCGATGACAATAATTACCCCAGAGAATATTAACAAAAAAAAAAAAAAAAAAAAAAAAATACTAGTAGAAATGAACGTATACCTTTTGCACCCATGCGAGCTGTTCTTCCGGTACGATGAAGGTAGTCAATCTAAATAATCAGAAAGGGGAAATATTACGGTTCATAATAATAGAAATGGAAACAAATGGGAGTCTTGTTCACATTAGGGAATTAGTTCACACTTCTGAGGCTTACAGAATTCAAGGGAAAATCAAACATGATAACATGGTCTACATCCAAGTCTAGTCCCCTCGCAGCTAGGTCCGTGCAGACCAATGTTGGGCAATCTCCATCATCACTCTTGAACTTGTTGAGGTTTTCAACCCTGGGTTAGTGTTACAAGAATGTAGTTAGGCAAAACACTGATGACTGGTTGACAGAAATTTATATTGATTTATGTTTTAGTATGAACTCATGTAATTAATGAAAATCTTTCATTAATTCCAAAAATAAAATAAAAAATGAACTCATGTAGCCTTGTGCATGTTAAGAGTACAGACTAAGGCGAAGGATGCAAACCATGAAATGATGAGTTTATGCAAATAGATGAACTGACTAAAGGTTAAGAGCAACCATCTTCAATATCACATTAGATTTAAAACAATTTCAACAACTTGTTGTTGCCAACAAGTAAAGCCAAAGGTGTAAATCGTACTCCATGCCCAGATAGTACAGCATGTTTACCGCACAGACATTATAAGTGGAAGGTGATAGGAGGTAAAATCCTTTACTGTCTCACCTTTGTTCTGCTGGCACCTCACCATGGTAATTCACAGTGGAGATCTGGTTTTCGTTGAGAAAGTGATCCACAGCACGGCTGGAATTTAATGTGTTGCAGAATACCATTACTCTGTTTCCCTTTGCTAAACTTGGCTCGAGAACCTGTTTCACCACAAATCCACAAAGTTTTCTGTTGGAAAAGTGCTGAGACGTGTAAGGCAAAGTTGCCAGAAGTGAAGGAGACCAAGCTAGGTACAAAAAGAATAAAGGAATTCAACACTCAAGTAACAGTTCCGTAAAAATCACTGATCACAGCTGTAGTGACACGTGAATGTTTTCTGTCAGTGTGGCCAAATACTTCTACTTACACCTGTTGGTTATTATTGAATTTAGACAAAATAACTAAATTATTTCTGACCGCTGTTAAAGACACCCACTGAACTGCAATATGGGTTGATACAATTATCTTCTGGTGTCAAGGAACAATACTGACCCATCAGAGGCGTGGTTGACAGGTAAACAGAAACGGTCTCTATCGACTCAACATACATATAGATACGTGAAAACAAGTAGGCTTAGGGCTTCTGCAATTTAAATCACCTCTTTGCCTCTCTGTTTTTTCCAGTTCTAGTTATTAAATTGTGCTATATGTGGGGTTTCAATTTGAAGTCTTGGGGTTTTCATTTGGAATTCTGGGATTCTGATTTGAGGCTATGGTATTTTGAATCCGGTTCTGGGGTTTCGATTAGGAAACATCTCGGGGTTGAGAAGAAGGTATAAGTTTTTGGGGTCCATTTTCTAGGGATTAATACATTAGGAATATTCTTGTTGTGTTTTGGCTCGTTGATATGATTTGGAAATTAAGGATTCAGCAGGAAAATCTTAGTCTAGAAAGGAAAGAGGATTTTCTATAAGTTTTAGGAAAGTAATCTTTCAAGATCTGTTAGGATTTTGTCTGCTAGGTTTAGGAGTCCTAAAAAATCTTATTGTATCAGCAGCCCCTATAATAGGGAGCCGCAGGGGGATTCTCTAAGTGTGAGACAGAAAACCTAGAGAGTCAAGAGTGATAGAGAGATAAGAGATCTAGCAGGGAGTTGGGGATTAGCATAAGGATTTCAATAAGTACTTGTAATCAAGTTGTTATTCTCCATAGTGCTAGTGATTCTCTCAAGAGAGATCACAAAGTGGACGTAGGCTAATTATAGCTGAACCACTATAATTCCACTGTGTTTGTTTCTGTGCTCATTTGTTTTTATCTTTGCTTATATCGTAAAGTCTGAGTAAAGATCCTAGGGATTTAACCACTATAATTCTTACAAACTGACTGGCATACTTATAATGGGGATCCCTCTAGTCAGCTATGGTAATCTCTCTATTCCTACAACTGACTAGCTTACCAGAGGTATCAGTATTCTTATTAAGATATACAACTCAGTTTATCTATGAGCTTTCTGATAGCTGAGCAAGTTCCATCAACACCTTAATTTTTTTAAACAACTGAATCTCCATCAACATGTTCATTACTTCATCGAGCAAGTTACATACAAAGTAACAAAACACTCACCAGTAACAATCAAAATACTGAGAGTCCAAATTGAAATCAAAATCTCAGGTTCCTTTTTTCTTCTTCTTTTCTTTTAATATGGCATCAAAAGATAAACAAATTTCTGAGTTAAATAGTTAATATCTATACATTCTCCCCCTCAATACTTAAGAATTCAGTAGCTTAACAAAGGCATTAATAATTTTACTGAACTATCCAAGAATATAAAAAATAGATATAATTTTCCAAAAGTGAAAGACAATAATAAGCACTAGAGATAAGTAAAGAATGGATAAGACAAAGGGTATCACAGAAATAGACCTGCAGCAGTGCTTCCATCTTGTTCTCAGAACCAGGAAGCCTAATGAAATCATGACGAGCAGATGCAATCTTCTTATGCAGTGAGGAAGTGCGCAAATGTAGTATTCCTTGGAACTCCTCATCAATAAGAGTTTGCACTCCCTGCCAAATCCACAAATGTCAACTAGTGATGCCAATGAAGACAATTTTTGCAGAAAAAGTTGGCTAGATTATGATTTTCACGGGTAGAAGATTATTTGAAAACAAAAACAACAATCCAGCACCCACTTGGCGATGCATAAGCTAAGAACTCAATATCAGTTTCGAACTTGTTCTGACATACTAAATAGTATTCTAAGTCAAGCACAATATCTAAACTCATATGGAAGGTCTCACCAAAAAAAAAAAAACTCATATGGAAGGAGTATTATTATTATTATTATTATTATTATTATTTTTCAATTTACGGGATGTCCGGCAACACATCTAAAAGATATATTCGAAAAAAAATACCATCTTTTATGTTCATACATTGCATGTCTTCGTCAAGTATCTTATCAATTTTCAACCCCCATGTGAATGATGCATCAATATGTAATTTATAACAAATTAATTAAAGAGATATTAATACTGTCTTTCACAGTTTTCTCCTTGGATCCACAACATAAGTTTTTCGCTCTCCACACGTGCTGCTCTTAGTATATTTAACATGCTGAAATCCCGGTTTATGCAACAGTTGGGTTCTTCTATGCAAGAAGGCTTTCAAGTATTCTATGTGCCATGCAAGAACAATACCAAAAGGATTCTCCTTCAACAAAACTATATAAGTCTAAGGGTTTCCACAGTGGAAGACATTAGTAATGACTCATCATTAGCTTGACTCTGAAACTTCAAATATTTATTTTGGGCTAATTTTTTTGGCAAATAGAAAGTTGCATAAGTTATTCTTGTGGATTTGTGTATAATAATGAACGCTGTAAACCTAATAGTTCCTCTCTTTTTTCTGGTTATATCTGAAAACAAGAGTATTGGAACTATTCAAGGGAGTTGTATAAAATAAACTAAGAGGCAGGTTCTTAGTATTCCTAGAAACAGCTCCTAAATATCTGTCCCTGCAAAAGCATGACCTGAAAATGGCTGCACATTCTTCAAAAGGAAATCAAAACTTCCTTGGTCACATTTAATGTAAGAAAATATCCCTCTGCCCAAGAAATCCCAAGAAGAGAGTCACTTAAATATATATGTAAAAGACACCAACCCTCCTATGTCAATCTTCATGGTCTTCTAGTCTAAGAAAAAACAATGATCTCAGTGAATGCTGGACAGTAGATCTGACTATCTCAACTATGGTCCATTGCTAAAAGTCAAATTTGTAATCACGAACAATAAAAATGAAAAAGAACTCATTACATGCCCAGCAAAAGAGAAGTATAACAGGCTCATTTATCAAGCAAATTAGTCCCATTTGGTGACAAGTGGTAAGGTGTAAGGAACGATTGACTTCCAGTTGGTGCTGATAGGCCCAAATATTAATATCAGGTTTTTTAAATGGATGATAATGGCATAATAAAGATGGCAATCCAAGTTAACGCACCTTTGTCATTGTGGCAGAGACCAAAACAGTTTGGAATCCTTGGCCATCAGGTTTTGAAGCACGATTCTTTAATGGGGCAAGAAACTTGCGAATGTCTGGACCAAAGCCACGATCAAACATAGTATCTGCCTCATCCAACACCTAACAGATCAACAACATCACCAAGTGCACGAACAACTCATCAGACCGATTTCATTTATCAAACATGGTGCAAAATTGAAATTATCATATTATTTATTAAGAGTCCTAAATCAAGAACTATATCTAGTACCAAGTATTTGATGTCGCCATAAACCAAGTTGCCGTCCTCAATATGTTGAAGAATCCTTCCAGGGGTACCAACTACCATGTCAATTGGGTTATTCAACGAGTCCTCCTGGGGTCTCAACCTACCACCACCGCTTACCATAGTAGACCTGAATCTTGCATGATGGCTGATGAACTTGGCAACACGAAACACCTACAGCACACACCAGATGTCAGTCAATAGACAATGCAGATTCCAGGAGTGGTTCCAAATTTTAAAGTATAAAAGAAACCTGTTCAGACAGCTCCCTAGTTGGGCATAGCACAACAGCTCGGGGACGCCTGGGCTTCATTATAATACCATTTTGGGCCTCATCCCTTCTCAGCAGCTACAAATCAACAGATTAACAGCATTACTCATTGATATATATGTACTGTAGGCACTATTTCTGTTTTCTTATTCTTAAGTATCAGCAACACCAATATTTATCCATAATTTGCAGTTTTCTCTTCTTTTTCATTAAAAGAAGATTAAACATAAAAATTTCTACAATTGGTGAAACTATGAGCAAGCAAAGAAGAATGCACAAGTTATCACAGTCTAAAGAAACTCAACCAACTCAATACCAGAAACAGATTTCGGCAAAGGTAGGCGCGAAGAACACAAGAAATCAATGAGTATACTACACATTTCAAAGATAAATAACAAAAATAGAACACAGTGAAGTCTAAGTTCGAGAAAGCAAAAAAACTCATCCAAAGTTTAAAACTTGGCATCATAACAAACCACAATATCCGAAAAACCAACTGACCCACATAATTTTGTTCAAAAGGAGAGCACCTGAGCAACAGGCAACATGTAAGCCAGAGTCTTGCCAGAGCCAGTGTGAGAACCCAAGACAACAGTCTTCCCTTCCAACACAGCTGGGATTCCAATGGACTGAATCTCAGTAGGAACTTGAATACCCATCTCTCTCAAAGCCTCCAACACCTCCTCAGTCAGACCCAACTCCCCAAAACTATCAACCTCAACCTTCTTCTTCCTCACTGACCTATCCTCACTCTGCCTCTCCCCATTGGGGTTATTCTGTGGCTTGGCAGAGCTGCTTTTCAGGTGCCGGAGCCGGAGCCTCTCGAGAAGCACGGAATGCTTCAGGGGTTGAAGCACGTCTTGGTCTTCGACTTGAACGGCGGGAGTGATGGTGGTTGTGCAAAGGGGCCTAAACCCTGTTAAAACCCTGGTGGGTTTTGGGAGAGAGAAGCGTCTGGCTGCTGCTGGGAGACGAGAGAGGGTGAAGAGATTTGAGGAGAGGGAGAGAGTGAGGAGGGTCTTTGCTGCTCCACCCATGGCAACGCAATCTTTTGGGTTTCGATGAAATGATGGATGATGGTTCTATTGGGATAGAGTCCTCTGCCCCGCAACATTGTCGACCCAAACCAGTCTCGCTTCAAGTAATGTGGTAGTTTTTCTTTTCTTTTTATTTTTTTTTCATCCGTCACACGG
>NC_020492.1:13575156-13581450 GCF_000184155.1 Fragaria vesca subsp. vesca | reverse complement strand
ACACAACCCCTCCAAATGTCTCACTCCCTCTTGAGCTAGGTAATGAGAAATTCAAAGTTGAAATCCTAGGGCTCTTTAGGTGTCTGTGTTCGATTGCCCTAGTTAGGTTTGAATTTTGTGTTTGTACTAGTTAGGAAAGTTGTAGAGGGGGTTGAGAGGAAGATGCTATTAAAATTTGATGAGCATTGAAGGTTGCCGGAATCGGCCTCCGGCCGCCGCTGCCGGCGTGGCTGGCTCCGGCGCCGGCGCCGGTTAGGAGATTTTAATGTTTTTAAATTTGAATTATTAAGGGGAGTTTATTGAAGTGAATTATGGAATTTTTGGATGAGTTTTGGATAGGTTTATGATTTTCCGAAGTGTGGTATTTTTGGCGGTTGAATAATGTAGAATCCGGCCGTAGGATTTAAGCCGTTTTCTGTGGGAATGTGTAGTTTAGCTGCTGGTTCTAGGGTTGATGTGTGGACCATTTCGCAGTTAGGCAAAGATGAGCGGGTTAATGGCTCTCGGTTAATTTTTGCCTATTTTGTGTAAATATTGGAATTTCGGCTGGGAAATTAATATTATATTTGGAACAGGACGTGAGGAGGCTCGAGTAGAAGAGACCTCGGATTGACGTCAGGCTTAGGCCTAAAGTTGTGAGTGGACTTTTGTTTTAAAATATATGTATGCGGTGATTCTACATTAAATGATTGATTTTATTGAATATCAATTTGTGGAATTGTCTATTTTCGCGAAGTCATTTTCAGAAGTAAATGTTCTCAATTTTAATGGCTATCGTGTTATTTGGAAAGTTACCGGAAATGAGATTTTCGGTGGAATCGTGTGCATATTGTTTTTTTATGATAATTGGCAATTTTCATTATTGTTGGAGAATAACCGAAATTGAGAATTTCGGAGAGTATATATATATATATATATATATCCATATTTGGATGATTATGAGAATAATATGTATATGAGGGAATGCTAGCTAGCTATACATGCTTTTCCACCATACTGATGTAAAATTCCATTATGGTGCGACGTGAGCGTTAGACTCAATCGTCGTAGCCCTATATAAATATAAAATTTATATAAGGGATATGCGCGTATATTTATACACCGTCTTTTCCACCATAATGAGGTAAAATGTCATTATGGTGTGACGTGAGCGTTAGACGCAAGCATCGTAGCCTTGTGTGAATTTTCTATTTGTCTTTGTTGTTTCAAGAAAATTCATACAAGGGATATGACGAGTGTAATACATACATATTTTATTTTAGCCTGAGAGGCTGTATTTTATTGAGATTTGGAGACTGGCTGGAGCTAGTTATGAAATTGCCAGTTTTTGTGTTGAGCGTTTTTGAGCTGTCGCATGCAGCATATTTTCTATGGAAATGTAAATTGGGAAAGCATAAATATTTTCATTAAATTTATGTTTTTGTCCACTCACTCTAACGGTTTCAAATGTTTTCCCCTGGGCCCTTCGTTTTAAAATGCCCAGTTGCAGGATTGCATAGTTGAGGTTAGGCGTACATGGGGATGAGGCATAGTCATCATATAGCTTCCGCTTGTTAATTTATCATGTTTCCTTTCTTCCTATTAGTGTTGCTCTGAACCTATAAATGGTTGGATATGAGATTTGTGTAGATTTTTAAATAATTGGGAGATGTTGTGATTTGGGGGAGCATGAAGGCTCCAGGAGTTTAAGGTTTGATTTGGTTTATCAGAAGTGTATGCAGGTATTATTAGGAAGGGTTGTCCATTTTTAAGGGAGGTTATGCCGATTTTTCGGTAAACTTTCCTTGGAGGTGGTCCTCGCACGACTTACTTTGGGTTTCAGGGTGAAATTCGGGGTGGGTCGTGTCATAAACTTTCAAAATGACATCAATCTCGACCAAAATAACTAAAATAGCCCTGGTTAATCTTTTTACCCTCTCTCTCTCTCTGCCTCCAAATTCATCATATGGCCGGCACCGGCATCCACCCCTACCACTAGCAATGGGCCCCGGCGGCAGCCCCTCCTCCTCCCCCGGCCGTCGCCGCTGTCATTCTTAACTCTGAGAGGATAAAAAAGATTAACCAGGGCTATTTTAGTCATTTTAGTCGAGATTAATGTCATTTTGAAAGTTTAGGTATGAAACTGATTAAAAAAAAAGATGAGGTATCAAACTGATTTTAGACCTAAAGTTCAGGGTATGAAAGTGAAATTATCTCTCTTTTTTTTTTTTGAACTTACGACCTCAATGGTGTTACCAGTTAAGCTACCTAACCAATCAGGTCATGACTTATAGACAACCGGTCTTCATTGTCCAGTTTTCTAACGCTTTCCTAGCCATGATGGAGATTTCATACAGGCCACTACAACCCCTAAACTCTGAGTTGGGAGAAAGACAACATTTTCATAACTCGGACGATGACGTCCTGCAAGACTGTCAACCCAAACAAGTCCGGCTTCATTAGACCAATCAAGTTAATGTCGTATTTTCATTTTTTTTTTTGTTGGTTACATGTTCTTGATAAATAAAAAAACAAACAAACAAAGGCAACAAATTAGCAGAGGATGAGGACCTGGATCTAAAAACATCACTTTTGGGCTTGGACATGGAATCATGAGGTTGATGTTGGCTGCTTTGGGCTTTGATTTGATCTTGGATTGGAGGTCCAGATTCATAGTTGTTGTTGAGAGTTTGATTGCTAACATTTAAGTTTTTGACACCCTAGGTTGCCTTCGCTCTCTTGAGAGTCACATCTCACTTTTCTAGCATGGTGTATGCCCCTAGTTAGGTTACGATCCTGATCCTGATTACAGTTACTACTATTACATATTTACACTTGCATTGCTTCCATGAGACCATAACATATACAAAACTATTCGACATCAAGTTACCCTTCATTCTAGAGTTATTTGTGGGTCTACTTACCCTTTTACTACTTTTTTGTTATAGATCCCTTTGTGCATCTTATTTTTTGTCCACAAGTTCCAAAATTCAAACGTCACTCATTTTTAACAGTCCTCTACACCTCTACACAATTTTGGTTGGATTTATGTTTTATGACATATAATGATAAAGTAGTCGGAATTAACTTAATTGCACCACGATTCTCCACCAGAAATTTAAATCCAAACTGAGGAAGCTGAGCATAACCAAGTTCATGACTCGATGATCTAAATTCCATTTTATACCCAGCTAAGTAGTAAGAATTGATACAATCCAGGTAGTGAAATATGTATTCCATGAAATTTGCCTACGAGACTAATAGTAAAATAGCTCTCTTCAGGGTGACTGGCACTTGTACTGCTCCGGCTTCAGCACACCAATATAAGGCAAGTTCCTGTATAGTTCAGCAAAGTCCATTCCGTAACCCACAACAAAATAATCTGGACACTGCAAAAACAAGAAATAAACAGACTAGTTCGATTAGGTCGTTCCAAAGCAGAACAAAATTAACAAATCACTTGCAAACACAATAGTAGACAGCAAAATAGAAACATTCGTCTGTAATACTTTCTGCATCTCAAGTGCATAGGTTCCAAACAACACATTAGTTCCCAAAACAATCATTTTGGGGGGTTTAGAAGAAGTTCTAGTAAGAGGGGACATGATGATTCAAGATGTCATTAGTGGATCGTGATCGCCACCGGCAGACATGAGAATTTCACTTGCAGGAGTCATAATCTACATTATAATTCAAACACTTATCCACTTGATGAATGCCTATGACAGTTTGAACTGATCAACGCCGACATGACCTTGTCTCTAATCGGCAGACCCAATCATATAAAATATCTTAACAATTCATTGACACTCTTCTTATGCTTATCTCTAAAGCCCTAAACCCCACAATTCATGAGTAAAGCAATACCCTTATTCAACCTGTTTGTCGAAATGATCAATAACAATGCACAATCATATATAAACTTGCCATCAACAAAACACCCACTACAAGCAAGCAAGACAAAGAAAACTTAAGAAAGATTAAAAGAGTTACAGACCTCGAAACCTCGGTAGAACTTGCCCTTGCCTAGAAGCTTAAACTGAACTTTTCTTCTGGACGGTTTATCAAGAAAAGTAGCCACTGAGACAGACGAAGCCCCTTTCGATTCCAAATACTCAATCAGACGCGAAACAGTGCTTCCCGTATCCACAATATCCTCAACCTAATTCACAAACCCAGCAATTGATTAGAATTACAAACAAGAGATTACAAAACGACATCGTTTTGGTGAGTCCGCCTTACCAGGACGACGTGCCGGCCGGCGACGTCGAGCTTCAAGTCGGAAGAAATCTTGGGTGTGCCATTGGACTCGGTGCCGGAACCGTAGGACTCGGCGCGGATGAAGTCGACGGAGACGGGGAGGCGGATGTGGCGGGCCAAGTCGGCGAGGAAGAGAAAGGCGCCGGTGGCGACGCCGACGAGGATGGGAGGGTCGGAGAGGTGAGAGAGGTCGGCGGAGATCTCGGCGGCGAGGTCGGAGACTCGGGAGGTGATTTGGTCTGGGGTCCAAAGGACGGTCTCTATGTGGGAGTCTAACGATTTCATGCTTCTCGAATGATTTTGCTCTGCTGGGTTTTGCGTTACCTATTTGTATAAGGGAAGAACGGCATTTTAGAGTCTAAATTAAAATATAAATTAATTACTGAGCACTCTATTCACTTTTATGCGTTTGATAGTTTACTTTATTAATTTTTAATTTTAATCAATTACTCCATTAACTATCAAATGTCACACAATTAGGTCCATCCGTTAAGTGGCCGTCCAAATCAGTGGTTAAGTTGCTGACTGGACATATTTTTCAACTGGAAATTTCATTTAACACCCCACCTCTCTCTCTCTCTGGCCAGTCATGGTTTCCCAAACAGTGTGTAAGCTGTTGCTGACTGGACATATTTTTAAACTGGAAATTCCATTTAACACCCCACCTCTCTCTCTCTCTCTCTCTTCTGGCCAGCCATGGCTTCCCAAAACAGTGTGTAAGCTATTGTTTTTGGCTTCACTTTCCACTCACTCAAAATCCAACAAAGTTTATAAACCAAAGCCTATTATAAAGATAGGATTACAAGCTTTAAGTACATAGCTTAAGTTTTGAAAACAAAGCCCTGGATAGGAAGTTATGCTCTCTCAAAAGTTTGAAGCAAAAATCTGAAAACCCNTAAAATTTCAGTTTTTGGCTGAATCTGCTACTGTTTTTGGCAAGCAATTTGACAAACCAAATGTTAACCAAATCCTCTGAAATTTAACACACATAAAGATGGATATATGAGCTTTACAAAGGTACTTTCGGATTTCAAAAAAAAAGGCCTGAGCTGAAAGATATAAAGACGCAAATTAGGCAAGAAAATCAGCTTTTCTGCAGAATTCTGGAAATTTGCAGCAACTAATAAACTTGATTTTGGAAGCTTTAATTCGACTTTTGAAGTAACAAAACAAGTTTTCAAGCTTCAGAAAGGAAAGGAACAGATTTTCAGAGTACGAAATCATTTTAAACACAACAGACAGTTGAATCAAAATGATCCAAAATCTACTTTGGACACCCAAACTCAAGAACATAGTTCTTGAGCTACAACCACAATGATTCTAATTGAAACCTAACAACGAATAGAGCCACCGGAGGGCGTTGGTGCAGTTGGCGGCGAGAAGTTTCAATTAGAATCATTGTGGTTGTATCTCAAGAACTATGTTCTTGAGTTTAGGTGTCCAAAGTAGATTTTGGATCCTTTGGATTCAACTGTTTATTGTGTTTAAAATGATTTCGTATTCTGGAAATCTGTTCCTTTCTGTTCTGAAGTTTTAGAACTTGTTTTGTTACTTCAAAAGTCGAATCAAAGCTTCCAAAATCAAGTTTATTAGTTGCTGCAAATTTCCAGAATTCTGCAGAAAAGCTGATTTTCTTGCCTACTTTGCGTCTTGATATCTTTCAGCTCAGGCCTTTGTTTTGAAATCCGAAAGTATCTTTGTAAAGCTCATATATCCATCTTTATGTGTGTTAATTTTCAGAGGATTTGGTTAACATTTGGTTTGTCAAATTGCTTGCCAAAAACAGTAGCAGATTCAGCCAAAAACTGAAATTTTCTGGGTTTTCAGATTTTTACTTCAACTTTGAGAGAGCATAACTTCCTATCCAGGGCTTTGTTTTCAAAACTTAAGCTATGTACTTAAAGCTTGTAATCCTATCTTTACAATAGGCTTTGGTTCATAAACTTTTGTTGGATTTGAGTGAGTGGAAAGTGAAGCCAAAAACAACAGCTTACACACTGTTTAGGAAGCCATGGCTGGCCAGAGAGAGAGAGAGAGAGAGAGAGAGAGGTGGGT
>NC_020492.1:13571883-13573231 GCF_000184155.1 Fragaria vesca subsp. vesca | reverse complement strand
ATTTTCTCATCTGGGTGCAAATTGTTTCTTACAAAATTTAGGGTAGTCAAGTGATTTAAGAGGTTACCAGAATTAAAGTTGACATCGAAGAGTGTGTCCCTAAATTTTCTCATTATCTACGTACTGTTACACACATGTTATACTAGATATCGGTACCGATATCTAGTAGAGTTTAAACTCTGGGAGTTTTAACTTTCAGCACACTATCATTAACAAAAGTGATGTGAAAGTGAATCCATCACATCCAAATGTATAATTATTAACAAAAACACAAAAGCTTGATCAATTTCCAACTCTATTAATTATTTTCTCATCTGGGTGCAAATTGTTTGATACAAAATTTTGGGTAGTCAAGTGATTTCAGAGGTTAGTAGAATTTTCTCTTGATCTACAAAAGAATTGAAAAAGGTTTGATTCAATCACTTTGACAAAACAATTCTAAAAGTGCATGTAGTTAGTGAGGAGAAGTCACCAACGGGTAGGTTTGCGGTTGAGGTCGAGGAGACATATACAATTAGTTGCTTTGAACGATTTTGGACTTACAAACAATCAAATCCATATCTTGTTGTTGTATCAATCTGCAAACGAATTCAGAAGGGTTTGACTTGAAGGGGTTTGATTCACTAACAGGGAAAAACAATGGTAGAAGTGTAGTTGGTGAAAAGAACTTACCAGCTGGCTCGATTATTACTTTGGATTGTTTAGCAATCATAGAACATTGACAACTAAGATATTCGTTAACACTACTAGTGATGAAGACAAAGTCTATCAACGTAATTAGAAAATAAACAAATATGCATTAAAAATAAGAAATAGCTACTGAAGTACTGAACAAAAGCAATATCAATCATGAAAGGTACTGTCACACAAGCCCAGTACGGGTTACACTAGATATCGGTACCAATATCGAGTAGAGTTTTAACTCGGGATAGATTACACTAGATATCGGTACATTTTAAACTCCGAGACAGATTACACTAGATATCCGCACCTAGTGGAGTTTTAACTTTCAGCACACATCATTAACAAAAGTGATGTGAAAGTGAATCCATCGCAACCAAATGTATAATCATTAACAAAAAAAAAAAAGTTTGACCAAAAGCTTGTTCAATTTCAAAGTTTTTGAATTATTTTCTCATCTGGGTGCAAATTGTTTCCTATAAAATATGAGTAAATGACACTTTAGTACTAATTTTAAGAAGTTTTGGCCCGGTTCAATGAAAATAAGATTCTATTGCCCATTCCAACTGTTACTTGGTAAAATACATTTATACCCTTATACTCATTCTCTCTCTTCTCCTCTCCTTTTCCATCAGATCGTTTCTCTCTCTCTCTCTTCTTTCCTTTC
>NC_020492.1:13564622-13571575 GCF_000184155.1 Fragaria vesca subsp. vesca | reverse complement strand
GGGTAGTAAAATTCCGGCCACCGGATGTCGGCAATTTTCCGGCAGTCGGAAAATTCCTGTCACCGATGACTGGATTCCGGTGGCCGGAGTTCGGAGTCCGACGACAGGAATGCGGCCGCCGGGGACTGGTGCCGGAGCCCGGTGTGCTTCCGGCAAAGTCTTCCCTCCATCTTTTTCACTTTTTCTCTTTAAGTAAAAGCTAAGGGTAAAAAAGTCTTTAAAATTATAATTTTATTATATTTTAATAAAAATTTGTGTATTTTGGCTTAAAATAAGTACCTTGTATTCAAATGGGCTAATAAAAACGATTATCATTGAAATGGGGTTTGACTTTTTCTATTTTGTGCATTAGCGCTTTTTCCCATAAAATATAGAGTAGTCAAGTGATTTAAGAGGTTACTAGAATTAAAGTTGACATCGAAGAGAGTTTCCTAAAATTTTCTCATGATCTACGTACTGTCTCACAAGCGCAGTACATGTTATACTAGATATCGGTACCGATATCTAGTAGAGTTTTTAACTCGAATAGATTACACTAGATATGGAGTTTTAACTCCAGAACAGATTACACTAGATATCGGTACCGATATCTAGTGGAGTTTTAACTTTCAGCACACACCATTAACAAAAGTGATGTGAAAGTGAATCCATCGCAACCAATTGTATAATCATTAACAAAAAAAAAAAAGTTTGACCAAAAGCTTGATCGATTTCCAACTCTATCAATTATTTTCTCATCTAGGTGCAAATTGTTTGTTACAAAATTTAGGGTAGTCAAGTGATTTCAGAGGTTAACAGAATTAAGGTTGACATCAAAGAGTGTGGTTTCCCAAAAAATTTCTCATTATCTACGAAATTGCAAAAGATTTGAAAAGGGTTTGATTCAATCACTTGGACAAAACAATTCTAAAATTGTAGTTGGTGAGGAGAACTCACGGACGGGGAGTTTTGCGGCTGAGGTCGAAAAGTCATATATAAGTTGCTTTGAATGATTTTGGATTGACGAAGAATCAAATCCTTATCTTGTTGCTGTATCAATCTGGAAACGAAATCAATGCACTAACTGAGAAAAACAATGTTATAAGTGTACCATTTTTTCACTGGTATACTGTGAATGTCCCCTCAAAGTTTCCTTTGCTTCATATAAATGGCCTTCAAACATTGGAGGTTCATGCCTTATCCATGGTTGATCATTTTGGTCATCTGCTTATACAACTTGACATTTGAAAGATAAATTATCGTAGAAAGAGGTCCAACACACAGTTATTGTGTTCTCAAACTCCACCTCTTGCTGATACAAGAGACGTATACCACACTTCTTCACTCTGAAGCCTTTGCAACTGACACAGATTCTGGCCTCTACATCACTTACCACATTGAGCTATGTTAGCAAAATACGGGGTATGTATGTTAGCCAAATGAATCTACCAAGATGCAATGACTTGTATGACTCTTCTGTTATAGAACACATGAGGATATGATTCAAGCATTAGTATGTTGTCCTTGGCTCTCAAGTGATAGAGAAGCTTGACCAACCCAAAGGAGGTAGTTGCACTCTGGTTATGAACTTTAAAGGAAACACATATATCAATTTCACTAAAATCATAATGTTCCAAGAGAGCCGATATCAATTTCTTTTTCTGAAACCGGTACAACATTTTGGATAGAATTATGTTGTGTTAATGAAAATAAAAATGAAGCACATTTCCCCTTCATGGTTCTACTGTAGCATAGAAATATTTCTCGTATTTGGTATTTGTGACAGAAGATTTGAAGCCCCAAGTTCTATCTATAAAAATGCTTGTGTTTTTATTATTATTATTTTACATCTCCGCCCTATTAAAAAATAAAAATAGACTGCAAATTTGCTCAAACAGCCATTTACCGCGCCAAAGCGCCTTAAATTGGCGCCCAAAACCCCAAATTCTCAAATTGAATCCCCTTCAAAAATTTCTGACCTGCAAATCTTGCAGCGACTGGAAGCAGAAAAAGAGAGAAAGCAAAGCATCGAGGGACATAAGAAAGAACATGTCCACCATCTTCTACGCCGTTCAGTGCTGCCAATGCTCCACCATGCAGGTTTCTACTGTAAACATATCTGAACATCTCTCCAAATATTTTGGGATTTGAATTTGATGTTGACAAAAATGTTATTAATAAATGATAGGTAAAGCAGAGGAAGCAGAGCAGTAAGAACAACAAGTGGACTTGTGTGGTCTGCAATCAGAAGCAGTCTGCACGCAAGGTGTTCGCTGAAAGTACCATGGCTCGAGACCTCCGCCCTTTCGTCCAATCCTCCAACATGTCTCGTCAATTCACTCAAAATCAACAGCAACACCACGAGCATGCCCTTGTTTCTGATGTTCATGAGTGCCATACCCAAAAGAAAAGACGAACTGATTGGACCCAGTACCTGGATGCCGAGGCCGATCAGCGCAGCGATATGAAGCAAGGAGATGATGAATGAAAGTATTTTTTTATATGGGATTTTGTTGAGACATGAAAGTTGGGCAAAGTGTTGATATATTTGTGGTTGAATTCTTTTATTTCTTGATGCAGGTGGTGGTTTTGAGCCCAAAGTTGTGACTGAGTTGCCACCGGAGTTATTCAAGAGACCAAAGATGAACAAATGTAATGATGCTTCTGGGTCTGGAGGAAAAGAAAATGGTGGTGTTTATGAGCTTCAAAATTGCAGACCGGTTATCTCTAAGAGGAATACCAACAAACATGTGCTCTCCCCAGCAGGTATCTGCCTTGCTTTACATGATAAATCGACTCCCTTTTCTACTGTTTTGGGGTAAATGATAATACATAGTGAGTTCTGTCATTCTGATTTTGAGATGTTGCTTGTTTCCGGTAATGAGGTTTTGATTTCTCCTTTACTACTTTGTTAGATTCTTGGTCGGTGGGTTTCATTGTTTATCCATGTTGTCTCTTCTTTGGTGGTTGCTTTTACAATTGTATTGGTAGTTAGCTAATGCCCTTTGTTCTACTTTCTTGTGAGTTTTACATCTGGTTTGTTTTTATTGTTAATTCATTAAACACAGTCTGAATACATATACTAATATCACTCTTGTAGTCTTGATGAGTGACCTAAAGCAATTCCTGGTGTAGATGGCTATCTGCTTCTACTTAGGTATACTTGTACTTAATACAACCTTACTAAACCCAAAATCCCAGCATAGGTATTCAAGTAGTTTTTGCCGGTGAATTTAAACAGGTCAGAATATAATGTATGCCGATAGGTGAATTCCAAAGTAAGTTAGTAAGGTATACCTGTGATTAAGTGGATGGATCATTCATCAGAACTTAAATCCATATATAATAGATTTATATGTATTCTAAATTTCAGATGTGGAGGACTGGAACTGCAAGTTGACAATGAACAAGAACACGTCACATTGGAGCCATCTCAAGATGCAAGAGAACAATGAATCAAGATCCTTGCAAGCGAAAAATGTTACACTTACAGGTGCTTCAAAGTGGAATGATTACGTAACCAAAGATGATAATGATGGCTTGAGAATCATTAACAACAAAAGCCGTGCAGATAATACAGAGCAATGGAGTAATCAAACAATAGCAAACTATGAGTATGAGACATTAACAACTGATGAGAGGGTGGAAGATGACATCCATCCTGATTTCTTGCAAGGCTGAACTGAAGTTTAGTTAAGTCAATGCTATTGTTCATATGCATGTACGGGACACCGAGGCACTAGGCGGTGGTGAGCCAAGTCTCTCACTCTCTCTCTCAAATTTTTCCCATGTATCAATTAGAGAGTGCTTTATATCCTTCCAAACACCAAATATCTGTTCTATAATAAAGTAAAAACTGATCAGCCGAGGCATTAGCCACGGCCTGTCAGTAACATAACCATAGTGACTATTTTTATTTAAATAGATGATGAATATGGGTTTTCTCCAAATACAGCAAACAATGAAAAAGAATAACTAATCCGAACTCATAACAGGTCTAAAAAGGATGAACCCTATGCAGATACTATCAACCTTCCAAAAGAAAAAAGAATGAAGAAAATCCCACCAACAATGGCTAGTAACTGAGGCCAGTGAAAGAAGGGGCCAAAAAGAAAACTCGATGGACTAATTCAGATCCAATGCACCAAGCTGATCCGCGACATCAGTCTTTGATGTAGCATTACGAAGCACATCCATTGCTTCAGCTACCTTATCCTTGAGTGCATCTGGAGACTCAATAAGATGGAGAACTTCTGTCTGGTCCATTTCCAGCAACATCCCAGTCACCTTAGCTGTGAGTTCTGGCTCAATACGCTCAACAAGAGGATATAGCTGCTCTCCCAGCATCTGCATGTTTCAGATGTAACAACCATAGTTATTCTATTTTGTTCTCCTTTTCGCTCTAGGAGAGTACAGAATGGGCAAGGAGCGAGAGAAGACAAAGAACATACCAAACGCTGATTCTCGGGAGTAGCAGAAGCTAAAGCAGAAGCAAGTGTTGACATAGGCATTGGCCCAGTACGCTGGATATCACTTGATGTCACAGCAGGCATCCCCGAACCATCAAAGGGCAAAGGCATCACTGGACTCACAAGACCTTGGGGAGACACAGCAGAGTCCACCCCGTTCCGAGCATGACCTATGTATCTCGAGCCTTGATTGGAGTTACGATGCATTAACTGACATTAGGGTTGAATGAAAACCAGACGTGAGGAAATAAGAATTTGACTCATGACATGTTACATATCCACCTAGTGGAGGTAAAGAAAAGGAAATAGTGCTCAGCTAAATAAGAAAATTATAGCACCTGCTGCTGCTGCTGCACTTGTTGGAAGTTTCCCCCTCGCCGTACACCTATTCTCTGCCCAGGTTGACCTTGCCGTTGAAGGTGGTACGGCATAATGAAGTTGGGAGCAACACCTGGACGCATCCCGGGCAAGATTTGCTGCTGGAAGCCATAACCTGCAGGCTGATGGGGTAGAAGGCCCGGAGTACCTTGACCATAATACAGCTGCTGAGGTGAAAGCCTAGGTGCCCCAGGATAATATCCAGGAATTGGCGATGGCAAATGTATCATCGCACCTGGTGCTCGGATTTGTGCAAAACGTGCCTGAGACAAATGAATAAGGTCAGCAGTTGCAATATTGATTGGAAGAATGCAAATGGAGAAAGTAACACAATGAGAAGCAAAATAAACAGTTTACTGCAGTATCCAGGGGCACCAAAAGCTAGTAAAAAAGAATATTAAGTAATCTCCAACTTATCCATCAAACTTCTGACCGGGCAAAATATAGGATGCAATGATAACAATAACAAGTATTGTAATAATTAATAACAAGTTAACAGTATCCTATTTGACAATAGGAAAAGCAATTAGAGGAAAATACCTGCAGTCGAGCCTTCCTTTCTTCTTTCCGCTGAGCCACAGCAACGTATAGAGGCTTCCGACCAATCATCTTCCCATTCATTTCATTCAACTGAAAATGAGAAAAGAGCAATAATATTCAAGCTTTTTGGGGGTGTAGGGAAAACGGCGCAAATTAAACTCTTTTTCTTAACAAATGAAAAGCAAGATTGCTTACAGCTTTGTTAGCTTCCTCCGGACTTGAAAAGGCAACAAATCCAGATCCCTTGCTCATCCCTTGATGATCAAGCATGACCTTCCAAAATCAAGAGAACCAACAGTGATTAAAAACAGACAGTACTATAGCTACCCCAGCCCTAGAGGATATATGGGAACATAAACCTGTAATACGTACAGTTGATAACTTGATATAGCATTTACCTTGCATGAAGTTATTGTTCCGAATTCTGAAAATAGCTCCTTCAGTTTGTCATCATTTACGGTGTCATCAAGATTTTTCAGATATAGGTTTGCCCCTTGGAGCTTCTCAAATCTGCTGATTCTTTCCTGTTCAAACTTGGCTCTTAACTCTTTCTCCCTGTCTACTTTCTTTTGAGCCTTACCGACAAACAAAACCTTATCTTTATAAGGTTTCCCATTGAATTTCTCAATTGCAGTTATAGCATCACCAGCTTTATCAAAGTTGACAAAACCAAAGCATCTAGACTTTCCATGTGCATCCCTCATAACCGCTGCACTAGTGATAGGTCCAGATTCACCAAAATAATTCTGGAGGTCTTCCTCTGTAATTGTCTCCGGCAAATTTTTGACATATATATTTTTGAATTCATTTGATGACTTCCGAACATGATGTCCAACAGAAACCTTTTTCTCGTTTATGAGCATGCCATTCAGCTGGTTGATTGCATTGTTTGCAGATTCCTCATTATCATACTGTACGAATCCATATCCTTTTGATTGACCATTGGCATCAGCTGCGACCTTGCAAGAGAGTACAGTCCCAAAAGCAGAAAAAGTGTCCAACAATGCCTTATTATCAATAGATTTCTCCAGGTTGTTGATAAATAAATTTGCATATCCACTCTTCCGAATGCTGGGATCACGCTGCGAGTACATGATCCTAATGGGTTTCCCATTTATAGGAGCAAAATTTAAGAGCTCCTTGGCATTAGCAGCTGTCAAGATAAATCAAAATCAGATTCCACGCAAGTATTGGCCGTGAAGTATAAATACAGAAAACTAAAGAAGGAAAAATAACAATTGCTGCATGTTCTAAATTTTCTGTTCTCTCTAGGTACACACTGGGAAAGTTCCTTTAAAGTACAAGGAACACGTTTAATGATACAGAGAATAAGGGAAATGATTCTGAATACGTGATTAATTCACTTCATTTACTAACACACACAAAGTTCTCACATTTCTTTAAAGATTTAATTAAAGAGTAAGGGGACAATGCAAGTATTTGACCTCAGCTGAAACCTCAGACATTGAATTTCCCGACATGTAACAAGTAGCTAGTAATGACTTCTCTTCACTCCCCCTAACCCCAGTTAAATAAAGAACTTCACACTTTAATTTCAAAGTGAAACTTCGCTCTGAATAAGAACTA
>NC_020492.1:13560030-13564081 GCF_000184155.1 Fragaria vesca subsp. vesca | reverse complement strand
CCTGTGGAGTGGCGTAATTGACATAAGCATAGCCAAGCGAGTGCATTCTGGTCTGATCCCTACAAACCCGAAGGGAAGCAACCTGAGCCACTTGGTTGAACAGATAGTAAAGCTGCTCTTCGTTCACACTCGGGTCCAGATCTCCCACGTATAGCGACACATTCCCGAACCCCGCCGGAGCCGGAGCCTGTTGGGCCACCGGAGCAGCGGGTTGAGCCACCTGAGACGACACCACAGCCGCCGCCATTGCCAGAAAAAAAAAATGATCGAATAAGACGGGGTTAGGGTTTGTGTGAGTAATTCGAGTAGGGTTTCTTCGTGCTCTATAAATGGAAATCTGATATATTTCTTGAAAATGCGAACGGGAATTTATGTTTCTGGGGGGCTGGTGGGGGGGTTTGTATTTTTTATTTTTTTTTGGGTTTTCTCTTCCGTCTGAGGAGAGTGATAGAGACGCGAGAGATAGAAGAGAAATGGAGACTGGGCGGAGGGGTGGCGTCTATATATGGAAATGGAACAACAGAGAGAGAATGCAAGTGAAGTGGTACGTTTTGGTTCGTGCCGTTTAAGGAAGATCAAGTGCATGTGCGGATGACGATGTCCCAATCGACGTATCATTTGGCCGCGACTTTTTTTCATTTTCATTATGTTTTTTTGGCACGAGCCTTTTTGTTTTTTTCGTTTCTTGTTTAATGATGATACATACGAATATCCTTAATACAATCCGATCAAAAGAGTCGAAATTAAAAACCGGTACAAGAAGGAAATGTGAGCAGCTATTATCACTCTACGAACTACCAATCGGCTCGCTTTTTTGTCGGACATAATATTAAGCTTAAGTTTAGCTCATTTATCTTACGAGCACAAGCCGAACGAGTTAAAAACCGAGCCGAACACGAGTCAAACACGAACGGCTCGAGCCGACTTACAACCCTACCTTCAGGGCACCCCACATGGTAATTTTAAAGACTTTAAAGTTTTGATTTGGGAAGTGCATGCGTAGCAAAATTCTAGTTCTAGTTTCCTACCACTATAATATTAATAAAAACATCATGTTACTAGCAACAATAACATACAATATTACATGGATTTTTTGCATCAACATTGTCTGAACACTTGCATAACTGACAATATGGTACATGAACTTACAAAGTGATCAAAGTGATACCCAGACTCTATTTTTCGTATCTCCGTGGTACATGCCTTCAATTTCCGTCACGTCCCCGTTAGCTTTAACCACGTGCCACGCACGAGACTCGTTGAAGAAGGGCAAAACAAGCTTTTATTTAGAATAACCCTAAAACTCCATCAAGTCTCTACAAAACAACATACTGAACAGTCTGTCGCCGTATCTTGTTTCCAAATTTCTGCTCTCAAACGAAAAAGTTAACTAAAAGTGAAAGAAATTTTCTGAACCCAGATGTGATTCGATTTGGTGCTACTGTGCTTTGACAAAACTTGACGATGACTAAGATTTGAAGTTACTTCGTCGGTGAGCCGTGGTTTGGTTGGTTAAGGTACCTACCAGAACAAGCACTTTAGCCGACGATTTTGAGGTCATGGGTTCAAACCTCACTGACATATGTAGGGTGTGTGAGTTATTAATAAAACGTTTTAAAAAAAAAAAATTACTTTAGCGAATATGGGCAACGAAGCCAAGATAGTAAGTTCTTATCTCATTTGATTTCAAATTAATATTTAGTTTAATATCACCATATCCATGAAAGGGATGTCATCTGGTTTCAATGGTAGGCTAACCCAGATTAGTGTTTTGATTACAAAGATTGATTTAAGGGTTTTAGGGATTTGGCTAACTTTTTTTTTTGGGTTATAAACGGAGTTCAAATAAAAAACCAACAACTAAATATTAAAGCATGAAGCAGATATTCTAGCTTTAACAGTAGAACTCAAATCATCAAGAAAAGCTCGTGGGGGGGGAGGTTCTTCAAAACTTATGAAGCCAACTTTTTTTAATTTTTTAGTAAGAGTGGTCCATGTATTGAAAATTAATATTCTCTTTGTCATTTAGTTGTTAGGGATTAGATTTGTGTTATTTAAATTTCCAACAACCAAAAAAAAATTCTTGGTTTCAAAAAAAATCCCAAATTCTATATTGGGATTTAAGGGTTTCGATAAAGTATTTGATTTTCTGAAAGTTCACTACCAGGACAAACACTTTAGCCGACGAAAAATTTTCGTCGGCCTGTTAGCTTAATTCGTCGGCTAAGATCTTAGCCGACGAGCCATTGTTGGCTAAGATTTCGTCGGCTATAGTCCTGCAGTTTAGCCGACGAAAAACATGTCGTCGGTTTTTTTCCCAGACTTTAGCCGACGAAACAATTAAGATATTCGTCGGCTAAAGTCTGTAATAAAAAATTTTTCCCAGACTATAGCCGACGAAATATAGTATGTTTCGTCAGCTAAACCTTATAAAAAAATTTAAAAAAATAACTATAGCCGACGAAATATAGTCTATTTCGTCGGCTAAACCTTATAAAAAATTTTAAAAAATAACTATAGCCGACGAAATATGCCATAATTCGTCGGCTAAACCTTATAAAAAATTTAAAAATACTATAGCCGACGAATAAACCTTTAAATATTGTCGGCTAAACCTTTAAATATCGTCGGCTAAAGTTGCTGGTTTTTGAAAAAAAAGACTGCAGAAACTTTCGGCCACCTCCAATCACCCCCAAAATTTGACAGAATCTTCTTCTCAACATTTCGAATAACTTTCTAGCAGAAGTCGAAGCCCAATTCTAAGCCTAAATAGGTCAATTGAATCAAAATATAAAAATCCCCAATTTTAAACCCTAAAAACTTCAAATCTTCTATTCTCCTCACACACACCGAATCGAGCTACCAAATTCTAGGGGAATGTAGTACTAATCAAACTCAACTTATCCATATATAGAACTCACCAAATGGTGACCTGAGAAAGGAGAAATTCGATCGACACCGAATCCGAACCGGCGGAGTTTTGGAGCTCGATTTATCTCTCACGGCGGCGCCACTCGATGCACCACCTATCCAGCAATGAAGTAGAGATGACGGCGAAGCTTTTGAGACAAGTGTGGCGGTCTCCGGTGGCTTGACGGCGGAGCTAGGCCGAGAAGAAAATCTGGCAGGCGAAATAGACTTCTTACCATCCACCTTCGGTAATATAAAAAACTTTAGCCGACGAAATTCTTTATTTTCGTCGGCTAAACTCTTTTGAAAATTTTGAAAGTTTTGGTTGACCGCCAAAAAATTTTGGTTGAAAATTTTGAAAATTTTCGACTTTAGCCGACGACTTTTCATATATTTTCGTCGGCTAAAGTCCTTTGAAAATTTTCCTCCAAATTGGTTTACTGCCTGAAAATTTTTGACCTTAGCCGACGACTTTTTTAATATCTCGTTGGCTAAAGTCTATAAATTCACGAAAACGCTCATATCTCCCTCTATATTACGTAGTTTGGTCAAACCTTCCACACGAAAAACTTTCACGTAGATGAGACACAACCGCCTATAAAAAAATTTTGAGATATTTGCCTTCCGACGATAGGGCTCCCTATAGGGAATAATAACGGTAAATAGGGTTGACCACTACTATCGGCATCGAGACTTTACCCGATTTACGTGATTTTTGAACCATAGCCGTATTTCACCATTCTGAACACATCTTATTTCACGATATTTTGATAATTTTGCTTCCTATATAGAGTTGGTTCACAAAGTTGTATAACCTACTAAACAAGTTATACAACATTAGTAGACACGTTGTGATTCCGATGACTAAAATTCACAAACCAAAATTTGACCGTTAGATATGATCATTATGACAAAAGATGTCTATGGTAAAAATTCAACTGGATCCGACAACGTTAAGGACTCGATCGAAACGGGTAACCCTAATCCATCGTCACTTATCACACGAAAATGCTCATATCTCCCTCTATATTACGTGGTTTGGTCAAACCTTCCACACAAAAAAACTCTCACGTAGATGAGACGCAACTGGCCATATAAAAATTTTGAGACATTTACCTTCCGACGATAGGGCTCCCCATAG
>NC_020492.1:13511533-13560010 GCF_000184155.1 Fragaria vesca subsp. vesca | reverse complement strand
CTCCCATAGGGAATAATAACGGTAAATAGTAGACACGTTGTGATTCCGATGACTAAAATTACAACCAAAATTTGACCGTCCGATATGATCATTATGACGAAAGATGTCTAATGGTAAAAAAATTCAACTGGATTCGACAACGTTAAGGGCTCGATCGAAACGGTCAACTCTAATCGGAAATAAGAAACTGCATTTTGAAGCCCTAAACGGACTCGGATGGCCAAAAAGACCCACACATCATGGTACCAGCAATGAGTTTGACTCGTAGGGCCGTTACGCTTCCGGAAAGGTATCACAATAGTCAATCGTACACCAAAAACCAAATCTGCAGCATAGTGAATAATAAGGGTAAATTGCATTGACCGCAACTATCGGCACCGAGACTTTACCGGAATACCGTGATTTTTCAACTGTGGATGTATTTCACCATTCTGATCATATCTTATTTCACGACTTTTTTGCGTTTGAAGGTTCTACGTATAGTTTTTTTTCCCAAATGAGTTGTTGTCCAGATCTGCAAATATAAGGCACTTTAGCCGACGAAATTATATTTTTCGTCGGCTAAATTTTTAAAAATTTCGTCGGCTAAAGTTCACAGACTATAGCCGACGAAAAAAAATTATTCAGACGATGAAATTTTAATTTCGTCGGCTAAAGTTGACCATAGCCGACGAAAATTTTTTAATTAGCCGACGAAGGGAAATTTCGTCGGCTAAAGTCCACTTTAGCCGATGAAAAAATAATTCGTCGGCCTGGTTTTTTTATTTTCGTCGTCTAAAGTTTTTCTTCTGGTAGTGGTTCTTGGTTTATAGTTTCGATATATGCAACCCAGGTCATAGATGGGTGGAATAATGTGTTATTTTTCATTTTCAGTTCCAATAGAACTATACACCATGGAAATACACCGTGGCGGTTACTTTCACAAGTTGCCGAATGGTATGAAGAAGTATAAGGTGCCTAGGTTCAACAAGGATGGTGGGACAATTTGGCTGGATGGGTTAGATTGAGATAAGATTTCATGGACGGAGTTCGAGAATATAGCTTGGGATTTTGGGTACAAGGAGAAGCCCATTTCCTACTACTTCAAGATTCCAAAGACTACCTGCAATGAGGGTAGGGTGCTGATTAAGAATGATGCAGATGCATTGGAGATGGTTAAGTTGATTCCAAAGGAGATGCAATGGACTTGAGACTTCAGCATGGAGCAGTGGTGAATTTGAGTTCCAAATTACTAGAGGGGGAGATAATGGCAGCAAACATGCAATGGACTTGGGACTTCAGACATGTACATGTATGAGGTGGCAATTGAGTGGCATACCTTGTGTTCATGCCATGTGTGCTATTAGAGAAAAAGGAGCAGAACCTACCCTATTTTGTGATGACTACTTGATGCCTTCTGCAGATACACGGGCTAGTGAGGATGATTGGGAACAAGTAGATTATCCTATAGCACCTCCTTTATACAAGAAGCAAGTTGGAAGGCCAAAAATGAAGAGATTCAAGGAACCTGGTGAGAACAAGCAGCCTCCACTAGCTCCAGACACAACAAACACAACAAGGATGCTTAGAACATATACAAAAATGACCTGTCAGGTGTGCTTTCAAAAAGGGCATAATAGGAAAGGGTGCCTAATCACCAAGGCAAAAAATACAGCAGCTAAGCAATCAGTGAGTAATCTGAAACAATCAGTAACCTGATGAAACATTCAATTTATTTTTTTTGTTGATGATTATCTTAACTACTTTGCTTTCATTGCAGGGAGAAGGCAGTTCTAAGAGTGACCAGCAAACTAGGAAGAGGGATAAAAGACAACAAGTTAGTTTTTTAACCTTGTAATTTTGTGATTGTTGTTGTATGCTGTTGTTAGTTTGATGTGTGTATACATGTGTATCAACTCCAAGTGCTTTTGTGTTTGATGATGTATGTCAGTAAGTTTATACTCTAGGTAAATGTTATATTTATCTATATTATTGTGCCTGTTCTCTTTCTTTTGTTAGTTTTTTGGTTGTGATGGATATGGTTTTGCTTTTACATGTAGGCACCCAGAGTCTCATCAAAGGTTAACAACAGCTTAAAAGATCAGATCATTAAGTCTGAGAAGGCTTGGAAGAAGCGAAAGGCCATGGAGTCTAACCAAGGTGCCAATGCAGGGGCTTCTAGTTCACAAACAATGCATGCACCAAAACCTAGCAGCAAAAAAGGCACAAACCGAATCTGAATGGGCGGGATTTTGAGGCATGATGTTAACTTGCTATGAATCAGACAACCAGTTTTTGTTATGTTCATGTCAGATTGTTTGATAATGTGAAAAACAGTTGATGTAATTGCTCTCTTTTGATGACATTGGATGACATTTTCTTGAACAAATGTTGGACCATAGAGCAATGAATGTGGTTGTTAACTTATAATTCAGTTTGATATTGTCAATTTTTGAGTTTTACATCCATGAATAAGAACAGTTACATTTGTCTTTGATATGGTACTTAAACATGTATTGTTCAAAATTGGAGGGAATAGTTCATATTTCAGATAAATTCGGGAGGGAAAAATTGGAGGCAAAAAGAAACCAAGTCTTAGTCATAATGTCTGGAGGGAAAAAAGCCAGGTCTTAGTCAGAAAATCAAGTTTTGGAGGAAAAAGTGTTACGATTCTCATGTCATAAAACAAATTGTGATTAAATCAGACTTTTTACTCTGATGTATTGAGTCTCGTGCGTGGCACGTAGTTAAAGTTAACGGGGACTTAACGAAAGTTGACGGCAGGTACCACGGAGATACAAAAAATAGAGTCTGGGTATCACTTTGATTACTTTGTAAGTTCAGATACCATATTATTAGATTTTTTACTCTGATGTATTGAGTCTAGTGCGTGACACGTAGTTAAAGTTAACGGGGACGTAACGAAAGTTGACGGCAGGTACCACAGAGATACAAAAAATAGAGTCTGGGTATCACTTTGATCACTTTGTAAGTTCAAGTATCATATTGTCAGTTATACAAGTGTTCAGTGCAAAAAACCCATATTACATACTTGGTACTTATTTTTCCTTTTTAACTTTTTTAGATTAACTTACAACATTAATTGGTATTGTTGATATCACAAAAGCTTCTAACTTTCTAATTTGTTCTATCTTAAGAAATGTCGAAGGATTTCATTCATAAATATATAGATTATTTTGTTTTTTGTTAGATGCGCCAAAATATTAACGATACTCAATTAATTTTGAGCACTTCATTTAGTGTATTATGAATAATTATGTTGTAGTTTTCATACAGTGACTAAATATCAATTTTTGACATTTCAAAATATTTTTAGAATATTTTGGCCCCTTTTAATAAAAATTTCTGGCTTCGCCATTAGTCTCTTAAGTGAAAAACTTAGACGACGAAAAGATATTTTTGTCACCAATCCGTCACGGAAATGGAATTTTTAGATGACCAAAAGGATTCTGTCTCCTAAGTAGAAGACAATGTTTTATAAAAACATTACTATGTTTCCTTTTTTGAAACCTACAAAACACGTACGTAAAACTACATTCTTAACATGTTTGTTCATCGTTAAATCCTAAATGTTGCTTCCTAATTATCATATCATACATCATTGTCAATGCATGGTTCTCATTTTACAATACCGTACAACTCTTATGACACAAACAGAATAAAGTCAACTTCACGTATGCAAGATATGACACAAAAACAAAATGAGTTGAAGAACAATGATAGATTCTTGATATCTTAACTAGTCGTCTTGTGTCTCCACGGAACACCACTTCATGGAATACCAAACTTAGGCACAACAAATCCACTTTGAGAAGGTCCCCTTATCACTTTCAGATGATGTGTCATCTCTATCGCTCCACTCGTATCACTAATAATGCATGCAGTTGATGGCTAATTAAGATTTTAATTCAATAAGAATGAATTCCTTATGTAGATGCTCTAATTCGTTGCTTGTTATTGCACTACTACAAAAAAAACTTTGAATGACAACAATTTTATGATGTTTTTCTGTAAATGTCATCATATGTTCTTTCTATAACGTTTTTGGAAACAAACATCATAATTATAAGGCTTTTCAAGTGTTTTTCAACTTGTTTTACAAAAACGTCATCAAAGATTTTTCATGACGTTTTTCAAGGTCATTGAAAGTTTTTGTGTAGTAGTGTTGGGTACAAATCTCTGTAATATTTCCATCATAACCCATGATATATCCTTTTTTAGACTGACCGTTATATCTTGGAGTTAAGTTAAATGTCTTACCTTCAATTGTATATGCGAAATTTCTCTAATAACATCAACTATATATCTCCAATATTTAGGATATTTAAAGTAAAATATTCGATATTTTAAAAAAACATCCATAAAATTTGGTATTTTGATCATAATTTATACCTAGGGTCATTCTTTCATACGTGTTTTTCTCAGTTACCTTAAGTTTTGCTCTTATCGCTTTAAGCACAAGGTGCAACGTGATCTCAAATGAATGGTCACAAGGCAACAATAATTATGATATGTTATAATTTTTTTTTTTTTTGGTATATAATCAATATGGAGAAATAGCTAACCTAGCTCGAGTCTCTTTTTGAATGTAAAAGAAGTTAATATTTGTATCTATTTATATTTGTTATGGTGATATATAAAGCATCAACCTTCTCACAATAAGATTGCATCTTTCTATTATTGTATATGACATTTGAGGATACGTAGATCGAGGACATATATCTTCTTGAATAATTGGTAAAGCTCTGGTGATCTAGGATTTATGATGTTGCATATAAAAAAGGTTTTAGGGATTGGTCATCCATTTTATTTAATCGATACTTAAAAAAAAAACTGTTTTATTAAATAACTCACACGCTTTACATATATCAATATAGGGTTAGTTATATGTTAAAACTTTGAGATTTAAAAAACCGACAGTATTTAATTGATACTTAGTTCAATATCTTTTCGTTCAATACTATATTACAAGAGGCAAGAATAGCCATTGACAGCCTCATCCATTATCAATTGCCTATATAATTTTATACAAATTATAAACTACAAACCGATTATTTCTCATATAGGTCATTCTCATACAAAAAACACAAGCTAGTTTTGAGTTTACCAAACATAGTTGCCCTTACTTTTACCAATGAGATCATTTATAAAAAAGGAGCTTACCAAACCAAAAACTCTTAGGCCCCATTTAGTTGGCAGGAAACCACAGTATGCGAAAGGAATTAATTTGGTTTTCCATTTTAAGGGGTTGATTGGTTGTATATAGAGACAGGAAAAGAAACAAAAAAATGAGATCTCACCGGAAATTGACTCCCTTATAAAACATGAATTCAATTACTTTATCAAAGGGTGGTATTATCGAGGGGTGGTATTTCAATTTCATTCCCACTGTTAATGCCACAATTACATAAATTATCCTCTAATAAATTTTAATGTTGTACGTATTTGAAAATTATAAAAAGGACATTATTAAAAAATATAACTTTGTATTTCATTATAATGACTTACCAAACATTACAATATAAATTAATATATTTGATTCCATCATTTAATTTGTATCAAAACACTCATATAAAAATACTAAAACATATTTCATTCCTCATTTTTACTTTTCTGCTAACCAAACGACGACGCCTCATTAGAAATAGATCTTGGCTACTTGAGAAAGTGATCTGGACCGTAGATACTGAATGGCATGATATCTTACCGTCCATTGAGATTATGTTACAAACTTGTTCACGGAAGACGATCAGACCAAAACAGTGGAGAGAGAGAGCTTCACCGTCCGGCTAGTTCGGTTCGCTTCGTCCCGGGCAGGCGAAGGAATCTGTGACTTGTTGGGTTTTCCGATTCCAGCAACGTCACGGCCTCACCTCTCCTTTATGGTCTTGCATCCCATGGAGGTCACGTACTGCAACTCTTTTCTACTTCCATTTTCAACTTGTTTTTATGAACATCAGAGAACACTATTGCAATCTGAGGAACATGCCCTTCGAATATCTTCGCCATTCAGTACTATGAATTTGAAAATACTATTAGTTTTCATGGATCTGCTTTCAAGTGATTAAGCTAGAATATATAGTAGATATTTTATAATTGTTGTGCTGATGATGTTGGTATTCATTTTTCAAGATGAACGAGGTGGTTTCTGTGGACCTTGAAGCTGGTGATCATGCTCCTCGCTCTGATTGTTATACCATCAAATCAAATGGACAACCAGGATGTTATTTCCTAACTATGGTGTGGTAGTGAGACTGTGAATATGGGTATGTTGGAAACTGGAGTATGCAATTCATATACATGAACTACTCTTGGTAACCGATTCTATATGAATTTCCCATTGCCCAGGCAAATGACAATTATATGGTCACACCCAATAGTCATCTGGGTCGATACACGGCTGGTTGACAACATGATTGTATGAATCATATGATAGTCAGATTTGATAGCAAAGCTTGATTATAAAGGCAACGCACCCTCCCTACCTATGCATTTATTGTCTGCAGTGAACTTCAGAAGCTATATTAAGAGCTTAGGAAGCATACTTCCACCCAATTTTTCAGAGCCCCTTTCCTAACTATGCAGTTTTTGTCTGCAGTAAACTTGATAAAGCAATATTAGTAGCTTAAGAAGTATGAGCCATGCAGTGAAGTGCTGCAGATATGACCACAATAATGTGTGTGATGGTTCTAATGAGATCAAAGTTGCTTGTCTTGCAAGTTTAAAATTGGAAAGCTGGATTATTGACATCACCATATGTGCTACTTACCTACTAGAGGTATACAGTTTATTAATGATCTGTTGAGAATATGTGCTAGTATATGCTTCATTAATTGTCACCTCTTCTCAGTAAGGCTTTATTGTATATGACATTATGACAATATGTATTAGTGTAACTGTGTAAGTGCCTTTGGAAATATGATTAGTTAATCTGATTTGTGGAGTTCATATTTTTGTATAATGATATTTTATCCAAAATATGTGTTTATGCAGGACATGAGTGGATTTTCATTGTCAATGTGATGCAGGGAGGACCAATAGATGGTGAGAGAGTGAATAGGGTGGGCTGGAGAGTGTTGATAGATTAAGGAAACAGAAGGTATTTTTTAGGAGAAACAGAGGTTTCTTAGCTGTAGAAGGGAGATAGAATAAGGGAGGTTAGGGGAGAGGATACAAGGCCAAGCCTTCAACAAGACAAAATCTTAATTCATTCCAATCTGCCTTCGGATTACATTAGAAAGCCATATTTATAGGCTTCAAATAAAATCCTTAGACTCCTAGAATACCATAAGACTAATATAACTTACTAGTAATAAGATTCTTAAATACCTAAGACTTTAATAGACATAAAGACACACTCAAGACTCTTAAAAACACTAGACTCATAATTATTCTTTTCATAACTGTAAATAAACCTGGCAAGACCCTTAAACTACCAAGTAGACTTTCCTTTGGACCAAAAAGGGTTGGGCTAAGACTTTGGCTTCCAAACAGGATATTTATTTTCCAGCCAGCTTATGGCTGCTCCATCACAATGAAAAGAAGGTGTTAAAATATCCTGAAGAGGTGGAAATATTATTTGAGAGCTGAGCATAGATGATTCATCTGTGGACCATTCATTGCACTTGCATGCCTATAGAATTTATTTGATTGGTTAAGTTTCTGAATGTTCTAACAATGAGACAGACTCCAAAGACCAGTTGGTTGATCCTCCAAAATGACTACTGTTTCACTCTCAAATAAGCTATGGGTATCAGATTCAAGCACGTAGTCCGGTATGCACTTTTTGAAATAATTTAACTTTAAATTGCATTCATATTAAATTCAGGGCCATATAGTATCATTTTTGGTTACATGGTAGGTGCATGGGTTCAGCCTATGGTACTTTGGGGATTGACCTGTTTCTTTCATGTAAATGCACATTTTTTTCATAGTTCTCCTTAATTTATGATGATCTACAAGTGTTTGTTATCGTAAGACTCATGTTTGTTTTCCTAGAAAATAATATGCACTCTGCAGCCATAGAAAATAACAGTCACTTTCCTTCCCTCAGAGTTTTCTTCGTGTTTTTCTAGTGTTGTTTCTGTGGTGGTGTTGGATTATTCTGTGCCAAGTGTTTTAGTGAATACGTATTCCAATCCCAGAAAAATTCTTTTCAAAACTGTGCAACACATTATACAGGTCTTGAATTGCACAAGAAACTCAAAAATTACATTGGTCTCCTTTCGATCAATAATCCTCATTCACACCTGGTTTATGGCTTACAAGCAAGGAACAGACATTAACTCATTCAAGTTATTTAGGGTTTCATGTAATATCATGTGTTTTTTTTTTATTAATTCATAATACTGATAATAGTATTTATGTTAAATAGAATATGTGTATTGAGAAATAAGTTGCAACTAGTATTTATTTTGCTTTGGTGCTGGTATCGATCATTTGATTTAATTGGGATTGGCTTGAAAAAAGACAGCCAAAAAACGGGTTTGCTTTGGGTTTTGCAGTGTTAGCTCTTTTGGAAAGGAGGTCAAAGCATTAACTGAGGTATAAGGAAACACAATGGCATTGGCTCCAGTGTCACTGAGTAAGAGTTTTCGAGTGTGATTAAGGAACCATAATCAGAATTTTCCTATCTGAATTAGGACTCCATATGGAATATTTCTGTTTGTTTTTCCGTAGGCCAGAGAGGAAACTGTGTTTTGAAGCTAGGGAGTTTTTGAATAGAAATGTCGGTTTTAAGGTGTGTCATGTACTACCGTGAGTGTAATAATGTAGCTCATAGTTTAGCAAATGAGGCTTTGCGCTTGTGTGAGAGTCAAAGTTGGTTTGCTATTGCTCCCGAATTTATAAGGGATCGATGCCCTTCGAAGTGATTGTAATCACTAATCGTGTCAATGAAATTATTTTCAATAAAAGAAACTGTGAGTTGAAGTGTATTGGGATGTAACACTGTAATTTTGTGTAGTGTACTGCATTACTGTCTGGAAACTAAGTTCTTCTGGTTTCCCTTATTTTGACAGCAATGAAGTGCCGGAAAGGGGTAGAACAAATTGAAAATGACAAAAATCGGCCTTGTGAAAAAGGAAGAAAAATCGAAACCATGTACTGATCTCTTGTACGTATGACATTCAATTGAGTAGTTTCTTGTTGAGATCTCTATAAGAAACCATTAAACATACATGGTCCCTAAACCCTGCATCTGAAAGTTAGTTCATAGATATTCTACCATGTGGTCTGTTAAGTCAACAAAACCCTCCCACCAGAAAGTTTGTTGTGGTCCGAAATCCCAGTTTCTGGGTTTAGCAACTCTTTTATATGGTCGAAGACAGTCCCTCGTGTAAGCTCTGAAACCCAAATCTTGTACGACTAGAACAATCACTTGTATTTCTACGAAGATTTTCTTCAGTAACTTCTATGAATAGTCTACATACTTAATTATATTATCTGCTTCAATTCTATTGCTTGTTTCAAGGCACACACCTAGAAAAAAAGAAGCAATAAACAACTGACATACTGAAACTAATCACTAATCAAAAGTTACATACCCCCTAATCCAAAAGAAACATGTTCTCTGCGTCGGAACTGGAGGTCTCTATTCCAACAAATTGTATTTAACCAGTTTTCAAAGTGAAAGAAAGTCCGATAAATGGACAAGAAGTGTATGCTAGCTTGTAGCCTTGTAGTGTCTCGTAGATGAAAGTTGGATACTCTACCATATATTTATACGATTCATTCATGCTCTGGAACATGGCGTGCAGTGTCTCATTACATGCATATAGAACTAGAACAACCAAAACAACTAGTTTCAGCGTGAAGATGGGTGTGCTCCAACGGTTGCTGGGTTCTCTGCTTCTATGCAGTGTGTTTCTTTGCCTAGTTGAAGGAGATGTTCACTACTATGACTTTGTGGTAAGTTTTCATTTCACTCTTACTTTACTGGATGAAATCAGCCCCGTGGATTTCGGGGGCTGGAGGCGACCCATAAGTGTTACACCCTCAACCTTCCTTGTGCATGCATTCATGATTCATGTATTGTCTTTCCGGCAAGATGTCACCAGCCAGTTGTGGCAATCCTAAAATGTTCATAGAAGTTTACTCTTTTACTTGCATTAATATGATTTCACTAGAAAGTTGCTAAAGATTTGTCTTTTCGTAATAATGTCATTTGACACTAGTCTTATAAAATTAGCATGTTTTCAAATGGAATAATTAATCGCTTGGAATTTTTCCTCTGTGCATTGGTAATTATTGTCTTAATTTCTTGATTTGAATTTGCAATAGTAGAATCTTACAGAACCACTTGTGTTTTGTGTCTTCTGTCTTTTGTTTTAGTTAATATGGTATATCTTTAATATGCAATGTCTTGATGCAGCTCAAGGAGGCCAACTTTACAAGGTTATGTATGACTAAGAGCATGCTGGTAGTCAATGACAGTTTTCCAGGTCCAGTCATTCGTGTGCACAAAGGTGATACTGTTTATGTCAATGTCCAAAATCAAGGAGACTATGGCCTTACTATTCACTGGTAATAAATTTGTGAGCTCTCTGTAGGCTACAACTATATTGCTCAGCATATATATACAACTATAGTGTTTTTAGAACATTATGTTGTGTGCAGGCATGGTGTGCATCAACCAAGGAACCCCTGGTCAGATGGTCCTGAGTATGTCACGCAGTGTCCAATTGAACCCGGAACAAATTTCACTTACGAGGTTATATTTTCTGATGAGGAAGGAACACTTTGGTGGCATGCTCATAGTGATTGGACCAGAGCTGGTGTCCATGGTGCCATTGTTGTTATGCCCTCAGATGAGACAGGTTTTCCATTTCCAGAACCAGATGGAGAAGAAATACTTGTATTTGGTATGCCACTTTTTGTCGAATTGCACAAATCCTGAAACTTGGTAACCGAGAAATATTCCTCACTGAAGTGAACCTGAGATTTTGGCTTTTTATCAGAACTTTAAATTCCGTTAAATAGTCATAGTCTCCTTGATTTTCATCACTGTCTGAAACAAAAAATATTCCTCACTATGGCCCTATTGTCACGCAGTGTCCAATTGAACCAATGACATGTGTACTTCTTGTAGCATCCAGATATTTAGCTTTCTGGTAAATCACAGTTACAAGCACAAAACACATGTAGTTAAGGCAGCTTATTAGTGATGATCTAATTTCTGTTACTCCCCTTCGTATACAAACAGGTTCTTGGTATTATATTGAAGATCTGAATGCAGTGGTTGCTGAGGACGTCGCAGATGGTTCTGACACTCCGCGCTCTGATTGCTACACCATCAATGGACAACCAGGAGATTTTGGCCTATGTTCAAAGGGTATTTTGCTTTATGTCCAAGAGAATGAATTAGTTATGTAGTGATTGTCATAACATACATGAATTAAGCTGAATGTTTATGGCTGTGTGAAACAGTGAATTGTAACATGAATATAGTATAGAATTACACACGTCAAGAATTGTTAGCCTTCTGTTAAAACATATAGAACCCGCTACCAGTCTCCACCCACAGCCAATAAGTCTTAGACTGGATAAATATTAAAAAATATATATCTAACTCTCCAAATTTGAGAAGAGATCTATCATTGATGTTTCTTCAAGAAGAAACCAAGTATAAGTGATTGGACAATTAATTTCATTGGCCAGAAGACATATTTGCAGTTTATGACATATGCGTTATCATGTTCTTTCTTCTAATTCTATTGATGTTATTTAAATAACATGTTGCGAATATACATTGCTGATATAATGTCATCATCTCCTTGCAGACAGTACGTATCGCTGGCAAGTGGAATATGGCAAGACGTATCTTCTTCGCCTGGTTAGTGCAGTTATGAACGCAGAACTCTACTTTGCTATTGCTGATCACAGCCTCACTGTTGTTGGTTTGGATGGAGCTTATGTTAAACCGATTGTGACTGATAATATCATGATTTCCCCTGGACAAACCATGGATATTTTGGTCACAGCTAACCAGTCTCTTGGTGAATACTACATGGCTGCTAGACAATTTGATAGTGTTAGGCCAGATGATCAAACCTTTGACAAGTCAAATGTTACAGCAATTCTGGAGTATAAAGGCAATTACACACCCCCAGCATACCCAATTTTTCCGAGTACCCTCCCTTCCTATGAGGACTTACTACCTGCAATAGAATTTACAAACCAAATCAAGAGCTTAGCAAGCGAAGACCACCCAATAAATGTGCCGATGAATATAACTACCAAAATGTACATAGCAGTTGAGATGAATAGTGGTTCCGTGACTGAGACTTCTGATGATATCACAGTTTCTCTTCTTGCAAGTTTAAACAATATAAGCTGGGTTAATCCAACTACAGATGTGCTACTTGCCTACTACAGGTATATACTCTTTCAATCGTTTTTGTTCCTTGAAGGATTATGACAATGCCTTTTTGATCCGGTTTTTCCCATTAGGCTCTATTGTAGACTTGCAGTATGTCAGTACCATTAGAATTTAGTAGTGACTTTGGAAATTTCATATACAATGCATAATTTTAGCTGAAGAATTCAAAATACAACTGCAATGACATTATGTCCACACCATATCTTTTTGCAGGAACATAAGTGGGTTTTATGCCTCAGACTTTCCAGATTTTCCCCCATATTTCTATGACTTCGTGAGTGACGACTTGCCTGATAATACCGAGTTAACTCTCAAGGCAACCAAGGTCAAGGTGCTAGAGTACAATGAAGAGGTGGAAATAGTGTTTCAGGGTACTAATACGATTAATGCATCAGAGAATCATCCAATGCACTTGCATGGCTATAGCTTTTATTTGGTTGGATCAGGTTTTGGAAATTTTGACAATGTGAGAGACCCCCAAAGCTACAATTTGGTTGATCCACCGAAGATGACAACCATTTCGGTCCCAATGAAAGGATGGGCTGCTATCAGGTTTAAAGCAAGTAATCCTGGTATGCTCCTTTTACCTTTACTTTTGATTTGTTACATAATAAGTGGTAGATAAGTTATATGTATAGCGATGATTTACTGTGGATGATTCTTCATTCTTGCAGGGGTTTGGTTATGGCACTGTCATTTGGATCGACACTTCAGTTGGGGCATGAGCTTTGTGTTGATAGTGAAAGATGGAGGCGAGCCGAAGACGAGCATGCGAGAACCTCCTCCATACATGCCGCCCTGCACTGATTCACCTACCATCAGGCTGCGACCTTCCCACAAATTCAGCAGGACGGGTAAATGAGTTTGAAATCATACACACCAGGCCTATAATGTAGTCCACATGAGTTTGAATTCATTATTGTTCGTCCTGAACCATTTTGTTAGTTGGCGGAACACTAGCTCATAGTTTTGTAATTATAAGTGGACTGTGTCACAAGTACTCGTCAAGTTGTGAAACAAGTTTATGTGGATCTCCACTCTTGATTTTTATCTAATCCCCATTACATTGTTAGTGATTTCTATGACCCGTAAAACCTAGCAGCCAAATCATTTGAAGAACTTCCATCACATTTCAGCTTGTTTTAATAAACTAAGCTTTTTCACTGAATCAAAATTTTTGAGGGATATGATGTCTTTAGCGACCAATCGTTACTAGAAAATGTTTGGCAAAATGGACGATTAGCGCTAGCAAAATAAGCCACGGATATGGGATGATCGCTTGGCAACAACTAGCAGGTCAGAGATCCCTTAACGTAGATGTCACGACAAAAACAATGGTAGTAGACATAGCTGGTTAGGAAAACTGAAAATGTAATCTGAAGTTTGCATTCAAAATCAATTGATAATGGATGAAATGACCCAAATTCTTATATACCCATAAATAAGTTTTTATTGTCCCGATATGAGATTTATACCTCAACAAAAATGTCTAATTAGATGATTGTACACTCAGGGTGCATTTGAAATTTTGAATGGTGGTTTCAGACTTGAAATGGAAAGCATGAGAAAGAAGTCAAAAGACACTGGAAATGAAGGACAAAATTGGGGTCATTGGATGGTAGAGTGAGTTGTATTGATATGGTCGGGGTTAGAGAACGTGCAGCAGATGCCGACGGGTAATACCAAATGTCGGGGAAAGTTGGTTATAGTCTTATAGAATGTTAGTTGTGTCGAATTTTCCAAGCTATATATCATTAACAAGAAAAGAATAAGTGATTCTGATTGATGGCCAATCCTGACCCATATATTTCCCTTTTGGTTTTTGGCTGCAGAGAGTTGAGAGAAGAATGCAAAATAGACGCGCGGTTTCACTAGAGACAATATTGGGGGGTTATATAGTACTAAAATGTACATCACCAACAATGTAATAGGTATTCACCAAAAAAAAAAAAACAATGTAATAGGTATTGACAATTTCTAACAATGTTTATCACAAGTTAATTAGCCCACAAACTTGTAATAATTAAGCAGGTTGTTGATGAGCCTCGCCATGGAGAACAGGTTGGTGGTGTGCATGTCTAGGGTTTTCGGGAAGTTGGACATTTTTCTTTTTATCAAAGTAAAAATAACTCAAACTAGGATATCACTAAGACACTTTTCTTTTAAAAGTGGCAAATTATGTCTTGCTTATAAAGAGTTCACTAAGATGTGATAGCAAACAATGCCAGATAGCTCAAACTAGGTGAACAATGCCGGTTTTCGGGCTGATGATTTCCTTTCACTTTTTTTATTTTAATTAAGTTGGAGACTCATGCTCCTTGTTATTAGTTTCTCTGCCTTGTTTTTGCAGGTTTGTAGTTTTGGTACTTCCTTTGATTAATGAAGTATTCATTTCTCTTAAAAAAAAAGAAAAAAGGGTGAGATTAGTCATTGCATTATGAAGTCTGGTGACCAGCTTTAGCAACGAAATATTTCCACGCAACTATTGATCATCTTTTTTTGGAGAGAAATTGATCATCTTTTAGTTATAATAAGCTTGACGGTGTGTTACAGATGTACGTACGTACATAAGTATACGAGAGGTCACTTTTCATTCGATCTTTCTTGTATATTTATGAATTTGTGTTAATGTATCAATCCATCCAGTACTGTAAATCAGACTGATATATGTAAATATATTATCTAACTTGATATATTGATATAGAAGTAGACTACTTTGAAATCATCAAGCCAAACCTAATCTACTAATTAATCATGGACTCAATCTACCTCTATATATATCAAACCTAGTTAGTCTATTATTCCATCGATAGATTAAAATTCTGTAACTTTTATGTGTGTGTATATATATATAGACAATACATACCGACCATATTTCCCATGCTTTAATTTTTTTTTAAATGTTTTGTTATTTGTTTGTTTAATAAGAACAACACAAACAGTGGGCTTCTAGCAGTTAGTTGGTCTCATAGTCTAATATATAGTCTGTTTCGACAACAGATCCTTATTATAGAACACGTTGAATTTGACAACATGTTCTACAAAATTGGGCAAAAGAATACTAAATTTAGCACCCATGCATGAAAGGAACACTCATAATTAAACAAATTAAGAAAAATGTCACATGCATGTCACTTGGATTTTGGTTCATTTCCACCTAATCCTGCAACGAGCCTTCAAACTCTTAAAAGTGTGAGATTAACAGTAAGTGGTTCGAACTCAACCTAACTTGAGCAACAGTCAAACTCACACCCGAGCGCTTAAATATAGTTAGCGCTAGCTATAGGAACCCACTATATGTGTTACCCCAAAACTCACACCTGCTAGCTAGCTTCTTAGTTCATCGATCTTCAAGTTTTGGGAGTGATTGAAGATGGCTCTGTTGCCTGGTTTTCTGGGTGCTTTGCTTCTGTCGTCTCTCGCTGTCCTTTGCATGGTTGAAGGCACTGTCCATTACTACGACTTTGTTGTAAGTTTTACTCTCTCTCTCTCTCTCTCTCTCTCTCTCTCTCTCTCTCTCTCTCTCTCTCTCTCTCTCTCACACACACACACAACTGAAACTGATGATAACTTTGGTTTTGCAATGGACGATTGTAGTTGAAGGAGAAGAACTTTACAAGATTATGTAGCACCAAGAGCATGCTGGTAGTGAACGATATGCTACCGGGGCCGACGATTCGGGTGCAGAAAGGAGACACCGTCTACGTTAATGTCCAAAACCAAGGAGATTTCGACTTAACTATCCACTGGTAAGTTAACTGATTGATATGCTTCCTTATGAAATTCACATTACAATTCTGATTTCTGTTATTGATTCTGACTTCGATCTATGTTAATTATGTCTATTTACATGAATAATAAGTACATACGGTACAACCAACTTATGTGAGAATACATTCTGTTCGTCCCCAACAACGTTGAACTAAGTGATTTAGATAGAAAGACATATCGTTCTCAACAACTTCTTTCAAGTTATTACAATTTACAAGATGTGTAAATCATGTTGTGTAGGCATGGAGTGCATCAACCAAGAAACCCATGGTCTGACGGTCCTGAGTACATCACGCAGTGTCCGATCGAACCGGGATCAAATTTTACTTATGAAGTTATATTTTCCGATGAGGAAGGCACACTTTGGTGGCATGCTCACAGTGATTGGACCCGAAATAGTGTAAATGGTGCCATTGTTGTTATGCCTTTAAATGAAACTGGCTTTCCATTTCCTGAACCTGATGGTGAAGAAATTATAGTTCTTGGTACGTAAGTTATTCGAATTGGTTTCTGTTTAATTATTTATTTTTGTTATGAGAATATAAGGTAGACCGAACTTAATTAAACGGTGTATAACACTAAATAGGACAACAAAGTTGGCTCGAGTTTGATATTAGAATGACAGAGAAGCACAATAATATAAGGCTGCATTAGCATTCTTACAAAACCCTATATATTTTGGTGACCAACAATATCAAGGTCGGCTTATAATTGGGTTTATTTTAGTCAATGTCAAACAGTCAAATATAGATCTTTAGGTAGTGAACTAGTGACTACTGGAAGATAGATCCTTATATAGGTGTTTTTATTTAAGATAGTCATTCAATAGTTGAAATTAAAAATCACCAAGTCATTTTTATGTTTTAAGGCCTTCAATAACTACAATAGTTTTGAAACATGAGAATTTGAGAAATGAAATAACCTTTGCAAAAACTAACACACACATACATGTATGACTTGCACTTAGATGACTACAGTAATGTACCGCCATTTGATACCAGCTAAAGGTCATAATGTGCTTGTCCTTGCAGGATCTTGGTATTTTGATGATGTGAACGAGGTAGTCGCTGAGGCCCTTCAAGATGGTACTGACACTCCTCGCTCTGATTGCTATACCATCAATTCACAACCTGGAGATTTCTTCGCATGCTCTAATGGTATGTCAATGTGAATGAATTAGTTGAATTGTCTGTGTTAACAGTTAACATATACCTTTACAAATGAATGGAGTGACTACTGCGATTCTGATATGATATCAATTTTGTCTTGCAGACAGTACCCATCGCTGGGAAGTCGAGTATGGCAAGACCTATCTTCTTCGAATGGTCAATGCAGTGATGAATGCAGAGCTCTACTTTGCTATTGCTGAACACAATCTTACTGTTGTTGGCATGGATGGATCATACGTCAAACCTATCGTCACAAACTTTACCATGATTGCTCCTGGACAAACCATGGACATATTGGTCACAGCCAACCAGTCACTTGGGAGGTACTACATGGCTGCTAGACAATATGACAGTGTTAGGCCAGATGTTACCGACTATGACATGTCCAATGTGACTGCAATTCTCGAGTATAAAGGCAATTACACACCCCCAGAACTGCCAATTTTTCCAAGCACCCTCCCTACCTATGAGGATTTGTATTCTGCAGCAGACTTCGCAAGCCGTATAAAGAGCTTGGCAAGCACAGAGCACCCTATAAATGTCCCCCAGAATATAACTACCAGAATGTATATAACGGCTGAGATGAACATGATTACATTTGACAATGGTACGGGTGAGATAACTGGTCTTGGTTCAAGTTTAAATAATGTTAGCTGGCAAGATCCATCAACCGATGTCCTGCTTGCCTACTACAGGTAACTACTTTTGCTATATCGAAATATAATTCAAGTTGTTTCTGGTTTTAATATTAGAGGAATTCTTGAACATTGAAATGACATCTGCATAAACATGTTATAATGCAGGAACATAAGTGGGTTTTATACCTCAGACTTTCCGGATTATCCACCAACTTTTTTTGACTTTGTGGCCGAGGGTTTGCCTGATAGTGTTGCTGCAACTGTCCGAGGAACAAAGGTCAGGGTGTTAGAGTACAATGAAGAGGTGGAAGTAGTGTTTCAGGGTACTGATGTATTAGATGCATCAGAGGATCATCCAATGCATATGCACGGTTATAGCTATTATGTAGTTGGAACAGGTTTTGGAAATTTTGACAACGAAACAGACCCCAAAACATACAATTTGGTTGATCCACCAAAGATGAACACTGTTACAGTCCCAAAGAAAGGATGGGTTGCTATCAGATTCAAAGCAAGTAATCCTGGTGAGTTTAATTGGAAATGACGATTCATTGGTTTTGGTTACCTTGTAGTTGGCAATGTTGATTCACTCTGGATGATTGTTGCAGGTGTTTGGTTTTGGCACTGTCATTTCGATCGACATCTCAGTTGGGGTATGAACACTGTGATGATAGTGAAAGATGGAGGCACCCCAGAGACGAGCATGCGGAAACCACCTGCATACATGCCACCCTGCAGTGATTCACATACCATTAGGCTGCAACCATTTCATCATACATCCAGCAGGAAAAGTAAATAAATTATGGATCTGATACAACTGGATAAGCTATATTGTAGTACATGTCTAGTATTTGAGTCTAATAAAACCACACAAACGGACCGATGAAACCAATTTATTTACATCAATATTGGGTTGGCCTCAACCATTGATTTTGTATATTTAGAGCTGCACTAGGACTTGAAGCTTAGGCATATGTTCCAAGTAGTGAAAGAATATTATGGTCATCGAAGTGTTACTGAAAGACTTTCAAAGTTTGAACTCAAACAGCTGGTTCTATGTAATTCATGCAGTTTAATTTTGGATAATCAAAATCCAAGAAAAATAGAAAATACAAAAGAGGTTCATGGTTTTAGCCAAAGGTATTTTTGGGATTTTCCATATGTGCCATGTATTGCACCTCTCTTCTCTTGTAACTCATTTTTTTCAGATATCCACATTCCGTTTTTATTAATTATTTTAATGATATTAGTTTTACATATGTTTCGATTCGGCAGGTTAGAATAATATTCATTAGGCATTACATCGTAGAAACCTAGATGCATTTACACCATTGGAATTGTGTATTCAAATTATGCAACACAATGTACAGGTCTTGAACAGCACATGAACCTCAAATTTTACATCGCCTCCTCATATCAAAACCCCCTCAGACCTCCTTTCTGCCCTACAACAACAATAAACAAACTTTAATCCATACAACTACACAAAAGGATACCAATGTGATAATGAGCATCTAAACTGTACTAAGTTGTGGAAGAACATGAAAGAAACTGGTATAAGCTACCCATGGGCTGTGGATGCATATTTTTTCTTGCTGCAGGAGTAAATCTTGACTCTTCAAACTCAAAACAGTCCTACTCCTAGGGAATCGAGATTTGGCTTCTTTAGCAGTGTTACTATCTGTTCTTTCTTTAGTCAATTAACATGTGTGTCTGATTTATCAGTGCATTCTCATATTTTCAGTATCATCGTCTAAAGAAATTCTACAAGTCAGTTCCTGCTTCCTGGTGAGTATGAACTAATGATTTTAGACAGTCTGATTCCATTAGAGTTTTTTACTAAAAATTATCTCGTCATCTACTCAAGACTCCATTTAATCTTAATTATGTCCATCCTATTTGTAGTCTCATCCTTTTGTACATACCCTGTATTACAATCACATAGCTTTGTAAGCTGCTCCTATTCCAAACAAACAAATGAAGTACTTCAAATGGTACATGATAAGTGCAGTAGGACATTGAATTGAAGTTTGGTTGCTCAATATTAATAACAAATTACCTACAGCTACTTCAAGTTAGAAAACATAGCAGTAAAATCTGGAAGATGGGTGTAGACTTACCTGTCACCACCTTTAAACAAAGCAAGGTAGATTAGATCTTGGGATGTCAGCTGTGACAGCTGAATAAGGATATAGACACATGTGGTGATGCTAGACAGTAAAAAAACAAAAAACAAAATCAGTATATTAGTAGCAGATTGTGTATGTTTTCACTTTGAAATTCCAGATACTAGAATAGAACACTTTGAAAAAGAATAATGTAATTAAGATTTCCACTTTTTTAATCCTATCAGGTTTTCATATCGATCTATCTCTGTAAGACAGATAAAGAGTCTCTTTTATCTCACTAATGAAACATATAATCTAACCATCAATAAAACAAAATAAAACAAATATAAAAATAGAAAATTAGTCTTGATGAATGGTCGTCCCACTACATCCATAAAACCTAAAGTTTACGAGTGGAAATGCAAGTCATTAAGACAATATAGACAACAAAGTTGTGTTTCTATCAAGTATTACAACTACAGTAGCTATGGAAAGACTTGCTTAAAGTCACTCATCTATATTAGCAACATACAGACTTGTATTACATATGAAAATGGATCATTTCAGCAAATAAATAGAAACTATATACTCTATGTTGAAGGTTAAATCCAGGAAACATACCTGCCAAAACATATCAATAAAATTATCCATACAACTGCAGTAATCCAACTTGATTCTTTGTAAGCAACCCAAACCTGATTTTACATATGCAAAAACAATTTGTGTTCATATTTCAGCAAAGATATTACTAAAGTCTTGCAATGAATCTCAAACGGATTAGAAAAAATAAAAAAAACCTGCATTACAGGGACAATGATAAAGCGAAAACATTAACTAGAACCAGACCCAGACATTAGCGGGATCACATTTTAATTATCAAGTAAAAAATCCACCAAATATTAATATATCTCTGGCAAAGAAGTCAAGTGATCAAATTTAGTTATTTGGTTATGAACATATCATTGTCCCTGCATCCCAAAAAATAGTAAAATAGGAATTGTAATAAGGAAGTTTATAAACTATAAAGAGATTTGAGACATACTGAAAGAGCTGTAACATTGATATAAAAGTCAACTAGAGTAGCTACCATCCACCTGCATATATTTGGCAGCAAACTTTCATTAGATGACTGATACATGAACAGTGCAATCAGATTTTTGAACCAATATTATACACAGTATTTTTATTTCAGAAGCAGAGAACACCAAATGGGATTGAAATAGAAAATACTTACGGTGTTAAAAGCTCTTTGCGAAAAGGAGAACCATCTGTTAACAGAGTATATAGGAGAGTTCCCAGCATAAAAAGCCCCAAAGCAGTGAATACAACTCTGGCAATCAGAACAGGGGACTGCTTATGCTTGTCTACCACACCATACCTAAATGAAAATATTAGTCAGTCAAACTGGTTGTAAATGATATCCTTGGAAGAAACATATAAATGTGTATATATATGATGTAGCACTCTGAGCTAACCAATTACCTAATTTAGTGGCAAATGGTTGGAATGAAAAAAAAAAAAAAAAAGCAGCAGCAGCAACAACATCTAGAACCATATTTCTACACAACACAGCAACATATGCAGTACCCAAAGAAAAAGAAAAGAGTAAATATTCATTGATGAACCACCATTATCCAATAAAACTCAGTTGGCACAGCCTTCTGGGATATAAAAAATCATAGAAACCACACTTTTAACGGACAAACAGCAACATATGCAGTTAGTACTCTATAGAATAATGTGCAAGTGTAAGTGTGTGTGTGTGGGTGGGTGGGTGTGTTTGGACAGATGCTACATTGATCCACCATTATATAATAAGACTCAGTTGTGACATAGAGCTCAAGTATAAGATAAGGCTCCACAGTAAGATCCCACTTTTCTAATGGAGTCACTTCCAGACTCATCTTTAGCCCATTTAAACTCATATCTTTTTATGATCATATAACTTCTTTATGTTTTTGGTTAACAAATATACTCACATAACTATAAAAAATTAGGAGCTAATCAAAAATTTGGACATAAATCCACCTCACGCAGTAATTCTCCCCCTACCTCCTAACTCATTTATGATAGTTCTTCCAAGGTCATCTTGGAAAACTCTATTTCATTGTTTTTAAACATCAGCTGCTTTGTTACAAAACAACTGAAAAGTTTTTACTATCTCATATGGCATATAAGGGCTTATTCTCTTATGTGACGGATCTTGTGCCGCATAAAAGAAAACTAAATTCATAGGTAATACCAGAGGTCCCATACACTTACAAGAGAAAATGAGTTAGCATAAGCACGTGGAAAATTTATAAACCACATTGAACCTTACTAAAGCCGGCCACCTAAAAACTCTGGACCTCCAAATCCTCTACAACAAGTAAAACAAAAATATAATCAAACTGCTAAACTAATAAACCAAACAAAAGCTTCAAATCTCAATGACAGTAATATGAGGGAAGTAAAGATAGAAACTGTAGTTGAGACCTAAGTCTCAATCAGGGAGCGAAATGATGATATTAGAATCTTCAAATTGTAACTTAATGATCCCAGATAGGATTTAAGTAAAACTTGTCAATTATTGTTAACATTTCTTATGCACAACTTCCACTATCATAAACTATAAAAGAATTTGATTCCACTATGTGATCATAACACATATATGAACTTTAGATTCCATACTTGTTTGAATGGCACAACAGAACATGGTAAATGGGATCTTCTGATTCTTTCGTAGAAAGCTTCATCAATTGCAGAAGAATGTAGCCACATGTAGTCACACTAAAAATGAAAACAAAAATGAGAGAATTAATAATACTTGAGAAGTTAACTGTGAACCAGATAAATCTCAACTATTTGCCATGTATAAATGGCATGGCTTTGGAAAAAAGCATGCAAAACTAACCACATCCAGTACAGTACCAATATAATGGTGGAAACAATATATTAAGCACAAATCAATCTTTCACATTTAAATCAGAATAATAATCAGCGACCCTAAAATGAGAAACAAACCCATGAACTAGAAATAAGAAAGTAATTCACGACCAAAACTGTAAGGGCAAACAGAACTGATCAGCTAATCACGCCTCTTTGAAATGCGGACTCTTTTTTTTTTTTTTTTTTGGTTAATGAAAGTTCATAAAGGGACAAGCCCAAAAGAAGTGCAGACTCTTAATGATGAGACTTCCTTATTTCCTATTGGAGAAACATAGTGGGATTTGAAACTTCAACCATCCCAAGACCAAAAGAGAAGTCTCTTGGATGAAAAAAAAAAAAAAAAAAAATAACTGATTGAGGTACAATAGTTTACTTTTGAGTTGAGAGGGTCAGATTGGGTTTCAACTGCCAAACAGCGGGCTTCAGATTGAGGTAAAGAGTTTACTTTTTGCCACAAAGCATTCCATATGAGATAAAATTTGAGATTTTCCATTTAACTATGTATCAAGCTTAAACAGCGAAATAGCAAAAAGGTCTCAACTTTCACCACAGCAGCTAGGGAGCGAACCAGTCAAAGGTTCAAGATTATATTGTGAGAAAAGAATTTAGTAACTGAACAGTGTCTTTATATCACTTTGTTCCATCAAATAAAAAGATTTTAAGTCCCCCAATCACACAAGGAGGCAGTATAAGTATCCAAATAGAGAATAGAAGTTCAAACCTTCCAAAACATACTAGCAGTACTATCCACAGTGCTGCACTAATCCAGTTTGATTCCTTGTAGAAAACCCAAGCCTGATACAAGAAACAGATACTTAAAATTCCATGTCAAAGCTTCATCAGAGGCAAAGAATTGGCAAATAACACATGAAGTATGAAGTAATTCAACAGAAATTTGAACTTAATATCATTTTGCGCAGAATAAAGCCCCTAAATAAAAATCAATGTCAATCCTTCGGCATATGATTAAAAAACAAATCCATTTATGACACTGCAAACGAAAACATAGGAGAAGAACAACATACAACTTGTTGGGAAAAAGTAATAACGCAATTCCGAGTCGAAACGTGCATATTTTATCAATGAAAAGTAAAAAGTTGCTGGATCATACCGCTATAGGCACAACATTGATGTAGAAATCAACCAAGGTTGCAGCCATCCACCTGAAACATAAACCAAAAAAAATGAACAAAAATTTCAAGAATTTCCTCATATCAAACCTTTCATACCAGCCCCGAAACATTTTCCAAACTGATCAATATAGCAATACTTGGCACAAATAGTAGCTAAAAAGATAGTAGAGCTAGGTATGCGTAAACAATAATAATTGATGGAATTAAAGTGAGTTAGAGAGTTTGCAGCAAAAGCGTGAAGAGGAAATAGTCGAGAGAGAGAGTACGGAGTAAGGAGGTCGGAGCGGAAGGGAAGACCGTCAGAGAAGATGGTGTAAACAAGAGTAAGCAGCATCAGGGAGCCCAGAACTCCAAACAGACTTCTCAAAACGGTCACCGGCGACATCGCCATTCAACGAGTCAGTGAGAGAGAGAGAGAGAGAGGATGAAGAAGTAAAAATGGAAGGGAATTGAGGAAGGAAGAAAAGAACCGGAAGTTCGATAGTGAAGGACGCGGGGGAGCCACGTCGATTACTCTTTCGTAATTACTGAAAAGAAAAAAAAGAGTTATGAAATGAAAATAAAAACAGGAATTTTGCAATCGAATTTGAATTTTGAAACATGCTGCTCCAACTCCGCCTTCATGTTTCGCCCGCCTCCAACTGTAGGCATTTTGCAATCAGACATACCCTTCAGCGGCAGCAGTTGTCGAGCAATCCCTGTCGTCTTGCTTTTGATATTCATAGACGACCTTCAGCAGTTGCCCCTATCAGGGCTTCAGTTGCACAGGAGAGTCCTCAGCCGGAGAAGAAGAGCTTCTGGGGTGCGGTCAGCTTGATAATCGGGACTGCCGTTGGGCCTGGCATGCTGGGTTTGCCCGCGGCAACCATCCGATCCGGCCCACTTCCCTCCACCCTTGCCATTCTCCTCTCTTGGCTCTATGTCATCTCCTCTATCCTCCTCGTCGCCGAGCTCACCTTTGCTGCCATGGAAGAGGACGGCCTTCAAGAGGTCAGCTTCACCGGGCTTGCTACAAGAGCATTAGGAACTCATTTCGGTGCCTTCATTGCTCTGGTCTATGCCTCCCTCAGCTTTGCCTTGTTAGTCGCATGTGTTTCCGGGATTGGTTCCCTTGTTTCCCAGTGGTTTCCGTCCCTGAATCCTATAATGGCTAATGCTTTCTTTCCACTTGTCTTCGGCTCACTCCTAATGTTTTTTCCATTCAATGCGATCGATGCTGCGAATCGTTTTCTATGCTGCATTATGCTTTTCTCCATAACTGCGCTTGTGGGCATTGGCTTCTCTGTGTCCAGAGCCACCTTGCGTGCTTCATTCGGCAATGCCTCTTGGCGCCTTTCCTCAATCTTACCCGCAATTCCTGTTACCGTCCTCACTTTGGGCTTCCATGTTATCACCCCTTTCATTTGTAAGATTGCTGGTAACAGTCTCTATGAAGCTCGCAAAGCCATTCTCTTTGGTGGGGTGGTTCCGTTGCTCATGGTTCTGTCTTGGAATTTCATTGTCTTGGGCCTGTCTGCTCCCAACACACCCTCCTCCACATCTGACCCTATTTCCCTTCTTCTTTCTGTCAACCCCTCCGCTTTATCTGCAGTCCAAGGATTCGCTTTCTCCGCTTTGGCAACTAGCTTGATAGGTTATGCTGTAAGCTTCCCTAAACAGCTTCTTGATACTTTCCAATTGATTCTAGGAAATATCAGACTGGATTCTCGTGGCAGTGGTTTTGGAAGAGTTGGAGTTGCTGTTTATTCTGGAAGGCCAAATCTTGGAACTCAAGGAAGGGTTTCATTTACCACTAATGCAGCTGCCTCACAAGCTGAATGGGGATCCAACATTAATATGTTTGTGATGCCAATTGTGCTTGGTGGTCCAGTGTTCATCGCTTCTTTCTTCCGTTCCACATTTTCCAGAGCTCTTGATTTCTCTGGGATTTATGCAAACTGCTTTCTATTTGGCATCCTTCCTCCGCTAATGGCTTACATGCACCAATCCAGGAAGAAACCAAGGTAATGCTATGATCTCCAACTTGTGGACAGAGAAACTGTTCTGTATCTGTGTAGGAATTGAAATAGGAGATAACGACTGGGGTCAAAATTGAAGGTGCTCCCACTAGTTTTATAGCTTACAACTTTTCTATCAAGAACCAGAAATACCAATAAGTAAATTACAACATGCTTCAAAACCAGAAAATATCTTTAATTCTACTAATTATTGTTAAATTTTTATTTCAAGATTCTGTTTGCAGATTTTGTGGTCCTGATGTTGAGTTTCTTTCCTCTTCTATGGACTCCATAGTATGGACTATGGAGCTTGTGAAGTATCTTAAAACCATTTGAGAGGTTTAATGCTCGTTCTAAAGAAATGAAAACAAAATAAATTAGAGTATGCTGCTCATTACATCTTTATAAAATTGTCTTTTTTTTTTTTTGTGGTTGTGAGACTTGGAGTAGCAATTTGAAAACGCTATCATTTTTTTTTCTTGTCAGACTGGATTATGAAGTTTGCAATGCCCTTTCATATTTTACCTTTCTTTTGTTATTTTATTGTGAGGGGGTACCTTCCTCTTTTTCTTTGAGCTGGAGATCTTTTAAATAGTATGACGGAGTGGTAATTCATCTCAAAACTCATACATTAAATTTTTTTTTCAAAGAAACTTAAATATAAACTTAAAAGATTGTATGCAGTTCCGTCCTTGTTTAGGAGGTTGGAAATCTTTAGAATGCATACTTAGTTTATTAAAAGAAAATTTGGTTTTGCAGGTCATCCATTTTGCCAGGGGGATATGGTGCACTGCTTCTCCTCTTCGTAATTGCTGTCATCTTGGGAATTTGTCATTAGCTGGCTACCAGGTAGATATCTCAACAATTCCAAGCACTGTTATGAGGTCAGATTTTTCTGTGACTTTACAAACTTGTCCTCATTCTTTGTAACCTCATTAGAATGATAAACTCATCTTAGAATCCTTTTATGGAACACAGTTAATAATTCAGTGCATTTCAAGTAGTAACTCAACATGCTTGTATTGCCTACATGGCACATGTAAGGAAGAAAACATTTGAGAAAAGTTTCAGGTCACCTATTGAATGACTATGGTTGTTCTTGTATCAGAAATGCTGGTGTTGTTTGTATAGTCTTAATGCATGTTTTCTCTTATTCTTGTAGTCAGGCTGACTATAAAACTCAGTACGTAGGAATGAAGTTTGGGATTTACCTCTGATGCTTGTTCAGATATTATATATATATTAGTATATTTTACCTGTTGTCGTCTTTATGATTATCTGAACCTACCCAACCTATCAAATTTAATTCAATAATTTTTTTGAGTGAATTAGTGTATTATACACTAATTTTCCCCAAAATCAATACTGTCAAGTGTTGTTCAAGCTATGTTGCTGCTTTCTTAGTAATCAATTAATCATGTGGATTCCGATTCCATATGTATTTTGGTTATTCACACTACAGTATGGACTCCGCTGCTTATCGACATGTTTCATCATGTGTTGCTGAATGTGCACCATGCATGAATAACTTATCGCAACCTGTGGGCCCTTCATCTGCAAATTTGATCAAGTACAGATTTCTGTAGAATAAGTTATGTATATAGCTATTCTTCAACAAGTCCTGAGAAATAATGGCAGCAAAACAACCAAGGGGTAACACCCTCTCCACTCTGAGCTTTTCAAACTTTCATGACAATTTATAGAACTGGGTGGCACTCACTTGTTTGTTTGTTCGTCCATATGTATCTCCCTTGGATTTCATGTTTGTAATATCTAGTACTTTTCCTTTTTACTAAGGTTGAATTTGGAAAAGTAATTTTTAGTTCTTTAGGTTGCTTCTGTATATTAATTTTTTAGTTCCGGAGTAATTTCAAACTTCTGTTTGTTTGATAAATCCCGAGCATCAAGGTTCAGGTTTTGGTCTCATCGAAAAAAAAGGTTCAGGTATCATGCTCTACATTTGTGCCTTTTTTTCTTAGACTCCCAGGATCTTGCTTGTGTTAGAGGGAAACGTGTGATTATTATCCTTTGTGAAAAGAAAAGAAAAAAAACATTCAGGTTTTGGTCCTTTTCATTATACCTTGGAACTCAATATCCGAATCTGAAACTTGACTAAGGGTTAATTTGGTATTGCTATGACTTTAAAAAGAAACTATTGTTGTTGTACTTCGAAAATAATCAGTTGTAAATTGAAATAGTTTTGTGTTTGGTAAATATTAGTTTTAAAAGTGTTGTCAATACAAAATATATCAAAATATATCAATACCTTGAGGTTGCTTCTAAAAGTTGTTGTCAGGGACCTGTAATTTTCAGAAAAAGTTTTTTTTGTTTAGTTTACCAAACATTATTAGATCTAAAAGTCGAGATAGAAGCTGATTTTTGAAAAACTACACCAAACGGGGCCTAAATCACAAACCCAAATGGCGCTTTGCTTTCAAACTAGCAAGATTGCCCGCGCAATGTATCACAATTAGGTACACTACATTAGTGCGTTATACATTACACAATTATGTTGTTATCAAAAGTGGTACTTAAGATAGATTTCAAATCTCAATATATGATTAGCAAGAAATGGTTCTAATGAAGACCACTAAGTTGAGGACTAGTTGAGAACTTATTCGTTTCATCCATTTCAATTGCATATTCACATATTGACCATCTAGTTTGTAGATATATATGAGTGAAATATGCTAAAGACATCAAAAAGTTATACAAAAATCTTATACCAAAATGATGTGGCACATGTCACATCATAATTTTTTAAACCTAATATTTTCCATCAAGTATTCTTGTTAAACTGTTTTAATCAAATCAAAAATAAAAATTACAAAATTCATTTTGATATCATGTTTATTAGGAAATTGATTGATTTTCTCTAAGATCTATTTTCATCCTAACAAAACCTAACATTCAATTCCAACGCCACCAAGGCCATAACTATCCCACCTGAGTTTGTATCTATCATTCTATCATTCTATCACTTGAATGGATTGCCCGCCCATTGGGTTGTTGATTGGCTTGTCTATAAGTATTTTACCATCCACAAACAAACCCCTAACTTTAATCGTGCATGCATACCAGAAATTAAACTAAAAAACAGAAATTGATCGAATGCATCTTGTGGCATTCTTGTCATTGCCGTAGGGTACCCAGATATTGTCACAAGTTCTGCAACAAGCCGACATCCATCGTTTCCCAGAGTAAGATATTAGATATCCTAATGAATCAATTATCTATATCCCTCTATCATGGTTGAATAATGCTTGGATGTCTGGATTACATGAAGGTTGTGTCTGGATTCCAAAGATGTTTGTAAAGTTTTGATACCAAGAGATGATGTGGTATGCCACGTAAGACATCACATCATTTGGTATTAGTTTTTTGTATAACTTTTTGGTGCATGTAGCACTACTCTACAAATAGTTTATATTTTACAAATTTTTTTGAAACATGATTCTGCATCTTAGTTGATTCATTGTTCACAACATTTGTTGGTTTTGATTCCGCATCCTTTGATTTGTTGTTTTCAACTGCTCTCTATCAAAACCTACACCAAAGGTTAATCATTAGAAGAAGATTCAATGCCCATAGTCCGTTTGAACTAAGATTTTCAAATGTATTCAGCAAGTATCAAACCACAGTAGTCAGCTAGTTAGTGACGCTCTTTCAAAGAACATAAGGAATCAACAGGTGCAAAGGTAGAATCAGCAAGGACACAGATTGAGATGTTCAAACAAAGGAAGTTTTTAAACTACAATATTTGAGGTAATAAAACATAAAAAATAATTGATTTTCAGAAGCTAGAGAATAGCCATACATAGAATGCTTTTGTTTTATGTTGGTGTTGTCATGAGTTCCTTACAGCTTCATCAGAGTAGATGGCCTCCATGCCATGTATGTGCTCTATAAAACATCAAGGCAATAGAGTCAAAAATAGAGACCATAGGATCTCGTAAATCAATGACGATAACAATTGCTAATGCACGTACAGATAGACTCAACCACATAAAGCATAGTAAAACTTAGTACAATGTGTATAGCCGCGCGTCTAACTGCCATGTTAATACAGACAGTGTTATCCCGTTAAAATCTTTTTTAAGTAACAAAAACTTAATGGGAGAAAATCTAAATCTTGATTGAAGGACAAAAAGAATACAACGCACCAACTATAAATTTGAAAACTTTACGGGTAAAACCCATAATATCAATCTAATTATTTTCATTTTCCTACCCAAAAAAAAAAAACTTTGGAAACTTTAACCTTACTCCCCCGTATAAGTACTTTAATTAAAGACTTGATAATCATCGCATTCCAATACGTTTCAAAGGTAGATTTAGGCAAAGACTTAGAAAATAAATTTGTCATATTTCCTTCAGAACTCACGTGGTTCACTTGGATATAAAGAAAATGCTTGTATGTGCCAAACTCCTCCTGAAGTCTGCATCTTCCCTTGATTCTTACATAAATCATAAGTCTCTTCTTGATTCTTACATTAATCATTGAAGCTTCGTTAACTTAGCATATCAATGTTTTTTAATATGTCTCCAAATGTGACATTGGACAATGATTAACTATATCTTGTAGGATTGTCCTCAATTCTGATCTTTTACATTGTGATCTCGAGGAACTCAAAACATAGGTTCGTGCTGAAAAAACATTTTTTCGCTTAGTATGACCTCGTGTACTAAAACGTAGTAACTTCGTCTAAAAAATAGATATTTTCACTTACACTTTGGTCACAGGCGGAGCTATATTGAGGCCAAGGGTGTTATGGCACCCCTGTAATTTTTTTGAACTTATGTATTAAGCTTTACTTATCAAAGAGTTTGTTCTAATTTAGAGGGTTTGGCCCCTATTCCTTTCCTATTAAACTATAAACACCATTTATTGTTACTAAGTTTAATTTATCTAATTTATTTCTCCTACCTTAATCAACTCTTGCCATATACTCTATTCATATTTAATCAACTCACCATAATGAATAATTTATTTTTTTATCATTCTATTATGTAAAATTACTTTGCAATTGATGAATTTATTTTAGTTATTTTTTAATGTATTTAATGAATTCCAAATTTCATTTTTCTTTTCAGTTTAGTAACCTTTTTTTTAAGGGCCAATTATCTCTACTTTAAGACATTTTCTCTTATATAAATCCACCTAAACATTTTTACCCATATAAGTCCACCCAAGTCTAAATAGTGTCTTATATTTGGTATTAAAGTTCAACAAAATTACATATTGCCATTCAACCAAAAAAATTAGATTTTCTCTCTTATATTTACAAAACTGCCACAAATGTAAAAAGTTAACAACCACAAAAAGTCTTCGGCCAACCTCCGGCAAGGTCTCCGGCCGACCTCCGGCGAACTTTTCCGGTCGACCATCAGTGAGAATTCTGCCGACCACAAAAACTACTACTACCGACCACAAAAGCTACTATCACTGACAACAAAAGCTACTATCACCGACAACAAAAACTACTACGGCCAGCAAAGAAAGCTACTATCACTGACAATAAAAGAAACTACAGACACAACAAAAGTTACTGCCACTAGCAAAGAGAGCTACTACCACTGACAACAAAAGATACTACCGCTAGCAAAGAGAGCTACACTACTGTCAATAAAGAAAGCTACTATCACTGACAACGAAAGATACTACCGTCATCAACGAAAACTACTACCGCCAGCAACAAAAATCACTTCTATCAACAACCAAAGCTACTACCACCAACAACGAAAGATACTACCGTTAGCAACAAAAGCTACTATCGTTAGCAACAAAAGCTACTATCGTTAGCAACAAAAGCTATTACCATTAACAAAAGATACTACATCCAACAACAAAAGATACTACTACCATTAAGAAAAGCTACTATCACAACCAAGAAAAGATATTACCACCAACAGGAAAATATACTACCTCCAACAACAAAAGATACTACATCCAACGACAAAAGATACTACTGCCATTAAGAAAAGCTACTACCATGCATAATAAAAATCCACTACTAACAAATTCAATAATACAAAAAGTTTGAAGCCTTGTACAATGATAATTATGTATAAAGCTACTTCCATAGTTACATAAAGCTATTGTTGTAGTTGCAGAAGTCTACTACCACAACTACTATCAGTTTTTAATGGTGATGCTCAAAACTCAAAGGCATAATTTTTCCACCTTGAGCACGATGATCTTGGTTGGCCGAATGATCTTTATGGAGGCTTCAATGTTCTAATTCACATGATTTTCAAAATATATCGCTACAAATGTAAAGGGAAGAATTCTGCAAGAGCAAATAAACAACAAAATATTAGTATTTGGAATGCAAATAGAAGCTATTGACATCACGTTGAAAAGATACTACCACACAATGAGTAAGCTACTGAAATCATTTTGAAAAGATACTACTATACTGTCAAAAAGATATTAACATAGACATTAAAAGATACTATAACTGTGTTGAAAATATACTATCATACAATAAGAAAGCTACTGATTCCATGTTGAAAATATACTAAAATAAAGATAAAAGGATATTATATATGACTACGTCGAAAAGATTCTATAGACCAAGTGAAATGGTAAATCCACTACAATAGTTAGTTACAGCAAGGTAAACAAAAGTTACTGACATCAGCTTGAAAAGATACTAACATAGGAACTAAAGCTACTATACTGTAATGGAAAACCACTAAAATAGTTATAGAGAGCTACTGATTTGAAAAAATAAGATACTGATAAAGATACTACGAGAGACATAGAAAGCTACTATTACAATATCAAAAGGCTATTATCGTTGGAACTAAAAAAAATACAGCTATACATATATGAATAGAATAAGCACAAGCATGTTCATTTCAGAAACTGAAGATCAAGCTGAAGAATACAATCGCGGCTTATCAATGCAACATCACTTATTCAACGCAAACAAATTGAGTAGTAGAAAAAATCTATAAAATTCTGAAAGTTTGATCCAAATATTGTGTACATAGAATGACGCTCAGACATGGCCATAGATCTTGATTCCATTCGTACTACTATAGAAAGCTAATGCACTTACATATTGAGAACAAAACACAATAAAAATTCATAGATACTATCTCAGACACAAATATACTATCTTACTAGCAGAAAGATACTATAATAATTTTGAAAAACTACTAGCGTTTATATACTGAACACAAAAACACACAACTACATTCTGTGGGAGGAGACCTCGAATTCCTAATTGATCTCCCTAAACGAGCTCTCTAAATCCAGTATCCTAGACTTGAGAACAAGAAAGCATTTTGAACAAAGAATCAAAACCAAGCAAAACTCCAAAATCACTATATATCAATAGACCAATTCTCAGCATTATCCACTTCACGAATTCTCACAGTTTCACATCTTAGCCAAATAAAAGAAGATAAAAAAATGAAGAGAATCAAAGAGAGAAGGTTCACTTTGAGCTTTACATCATGATGAAGAGCTGCGAGCTTGAATCCCCTCACTAACAAGCAACCGAGGAAGTGAAGTAAGATTTGGAATCGCCGGAAACAAAACCTCTGATCTCGGCAATTATCTTCATCCTTCCTACTCCGATCTCACCATCAATGACTCATCGCCATCATCCAAAGAGCCCCTGCGTGAAAACGCAGCAATCAAATCGAGGATTATGTAAACGAATTTGCATATTCAAGTTCAAATTTTAACGAAATGGAAAACGAGATTTACATGGGACGATTTAAGGAGCATCTTCATCATCTTCAGGCGAGGCTCTGATCGAGAGAGATTAGACTCTGTCGAGGTAGACTCCGGCCGAAGCATCTTCGTCGTCGTCTTCTCACAGAGAGAGAGAGAGAGAGAGAGAGAGAGAGAGAGAGAGAGAGAGAGAGAGAGTGAGAAAGGACTGATGGATCTGGAAACTATAGAGCTGAAGGTGTTTTAGGGATAGTATCTACGTAAATTGTTGGGTTTGGACCATAAGGTGGACTTGTTATAGTGGACTTATGAAAGAAAAAATATTAAAAAGAGGACTTCTATGAAATTTTCTATTTTTGTAATTATCACTGTGTCACATACACAAAAATTAATTACCTTTTGATATTATATTTATACATAATTATTTAATTTTTAAATATTATATATTTTCACTTGGTAACTCGGCTCCTTTTAATATAAAATCTTAGGTCCATCCTTGACTTTGGTGTTTTCGCATTTGCAATATTGATATTTTCTTTCGAAACCCGTCAGAATATTTAACTTGATTTAAAAAATAAAAAATAAAAACCCACCCCTCCTCAAAGTAGAAATTTCTTGTTGCTTTCGGTGGGATTGAGATCGGCCGTTGCTTCGTGAATGGGTCCGCCCAAAAGGCCAGCAGCAACTGGATACGTGGACCCCAAACCAATTCAATCACATGTCACGTAGCCCCCGCTCCCCTCTCTTGTATATGCTTCACACTCCCACGCACCCATACACCAACACCAGCATAACTCCAAAATCTCAATAATAAATTTCGATCATGAAAAAAAATCTCAATAATAAATACCTAATAAATAATAATAATAATAAGAAATCACCCACACCGATCGAAATTGGCGCCCCTTTTCTCTTTTGCATTCTCTCTTCGATTCCAGAAACAACTACAAGAAGAAGAGACTCGCCATGGCGTTGCGCAGACGGACGTTGCTTAAGGTCATCGTTCTCGGCGACAGTGGGTACGCGCCTCCTCCTCCCTCTTTTAGGGTTTCTAATTCTCTCTGTGCTTGCAATGTTTATGAGTTATTGATTTTTGCATTTTCGTTTCTGTTAGGGTTGGCAAGACCTCGTTGATGAACCAGTATCCTTCAGGATCTGTCATATTATTTTCGCTTGTTCTTTTTATATTATTTTTGGTAGGATTAATTTCTGTACAGTTTATTTTCGAATAATTTATAATTTCCGTTCATTTTGGATGAATTCAGTTTAGATTTGGGTTAATTTTGCACCAATTGGGGCTCCATGTGAGGTTTTTATGGTTCCTTAACGGATTTACTTAGATATGTGCATAAGAAGTTCAGTCAGCAGTATAAAGCTACAATAGGTGCAGATTTTGTCACCAAAGAACTCCAGATTGATGACCGGCTCGTTACGCTACAAGTGGGTTTTCTAGTCCGGTTGTTTGTTTTTTTTTCAGTGTTGTGTTTAGTTCAGTTTTGGTAAGTGTAGCGGTTAACTTGTGCGTTTCTTTGTGAATCGGTAGATATGGGACACGGCTGGGCAGGAAAGGTTTCAAAGTCTTGGAGTTGCGTTCTATAGAGGGGCGGATTGCTGTGTTCTAGTTTATGATGTTAATGTAATGAAGTCCTTTGATACTCTTGAGAATTGGCACGAGGAGTTTCTTAAGCAGGTTTTGCTTCATGCCCTTCTTGACTCTTCAAGTTTTGTGTACCTAAATATTCTTTTATGCTGTCAAACTTTCATTTAGGATTGTTATTAGTTTGAACTTTGAGATGATATTCAAGCAAAGAGAAAAGAAAAAGAAAATCCATTTGAAACAGTACATCCTGTTAAATAAGTGGATACGGTGTCACTGTGTGCTCCTGATTTACTTACCTGGTAATATAGCAGCCAATGTAGAGTAACAACTGGCTGGTCATCATGTTAATGCTTATTGTCTTTTTCAATTATATACTTGTGGAGAAAATTACACGTACTTGACTAAGGAGCTTGAGAGTGTGTAGAAAAGAAAATGTCAGCTGTGTATCACTTTTGCTTGTACTGCATGGTGACTTTTTTTTTTTATTAATATCATGCTCTATTAGTTTATCTCAGAGTGTTCCTCAAGTAGAACCATTTTTTGGTTCTAGGGGTTTTGCAGACTGATATTAATATGGGGGAAGGAAAAAACAGTCATTTAGTTTAGAGTGAGTTAAACAGAAATTGTCTATTGCTTTTGCTGAGAAATAACATAGGAAGTTTTCTAATTAGTACTTGCTGCTTCTTCATTAGTGTATTTTTTATCTCTAAAGAAAGAGAGAGGGAGAGGGGAGGGAGACAACAGAGAGGGTAAATAGAAGGAAGTATAGATAATATAATTTACAAATGACAGTTAAAACAATCTTAGATTATTATTATTATTATTATTTTGTATTTGCTCAACACCTCTCACATATATATCATCTCCCTTGCTGGATTATTTTCAGATTTGCAATAGTATTTTTCTACTCAAGTACATGAGCAATATATTACAACCTCTCTAGAGATATGTTCTTCTAAAAATTTCTCCGTGGTGTGCTAGTAGAGTCTTACCATGTAAGGAGAAAAAGATGCTTATCTGACTTCTATCATTTATTTCTTGCTCCAGTTATAATATTTGTAGAATTCGGAGAGATATGTGTGTATAGAGTTTTCAAATATCAGTAAGATAAGTCATGCACTTTTGGGTCATTTGCTGATGCTCAAGTCTATAGTTAAATTATAACTAGCAGAAACTAAGAAAGTTGTGTAGTTCTGATTTGAATTGCTGTTCACTGGGGAAAGATGCAGCTGATTCAGCATTTTTTTTCTTTAAACTGGACGAGGCCCTCATTACGTAGGTTCCTACATCGCTGATCCAACATTTAAGAGTGCTGAGCTCCGATGCAATATGCCAGACCTTTAATGATGTTTTGATATTGGACAACTCAAGGCTACCTTTCCTGTTATTGTAATTATATGGATATCTTTAACAGTTTCTTTCTACCTCTGTGGCTCTGTGTCAGAGTCGTACCATATATTTGCTCAATTCATGAGATTTCTACCAAAAAAAAAAAATAAATAGGGAAGAAGGAAAGGTAAAAGGTTCGAGGCACTATTCCTCTAGGACCTTTTGGGAATTAGCAGTAGTCAGTCCTTTCTTATTAGTTACTGCGCTGATTTCTATGTCCTTCTTTATGTTGTTAATGATCCTTGTATACCTCAAGTATTAGCAGCTAAATAAAGTGTCAATATGTGATTCACTTATGCCATTGAATGGTGCCGGTTTACTTAGAATTCTGTAATCTGAATGTTGTTTCTTGGAAATGCTGTTTTGTTGTTTCAATTGCTTACAGTTGCTTTCCTTCTGAATGTCTTCTAGGCGAACCCTCCTGATCCCAAGACTTTTCCGTTTATATTGCTTGGTAACAAGATTGATATTGATGGTGGGAATAGTCGTGTGGTAAGGAGACACAGTTACTGTGCTGAACAACTAATTTATTCAATGATTCATTACACTAATTTTTAGCTTTTCAGGTTTCCGAGAAGAAAGCAAAGGACTGGTGCGCATCAAAAGGGAACATACCTTACTTTGAGACATCAGCAAAAGAAGATTACAATGTTGACGCTGCATTCCTTTGTATCGCCAAGACTGCTCTTGCGAATGAACATGAGCAGGACATGTAAGTTTATATTGAGGCTGACACACTGTCTTAAATTTTCATTTATGCTTGTGATTTCTGGAGTTTGCAAAGTTGGTCAGAAGATGACCAGCTTTTGTTGTTCAGAGGAACTTATGCACTAAATTATATAACTCATCTGTTCATTGTCATGATAAGAATTAGATAGAAGGAACATTAAAGGCAGCAAGATTCCTACCTTTACATGAAGAATATAAACTATAGAAAAGTCGGGATTTGATTAGTAATAAATTGTGGGGTCCCCATAGTTTTCGGTTTATTAAAACCTTGGTTTCACTGGGGTAAGATATGCTGTAATAAAGTATAGAGATCACCATTGGATAAGAGGGACCTAATATGAATCATAGAAAAGTGGCTCTCCAAACTCCCGGTAAAATGATTCGTATTTAATGAAAGGTATCCCTTAGAACTTGAAAGTCTTTCATCACCTTTCAGTGACTTGTATTTTGGCCTACAATCTCCCCATCTCTCATTTTCCTTTCTTTGTCCTACAGTCCACAATGCCACCATCTTTTAATCACTTTACAATGCCTCCACCTTTCCTTTACTATTGTCTTTTCTGCCATTTCTGTTGTATGGTATGCTGTTATATTCCGATTTTGGAGCTCTCTTATGAGATATGTAATGTCGTTTATTGTTTATTGTTTCTTTTTCTTTTAATTGCAGATATTTCCAGGGTGTCCCAGATGCTGTTCCAGAGTCTGATCAAAGAGGTGGTTGTGCATGCTGAATTTATTCCAGCAACTCACTTCTTACGCTTGGTTGCGTAATTTTCAAACTTTTTGCTCCTGCTTTATGGCCAGTGGTTTTTGTACACGCTGTAATGCTGTATACCAAGTTATTGCTGTTAGCTTGAGTTTTGCCAGTATGAGGAAGATAGATTGGTTAGATGAACTTCAAGGAACCAAACTGAAGGAACTCATTTCGGATTAATCACTTCATGGAAGTGATCAATTAAATTGTTGAGGGGGCTCTTGTAATCAATGACTGATTTTTTCAGGTCATATTGAGCCAACTTGTAGATACATGTCATCATACAATTTCTTATTTTTATTTTATTCATTTCTAAAGCTCCTCAGGTCATCGTACATCAATTGAAAATTTTATTTCCTACCAACTTCAATGAAATATATGAAATGCAAGTCTTTCATTAGGTTAGAGACTTGGAGTGGCAACATGGGCTTGCAAACTTAAGAGTCATCAGGCACGAGAAATTATTGAATGTTGAGGTCTCCTCAATCTGAGATTCCGAAAGAAAGATAGCATTACTACGCCCTTGTATGCTTTTTATTCTTCTAATGGCTGATGACATATTTATGATTGGCAAGAGTAGCCAGCTTGTACCTGAGCGTTCATAATGCCCAGTTAATTTATCTCTTGATTTTCAATTTCCATATATTGCACCATGCGTTTTTCTTAAGCTGTCGACTTTAATGTTTAATGTTTTGTAGGGTTTGTCTACGCCCGGTACATCAATGTATCGAAACACTAAAGTAGATTGAAAAAACCATTATTTATGTAAAAATAACAATATAGACATTGACGGAACCAGGATGTAATATTGGGTTATATAAGGCTTATTTATAATTTTTTATTTTGTTAATAAGGCTCCCTATATATTATTTAGAACTAAATTTTAAAGGGGTGAGGAGTTAAGAAATTTTTAAGAAATACCAATGAATGACATTGTAAAAAAAGAAATGAAAAAAAAAAAAAAAGAAGAGAAAAGGAAGAACAAAGAGTAATTTTATTTCTACACATCCCTAATTTCTAAGATAAACACCTCCGATTTTTGTTTTTGCCATTTTTTCCTTCCATTTTTTTCCTATTCTACCCTTATCTCTCTCTCTCTCTAAATCGCCTTCACCTCTTTCTCTTTCTCCAATTCCTTCTTCTTTCTTATAAATAAAAAATCAAAACATGCATGCTCAAAAAAAAAAGAAAAAAAAAATACAAACATGAGTTGGTTTGTGATCTTATAAATTGATCATGAAGAAGAGATAGTGAGCATGCGTTGAGAGAAAGATTAAAATAAGTTTTTGGGCTCATTAAATTAATTCATAGTTGTTGAGAAGATCCTAAGAAGAATTATTCTTCGGTCTAATTTAAGATGAATTTTCAATCGACGTAATTTTGATATGTCAAGAGAAGCTAAATAGATTTTGTTGAGTTCTGATTTACGCAAATGGATAAGAACAAACAAGTTGAGATTTTGATGAGTTAGGTTTGTTGGTGTTGGTGTAGGTGAATGAAGAGGGAGAAAACTTTTGTTTTCGTTTCTAATGTTCTTTTGAAAAGGGAAAGGGTATAGAAGGAATTTAAAATTATACAAAAATATGTGATGTGTATTAAACAAATGAGAATGTGTGAATAAAATTTCTCTCAAGAACAAATGGGTGAAAAAAAAGAAAAAGGAACCAAATTTCAATAATAAGGAGAATAAAATTGGGAAACAACATATCAAAAAGGAGAGAAATGCTTCTAGACAGACTCAACGTAACTAAACTCACATTTCTTTACATACTAGTACATACAATTATATATACGACAAGAATTTTCGTCTGGGCTATAGTCGTACCAGCCCTTCACGTGGTTCCACCCCTGAGTATAGATATACATAATGAGACCGTCTGTCGGGTTCAGTGGAAGATTGGTGATAGAATCCCAAGTCAACATATGAAAGGACTCATGGATTCCTAACAGCCCCACATATTCACCACTTTGAGAATCCACCAAGAAGATAAGAGCAAAACTCATTACTCACATCCGCCTAGAGATAAGAGTTTGATAGTATTGGAAAGAACTTCTTCTCCAATTTAGATTATATTTCTGATCAAAACAAGTCTGATTACAACTGACAACGAAACCCCCTTTTATAAGAAAGGCTGGGAAAACAAAAAGACTAAATAAAACTTAAAAATAAAAATAGCTTATTCAAGGCTCTTAACTCAAACTCCTGGGAGCTCAAACCTCATAATTCAATGTTTCTTAATTAGAACCGATCATCTTCTTCAAGAAATGTAGCCAATCCTCGGTTTTGTCCAGGTTCAAAGTCGTCATCAGTGTCATTCGTTTCCGCTTCCCGTGAACTCGTCACTAAATTCTCTTCATAATCATGCTCATAGTATGGCGAAAGATCTACCACATTGAAAGTGGCTTGAACACTACAATTCCCAGGGTGTTCAATCTTGTAAGCATTGTCATTGATGCGTTGGATTACATTAAAAGGACCATATGCTCTAGGCTTCAGCTTACCATGTCATCATTTAGGAAACCTTTCTTTGCGAAGGTGAATCCACACCAAGTCTTCTTGAAAACAACTGGCTTTCTATGTTTGTTGGCTTGAGCTTGATACTAAGCAATCTTGTTGAGTATGTTGTTGCGCACTTGTTCAGGCAAATACTTGATGTTCTTGGCTTGCTCTGCTGCATCATCACTGAACTGAATTATTGTTGGGAGAGGAGCCAACTCAAAAGGGCTGATAGGATATCTTCCATAAACAACAAAGAAAGGGCCGACACCGGTTGTTTGGCTAGGAGACATGTTGTAAGCAAATTCAGCTTGTGCCAATATCAAGTCCCACTGACGTAGATTCTTTCCCACAAAACTTCTCAGTAAGTTGCCCAAGCTGTGGTTGATAACTTCATTTTGTCCATCAGTTTGAGGGTGATGAGAAGAACTGAACTGTAGCTTCTTAAGGTGATCTTTCTCCACAATGTGTACCAACATTGCCCAACAAATTTTGAATCTCGAGTAATTGTTTTTGAAAGGCCATAAAGTTTAACAACTTCCTTGAAGTACAAATCAACATTGAGAGGGTTTGCAAGGTATGAAATGAGACAGGTTTGAAAATCTATCAACCACCACCATGATTGATTCTTTATTCCTTTGAGCTCGGGCAGAACTGTCACAAAATCAAGGCCAACAACTTCCTCAGGAGATAGATTTTAAAATCAAAACCATGGGCCTCCAAATGAGTCGATATCAAACTGATTTAGATCAGGCCACTTTTACCATTCCTGGAGGAACATCTGCTCTAAATGACAATTTATACTTCAAAGTATTCATGTTTTTCGACGTCGCCTCCTTCATTCTCGCAACTCTTGTGATTTCAACTTATTTCATGGCGGTAATTGTTTTGCCAATCTTTCTAGCTGCACCAGCAAGTCTTCTCATTCAGTATTCCATTGGAGTATTGCTGTCCGCCACTCAATCCAAAAATAGTCTGCTTGACGTTTGATACTCCTGAGTCCGGATTATAACGTGTCTAGCGTTATCAGCTGGCTTCTTTTTGGTGAAGATACTATTTAGGATGGACGAGAGAAGAAGATCCATTGGATCCGAAACCGCCTAATCTGAGGCTGCAGACTTGGTCTACTCTTCTATTTCCATATGCAATAGCTATAGTCGTGGAAATATAACTAGTCTGATAGAAAGGGCAGCATCACCACCTTCCTCCTGTAGGTTTACCATATTGATCCTGCTGAGAATCTATACTAGGCAAAAATAGCCAAATTGTACATTAGCGTTTATCATGCCTGGCAATTTATCTCTTGATTTTCTATTGCGATACAGCCGGTACTAATGAGATTTTAAATGGAATTACTTCAAGTCGACAGCATAAGGTTAATTAGAAAACACATTATACAATCTAGCGTATACAACTGAAATATCAAGACATCTTGCACCTGCACCAAACAATACTCTATCATAAAATATCAATCCATTCCAGTAACCAAAAACCACTCAGCGGATACTTCAGATCAAAATTCAGCAATCACAAATCATTGTTTTAACAAAATTTGAGAATAAATAGAGAAACTGACAGCCTTCCAGGTAAATGCATCATTCTCACCTATCACCAACCAAGTTTTTTCATAAAATCCCTGGTTCTCTTCCTCATTCGTGTAAAAACTATTACCACAAGAGCAAGGATCCAAGGAGGAAAGTTTCCGCCAAAAGAATTAAACTTTTGGACAAATTCTGGAGGGTCCTTCATAACAATGGTTATCAGGATAGTCATAACTGCTACCCCAAGCAAAATCTTTGTCACTGGTTGGAGCAAGGAATCCTGCAGAGAATGTAGACATGTATGCATTAACCAAACTATACCATATCAAGTGTAATGCAAATGTTCATCTCTCTACAAAGTAAAGCAAACCAAAGAGATCTGAGGCATAAAATACAGGCCACCATACAGCCTATCCCTTTCTCAAGATAAAGTCATATTATTTCACTTTTAGTAGCTTATGGTCCCTAGCAAAATTAGAGGCTGGAAACAGAGATGATACAGACAAGTAACAAATTTAGTAAATCCTGTCAGGTTGAAGTGAAAAAAGGGACTTCAATCTAAGCGAAATGAGGTAATGATGCAATTGGGGCATGGCTGTGCTATTAAAATGGCACCTAAAATACAAACTAGTGAGAAATTAATTGAAATTGCAGCTGGCCTCCATAAACACAAGTGCTTATTCTTAGGCATCAAAAGCTTAAACTATTAGGAAGCTAGCACCAGCATGTGATCCTAACCTGCAGCCCAATCCTAGAAGTAAGGATTAAGTTGCAAACAGTATAATCCCAGTTCAATCCAGGACTATGCATTAGTAGTGTTCTGTTTCTTACGTTAACATTACCCAAAAGTACAATGAGCAATCAAAACCAAACCAAGAATGTTTCGGATTTAGTTAGGAAGCCCTCTACTCCGTTGGAATTTCATGTATAAATAAATTCAAGACAAGATACCATGTTGTTCATCAATTCAGAATTGACCGAGAAAGTGTGAAAACCTTGGGCTCGCCGTCGATGTGAACCTCGGATCCATCTCGATAAGGGAGCATAGAGCGGCCATTGCGGGGGTTAAAGCGGATGGGGACGCCGCGACCCGACTGGGGATTGAAAGCGTAGAGCGATTTGAGGCCGTACTTGTCGAGAATGTCTCGAACCTCCAACTGGTTCTGGTCCCAACCTCCCAGGCTTGACTTGAACGAGTCGATCGGACCTTTGCCTTGACGGTACAGCCTGACCTCTACTTCTGGAACCTTCGTCTTCACTCTCGGGTGCGAATCCGGGCTTGAGTTTGGACCCATCTCCTCGATTTCGCCCATTTTGTTATCCTCGTCCATTTCAGATTCAGGGTTCTCAGCTCGATTTTGATCCCAAAACTATTCTTGTTTGTATATGCAGCTGCCTTGGCTTGCTTTCCTCTTTAAGGTTCAAATGGTTGACTTTTGTAGCGGCTCCGCCATTAGACAATCTATTCAAATCACATGGTTTTATGGACAAAAAAAAATAATCATACAACTTCATAGCAGTATAGTTTTGTTTTCCTAAATTTCAAAACCAATTATATGCGTAAACCCTAAATATAGATATCTATAGAACGCCAATACAGGTATAATACAGGTATACTACGTCAGTCAGAATTAAACAAGATTAGCTAGCTAGTACCTGTATGTATTTCTGTGAAAGTGTAAAGATGCGAGCTTAGAGTTAGAGAAGATGCTTTCAGCGTTTTGGTTCTTTTGCTCCTCTGTGTTCTTTGTTTCTTCTCTTAGGTCTGTATTTGTCTGCGTCTTGTTCTTGTATTTTTTTTTTATTCGTACAGAACTACAGATTGATTTTTTTAATTTTTAAAATTTTTTTTTTTTCAGATTTTAGATTTTGATTTTTCATTCTTTTCTTGTAATTTGAGTTGTTATGAAATTAAGTAATTCCACGTCACTTGTCACATCAGTTTTAGTAAGTTGACATCATACTTAAAATTGATCTAGACCATTGAATTTTTAAAAATCCAATGGTCAAAAAATAATATCAAAATTAGTGTTAAATCTAATATCTCTTGAACGACCCGATTCTGAATATATTAACAGTTATTTCATTTTCTTCACCATTTGATCTTAAATCTAATAACAATTGAATAGGAGCACAATCAATTGAACATGCCTTTTTTGTCTCAAACTGAAACAGAAAACTCCAATATCTTCTTTTTCTGTTTTCGGGGACGCAAAAGATATACCACGACTCTCAAAAGCCAGGATTGAAGAAAGGAGCAAACGAAAGTTTACAATTGGAGTTGTATAAAACTTATGAGTGCCTATATGCATGCACTCACATATGATCAGTGGTAATGGAGTACAAAGTCCTGCTTGTTAGCAGGTCCCATTTTCTGTAACATGTCCTAATTTGTTGAAACAAAATGAAGAATCCAACCACCCTGCAGTCTTTGCTCGTTCGACGTAATGGGCGAATTGTTTCTGGGCATCAGGAACATCCAAAGCCAAATCATCTAGAGATTCTGCAACTCTTCCGAACCCCTTTGTCATTTGGTTCATTGTTATGAGTCCAGAGCCAAAACATTCCTCGAGCAGAATCCAAAGTCTTTCTTTCTTCTTTTCCATGATGGTTACCAAAGCTTTTTTGACAACCTCATGGTTGAAAAATGGCATGCCTAACTCCTTCATGCATCGACAGGCCTCCCTAACGCCACCTCCTGACTCGAACTCTTCTAGCAACTTCCCAATCTTGTCCTTAACATCCTCAACTGCCCATCCAGGTCTACTGCTTCCCCCTCCACCCCAACACCTTAGTATTCGCTCCCCAGATAGCCGGGCCTTTAGCAATGACTTTGACATTTTAAGAACTTTGCTCCCAATTGAATCAGGTGCAACACACTGACTTCCAATCTCTTCCAAGTGTTGTGGGGCTAGAACTTCATCCACCACTGATCTAGCCAGAAACATTGCAAGGTCTTCAACAACAACCGGATTATCCAGAGCTGTGTCATCTGCGGATTCTATCAACATTACAAAACCATTTACAACATCATCAGCTGGAAAACATAAAGAAGACAGTAAGACAGATGCCATTTCCTTCTCTCTGTTCTTCCGATCCATTGCTAGAGTTATCATTCTTTTAACGAAGATTGCATTCAGTTCGGATGAGCAAGTCATGTTCTCTGACTCCAGACAACTGCATACCTCTGAGATATCCCCAGACAAGAAGTACTCTTGAATAATAGATTGAGCTTTCATCTTAAAAGCTCTGGCGACACTATCTTCTAATGATGGCTTTTCTGGTTCCAATGAGAGTGACTTTAAGGAAGAAGCACACACCCAGCCCTCCGATGCTGCCTTAGAGATCAATGACTGTAAAATTCCCCGGGCGTTTGGTATGTCAAGTGACAAATCATCAACATAGTCAATCATCCTACCAAAGCCTTTTGATACTTGGCTTGAGTTGATTAAACCTTCTTCAGCTGCTTCTTTCAGCAAATCTAGTAGCCGGCCTTCAGCTTGACGCCTCTCCATTGCCATTACAAGAGCTCGTTTAACTATTTCATGGTGGAAAAAAGGAACTTTCAACTCCTTGATGCATCTGCAAGCCTCTTTCTTGTCACCACTGACTACATACTCTATCAACAGATTATTTATCTTAGCCTTGACATCGTCAACAGTTCTCTTCTTGCTACCTCCCCACCGCCGCTCAATGATCTCAGCATGGAGAGGGGCTGCTAAGTAGCCCTTCTCAGCTCTCTTCAAAACTTCAACACCTTTTGAATCCTTAGTTAAATCATTCATTTGTTTTTTCAAAAATGCAGGAGGAAGTATGTCATCAACAACAGCTCGGGCAATGAACAATGCAAGAACATCAACTGTATCAGGTATATCCACAATCAAGTCATCTGCAGATTCTACCAATTTACAGAACCCTTTGTAAACTTGTGGGGGATCAATGTAGTCTGCATATAATGCAGATAAAAGAACAGCAGCCATTTCTTTCTCCTTATCATGCCTATCCATAGCCTTAGAAACAAGCTTCTTTACAAAATAGAAGCTATAGCTAGGCATATCAAGTTCTCTTAGTTCATTTGCAGTGGAGGTAATGTCATCGGTAGCGAAGAATTCTTCCACTATAATTGTTGCTTTCTTTTTGTATTCCTCAAAATCCACTCTCTCAGTTTTTGCATTTGATTGTTCACATTCCTGCAAAACACAACCTTGCTTCATAATTTGTACAAGATAGTAAGAATAAAAGTAATAACAATATAGAATAGAAATTAATTAAGCAATATTTCATAAGAAACAGTAAGAGTTGCATATGTGTTTCCGAAAGCAGGGAGAGTTGCATATGAGCGGTGGAACATTTAGTTAATGTACCTCACTGCTATCAAAGTTTGGGTTACTCGGATCAACAGTGCAAGTGTTTTCAGTATCAAGTAAGCCACCCCAGGTGCCTTTCCCCCCAGAACCACCTGCACAGGATAGTTGGCTTAGTCAACACTAGGAGCTATAAACCACTATTGAAGTGAGAAAATAGCTAATCATAACTAAAGATAGCAGTAGATGCGCGCTTTTGAGTATTTCATTGAGTGCAGCAACATAAATTAACTTGTTGAGGAAAATCAACGCTACAGTGCAACTACTAGACATAAGTTTTTCACATTGTCTTGATGCTCAATTTATACTGAAAAATAACACCTTTATGAAGACTCCAGAAAAAAAAAAGTTACAGGAAGTGTGATTTACCCTTTTTAGGACGCCCATGTACAGAAGAATGTGATTGCCTATCATGCGCAAGTGGACTTGCTTTTCCAGTTTTTCCCTGCATCTTTGGGGACCTTGGAGAGTTTGGGGACTTTGACGATTTGGGAGACTTTGGGGACCTTGGAGACTTGGGACCAATGTGCAGTGGAGAAACAGATAATGGATCTGCACTTTCTGCAGCAGAATGATGGAGCTCCCGATGCTCAGTTGAGACAAAACCATCACTGAACTCCATTCCGCTCATACTTTTGAGTTCGAGTAACTCACTCAGTGGATTCAAGAGGCAACATAAAATACCTTCAATTTGTGCTGGCTGGCTAGCTGTGAATGAATTACACAAGCTGTCCACTTTTATTCGTCTTGAACTTGTCACCGGTTCAAAAAATCAGTTTCTTCTGTCTTAAATTTAGTGCTGCTAAAATGTTATTTTTTGCGGAAAAGTTTTCAAATCTGAGATCCAATTAGCACCTGTTTCATAAAAACCATAGCAAGATTTGGATGTCAATATTACGACGAGTGTATGACCAATTCATATTCCAAAATTCAAATGACAAAAACCCTTCTTTTTTCTGGAAAAAATAATCTATTATATCAGAACTTTAATTACTAAGTGGAAAACTTTAAACTTGGAATAATCAAAATGGAAGAATGTCATGAACTGACCATCTACAACAATAAAATTGTTAAAATGAATGCAAAAACCCAACAACCCCCAAACAATGACCCTTGTAGCCTCAGCATCTAAACATTTTGTTCCAGTCTGCACCTAAACATTGTGCCAATAAGCCCCAATACACGATGCCACAAACACTGTCAAAATTTTGTAAGTGAATATATTGATCATTTTTCTTGAAAATAAAAATTCCAACTCACAGTTCGTATAAGTTTTTCTAGTACTGGCTGATTATGAGGTAAGAATGACCGCACCATGCCCACAGATCATTTCGAAACACATGAAAAGGGCTCAATTATGTTCAAATGCAAACATAACTATTTAACTAAGAAGCATGTTGCTAGGAATGTGATCCAAAACATACTGTATCTGATGGATATGTTCAGCGCAATTAGTATCTGGTTCAATGAGTCTATATATAATCACCAAATGGACCCATCACAATCAAGTTCAAACACACTATACATATCTAAATCAATCCCAATTTTTGTAATAAAAATAAAACATCACCTCATATCTCTTCCTGCATTGCTGGGTCAGAAAATAAACCAAATCTGTAGAAAAAAAAGAATCAGAAACACAGGATCACCGACGAGCAGATAACAGAGTCATACATACACATACAACAAGCATGTTTGGATAATAAATGGGGAGATGATGGTGATACCCAATGGATGAGAGAGAGAGAGAGAGAGAGAGAGAGAGAGAGAGAGAGAGAGAGAGGAAGGGT
>NC_020492.1:13501479-13511513 GCF_000184155.1 Fragaria vesca subsp. vesca | reverse complement strand
GAGAGAGAGAGAGAATGGAAGGGGGTCTGGTATTTGCTTGAGATGTGGGAGAGCTTGTTGAGTCGGGTTGAAGGGTTCGAGTGAGAAAAGAAGACAATGTCAAGAGGGGTAGTTACAAAATTGTAGGAGTTAAAAGCCGTTGGAAGCGAAGGATGAGGAAGAAGATCCAACGGCCTCTCATTCTGCCCTTTCAAAACGGGAAATAAACAAAAGCCCGGGAGAGGCGTGAGGGTCCGAATTCAACACTGCATATTGCCGCAAACACAGGAGTGGTTCTAAATACGCAAAATTTATATATATACTTTTTTTCTAGAAGGACATACCACATGCACATACAAATTTACCGACCATCTTTATTTGTCCACCAAAGTGCTCACCCTCTTAATGTATTGACACATATCCATTTTATTATCAAAAATAAAGTTAAACAATTTAAAAATACATGTGTCAATAGATTAAGATGGTGGACACTTTGATATGCAAATAAAAATGGTCGGCAAATATAAATTTTACAAACCATACCTCAAATAAATGCCATTCATCAGGTCAGCACACCATATTTAAAAACTATCATATTGGTACTCAAACAATGGAACAGAAATCACTTTTAATATTTACTGTCAATGACGGCGTTAACTCTCTACTTTTAAAGAGGTATTTTCGTCTCCTTGGTTGATACAATTTTCTTTGACGATGGAGGCCGTTTTGCTGTCACTCTCTTCTAAGAGTAATGGATCTTCCGGCGGTCTGACGAGATTCGATAGCCAAAGACCCAGAGTATGCCTTTCTTTTGTATTTTAGTGAACCCCATGCCCCATTAAAATGGGTGGCATGAATTTATTTCAACATTTGGATTCACAGATTTTGCTACTTGTGCTTCTTCTGCAGCTACTTTTCTTAATTACAAACCTAAACATCAATCTCTGACAGAGTCAATGAGTTCTAGCAGAGGGGATTCTTGGGTCGAGTTCTCCATCAGGTTGGGTCGGAAACCTGGAATAGAGATTGGAAAATTGAGAATTGTTTACTGGAGAAACAACAAATTAAGTTTTGTGGCTAGTTAGAATCTAGATTCTGAACTTTGGGGGAGTTTTAATTATTGGAGAACTAATGCAAGTACAATAAGAAAACAATGAAAAACAAGAAGAGGAAGGTTCACTTTGCAGCAATTTTGTGTCTGATTAAGGAGATATATAGATGAGAACATGTGCTCAGGTGTGGCTGTGTGCGGCAGAGGTAGAGGGAGAGAGGGAAAAAGCCGAGAAAAATTAAAAGACGTAATTGCCTATGAAACAACTTTTGTAGCAATCGACTTGACAGTGTTATAGACATAAGGTATCTAATTTATGTCAGCTTTACATGTGCGGGGTACCAATATTATAGTTTTGAAATGCCATATATCATAGTGATGAATATATGTTATATGGGGTACCATTGGTAAAATTTCTTCTTAAATTATTATTTTTTCTTTGTTATTTTCTATAAATTTTTGAAGAAATAAGAGATTTTTAAATTTTTTCATGGAAAAAAAGAAATAAGAATATTTTTGTTTTTTAACTGCAAGTTGATGTCTATAGGTCAAGAGCCGAAAATAAGATGTTGTTTACGAAAGCTTAGATAAAAAATCGATAAGAAAACTTGGACAACCTGTTATACTTACGCAAATCATCTTTCTCTGGTTAACACATTCACAAAAATACAAAGTTTAAGTCATTAAAGACAAAATTTAAGTTACCAAATAAAGAAAGAGGGTGTGGATTTCATTTTAAGGTGTGTGGATTTCACATCCCTAAAAAAACTCATATTACTTCCACGGACAATACATGCATGTTCAAAGTTATAGATTAAGATTTCATTCTAAAAAAATAACTACACATTAAGTTATTCTTTAGGTATGAAATTGATACTTGGTTTCGTATGAATGCAAAATAAGTTCACAACAAAAACTTGGTTTCATAGATGAATATATGATATATCTCAAAAAAAAAAATGAATGAAGGTGATGATATTTTGGTTTAATAAGGTGAAACTAACAGCAAAGAAACATCTATATTGATTGTTCTCGATAAAATTCAAGATCTATGTATTACAATCACTCTATTTCTTTAGAAAACCTTTAAAATTTTCTTTTGATCAAATTTATGCATTTAATCAATCGTAGTTACAATGATTATCTTATACCTATACATTACATTTCTCAAATAACAACTCCATTGGGAAACATGAAATTGACCATCGGATGAGAGAATTAAAACATGTAATAAAATCAAGTAATTTAGTGTTCGCTTCGACTTCAATCTAATTGGTCAAGCGTATTTACCTTTATAATTCTATACTTATGTGAAATTCCAAAGGGAAAAAAAAAAAACCCTTGGATGCGAGAATTGAAACAATTTATACATAAGACCAACTTGAAGAAGAAGTTGATGAAGAATCTTCTGAACGAGAAGAGGAGATGATGAATCAAGCGAAGAGGAAAAAGGAGGGGCTTAGCCCACCCGATCTTATTCCGCCCAAATTGCGTGCATTCCTCAAAAGGGATGGTTGTCTATACATGACATAAGAATATGATGAAAATGATTGTTGGATAGGATTATTGAATTATTTTTGCTCACACATTTTGAGTCGTTTGAATCCATTCAATGAGCCCTAATAACCTCAGCATCACTAACCCAAATATACCATTTACCAATTTGCAACTAATTTTATGAGAAGAACAAACTCCATTGACCGATTTGCAATATATGTTCCATCTTATCTACGCATGAATAAAACCTGGAGATCCAAGATTATCAATGTTTGTTCTTCTACACATTAAATAAGGGAAAATGCTTATTTAGTACTAATTTTAAGAGCTTCTAGCCCATTCCAATGAAAATCGTTTTTCAATGCCCATTTACACAAATCTTAATAAAAAGACAATATTATCCTTCATAAATATCAAACCTTATCTCTCCTCTCTCTCATTTACCCGATCATGCCTCTCTCTCTCTCTCTCTCTCTCTCATCAACCTAGACCTTATCACCTCGCCTCCAACGCACCACACCAGATCTCCTCCGCCTGCGATGCCGCACTAGATCTCCTCCGCCTGCGACGCCGTCTAGTCCTTCCTCCACCGCACCAGATCTCCTATCTGATCCTGGAGCGACTCTGATCTGCGCCAAGCCGGCGACGACGAGATGGTGTAGATATTAGTGAGCTCAACTTGGCTAGAGTTCGATCCGGGTTGGATTGTGGCTGGGGAAGGCATTGCTTGCCGGCGTGAGGTGAGGTGCGCCAGGTTTGGTGGAATGAGGTGAGGTGCGCCGGATCCGGGCTTGTTATGCAGAGTGAGGTGCGCCGGGTTCGGTGGAGGAGCCGGTGTGCTTGCCGTTGGGGAAGGTGGGTGCCCAGAGAAGAAACATGGGTGCCCAGAGCATGACCAAGTTAGTTAGTAGTTTTTTTTTTTTTGATCCTTACATTTGAATATTGGGGTTAGTAAGTGATTATTGAGGATTGTTAAGTGATTATTAGAGTCAGTAAATTATTATTTGAGGTTTGTAACCTGAATATTAAGGGTTAGTAACTGGTTATTAGGTGTCAGTAACTAAAAACTAAGTGATTATTGGGTGTCAGTAACTGAAAACTAAAGGATATTAGGGTCAGTAACTCGATTATTAGGATCAGTAATTCGATTATTTTCTAGTAAATCTTCTTTTGTATTACATTAAGCTGAAATAGGTTGATTATTGGGGGTCAGTAACTGGTTATTGGGGGTCAGTAATCGAGTTACTGGTGACCGAAATCTAGCGACTGAAGAAAATTTGAGTTACTAGGGGTCAATAACCGGGGACCAAAGAAATTCCGGCAACCGGTGACCAATGACCGGAATCCGGCAACCGATGACCGAAGTCCGGTGACTAGTCACCGGAGTCCGGCAAGGCTCCAGCAAAGTCCTCTCTCTCTTCCATTTTCTCTCTTTAAATGTGTATAAGACACAAGGTTAAAAATGTCTCAAAAATATTATTTTATTATGAATTTAATAAAAATTTGTATATTTGGGCATAAATAAGCTAATCGTTCAATTGGGATCAAAAATCTTATTGTCATTAGAATGAGATTTGACTTTTGTTTTTTTTGTCTCGAAATCTAGTTTGACATGAGGCTAAAAAATCATCCAAATCCGGTATCTGTCACATATGTCGACACAAAACATCAAAATATATTCTAAATAATTAAAGGTTAAATGATAAAACTAAATAATTTCGAGATGTTCATAATTAAAAAGAAAAAAGTTGAATTTTACTTTATTCACATATTTTAAAGGTGGTGCTAATGACACCCTATTTTGATTTGAAAGTAGACACAGGGAGTCGCCGTAAGTAGAGCGCAGGCCGTCGTTTTGGTTCCCGCTGGAAATTAGAAACGACCAAAAGCAGGAGCATGGACTCCCTCGTCGACTCCCTCCGCCACAGAGTTCAGGTTCTGTCTCTCTTTCCAATCACATACTTCGTTGTCAATTGCTTTGGCCGCTTCCACTTTCTTTATAACTCACTCTCTCTCTCTCTCTCTCTCTCTCTCTCTCTCTCTCAACTGTTGATTCAGTTTTGATTATGTCCAGCTCTCATATTATGTTCAGTTCCATTTCGAAATCGTAAAATTGGGCATTGTAGTTAAAGTGAACAAAATTGCGATGAATGGGGTAGCTAGTTGTATAGCACAAAGCAATCGTATCGTATTTATTAAGGTCTAATAGCTGATATCTTTTACTAGAAGACCATCCCATCCCTGGAGATGTTATCGGAGTTTTACACTAATTAGTGTGTGTGGGCGAATTGCTAGATTGTGAGCTTAGCAAGTATTTCCAAAACGTTACGACAATTTATGGTTGATTTGGTTATCCAGTAGAGTTTCTGGGTTTTGAGTTTAGGGTTTGGCTAGTGAGTTTTAGGCCTCGATGCGGGAGCTACACCCTTAACATTAAAGATGAATGGGAAGAGAACAAGAAAAAGGATAAAGGTTTTGTACGATATGTGGAGGTTTAGAGAATTGTAGGATCCCTCTTACGTGAGTCATGCCATATGATGCCGTTGGTTAACATGTTGGCTTTCCAGTTGACATGATATGAAAAAACACATGACAGATGACACAACACGACTTGACTCACTTGCCACCCGAGTAGATGAGGATCAAGAGCTGAAAAGTTTGAAATCAGCAGTCAACTAGGTCAGCACTACTCTCAGGGAGGCATGGGAAGATTTTGTTATCACTATGATCGCTAGTTGGAGTTGGACCTATTACCTGTTAATGAGAAATTGACCTAATATTACTAAAGACTCAGATAACTAAACACTTATCTGAAGTCATGATTTCTTCTCTGACAAGGAGGGATGCTAATACGGTTACTTTTGATAGCCTTACAGGGATGCTAGTTGGAGGGCAAGCCCATTTTGGTGCCGGTAAGGAAGGAATAAACTACTCCTAATACTAATTGTCAAAAGATTACCTGTAAGGCTCGTTGGCTAGTTGGTTAAGAAAGGTAACAGGCATGACTATGTAATGAGGTGTGGGGATCATAGAATCAGCGCCTGGGGAAAGCAGCTGGTACTTGGTGGAGCACTCCAATGGGAGAGCTAGGGAATTCCACTCCCATGAGTGAATTGGGAAACACTGATGTTTGAGTAAGGCAGTTTGGCTTAGAATACTGCTCTTGCTTAGAAGTGCAGAGAGAGAAAGTCTTGTAGTCCATTGCAGGGAGAAATTGAGTATGGGCAGAAGAGAAGAGAAGAAAAGAGGTTGTTATTGTTAGGGAGTAGGGACAGATGATATAAGATCTGGAAAGGAATATAAACTACTAGTTTCACTTGGGTGGAGTTTTCAGGGATCACTCTCAGAAAGAATTCCAGTGTCATACCAAAGATGTCTCGGAATCTCGACAAGTTAACCAATGACTCACACACGAGCAGAAAATCTCAACTGATTTCTTTTACCACTTCTGCTTGAAAGCTTACAAAGTAGCCTTTTTTTATTAGGACCTTACATGCATTATTAATAACCATATAACTGATGCTTGCAGGAATTCTAAAAGACATAACTACATGACACTTAAATCGAACATGACAACAAAAGAAAATGAAAAGATATAGCCTAAGATTGCATTAGTGAAATGCATGTAATTCATGATTAAGGACAATCTGTTGTTTGTATTCTGGATAATAAATGGATGAACTTATTTTTTATAGTACAGTATTACTTGGCTTCGTTACCTTGTTTTTTTTTCTTTTTTTATTTAATTCTTTCTAGTTTTATCAAGTTTTCATTTAGAGGCTAGGCAAGATTGTGTACCCATTACTGGAAGATAAATTGTTGCTGCACCATTGACGTAGGCAACTTTCGAACCACATTACTATCTGTGTTTGGTTCTCTTGGTTTTCTTGGTTTTGTTTGGTTTTGTTGTGCCATTCTAAGCAATCACCACAATGCCTCACTCTCAGTGTTTGTTTCTTGCAGAACTTATAAATTGTCTTTTGCATTCTATAATATAGTCCCAAATTTCTTGTAGTGTTATATTATGTACTGCATTATTCTGATTACTATTTTTAAATGACATCCAGGAATTAGAGGCATTAAATGCCAAGTTGTCATCACAACTCGCAGTTTGTCGCTGCCATCAGGTTTGCTATTTTGATTTTATATTATTTACTGTTTCAGATATAAACAAGAAAATAAATTTATGACCGATATATATATATATATTTTTTAATTAAACATGCAATGTTGTATGACATATCACACTTGAATATATGGTTGATAAATATGTTTTAAGTGATTTGTTAATCTAGTTCTGGTCCTTGATGTATCCACTATAAAACATCCAGTGCATCTTAATCCTGCAGAGCCCCTTTGGAGTATGGAATTGTCAATGGAAACATAACTAGAATTCACTACAAAGAAAACATGTAAGGCATACAAATGAATAAGTGAGGGAGTGAAATGGACAAACTCTGTTAGATGAAAACATAACTCAAAATGAATAAACCCTTTCTACTTTAACCCAAAAAATAAATAAGTTTTATTAGTTCCTTAATAAGAAAAAAAAAGCGTGCTTTCTATTTGGTTGCTTTTGGTTATCTTCAGAATCTGTATATTTTCTGGTACTTGTGATGACTATTGTCAACAAATTGTTAATTACAGACTGAAGATTAAACTTTCTACTTTTGATCGTCACTAATTAAATTGTATTCAACTTGCTTTGGCTTATTTACCCAATGTTCTAAAAATCCCCGCCTAGAGCCGGTTAATCCCTGCCTAGGCGCTAGGCGGTGCTTCACCGTTTCCGTCTAGAGAGCTAGAAAACCGATTAATCCCCCGATTAACCCGCCTAGGCACTAGTCACCGGCTGTCCGCCCGACTATCACCTAGCGTTTTTTAGAACATTGTATTTACCAAATGTCTGTAATGTGACAATTATATTTCAACAACCTTTTGATTTGTTTTTATTTTTGCTTAACGAAGATAAGTATGTTGCAATCCTGAAACAGGACAAGAATGAAGACTCTTCTGTAAGTTCTGACAATGCAGATGAGAAAAGCGGGAAATTGAGCTTTCAAAATAAGAAGACCATCAGGGAGAAAGTTAAAGAGAAGTTTCCGGGTATTTACTTTAATTCACTTTTTTTTTTCTTTTTTTTTCTTTTTGGGAAAAGAAATAGGAACAAGAAAAAAATTTCAGAGATTTCTTATAATTTGCCAAAACAAGATTCCGGTTGATAATTCATAATTGAAAACATCTTTGTTTAATTAGTTTGGTCTCTCTCTCTCTCCCTATCTCACTTATTATTATTATTATTATTATTATTATTGTTTATTGTTCTTTCTAATAGCTATCTGGAGACTCCTTACACAATGAGTATGTTGCTTCTCTCTTTTATACTCCAAATTATTACAATTCAAAGTCAACAGTCTACTTCCTTTAGGAAAGTTCACATTTTGAAGCGTGCTACTCTGCTGAGTGATGGCTGATGAAGGTGTTTATTCATATTTTAATTATACGTCCTGGAATCAGGTTATGACACAAGGATCATGAATCACCACAGCAAGAGATATGTTGCTTTGAAAGTCATGTATTTTGGCAGAAGGTTAGGGACCTTTCTTTTTTTGGGATTTTTTGTTTTTGTTTTACTCCTTAATCCTTCTCTTGACTTCCACAATGACAATCCTCTCCCCTGAAAACCAAAATTCCCCAGATTATTTCTTCCTCCAACTCCCAAATCCCACTCATCACCGTCCTGCTGCTAAGGCAGAGCCAAACTGCCAACTAGTGAGCTATGTAACCTAGTCATCAATCAATCTCCAAACAACCCACCCCAGCAAGCCATAGATTGTCTCCGCTTCTCCTCAAGCGACCCCAATTTACGCCAATCTTCCCCTTTAATGTTCAAACCCCTCCAAATAAAAAAAGAAATAATAAAAAAAAGAAATCTAATCCCCCGATAAAGATTCCCTTGGCTTCGTTGTTGCCTGCTTCCAATTAACCTCACTGGACCAGTTAGCCTTAAGGACGCCATCTTTTCCATTTTATAAGAGTTGAGGAACCAGGATAAGTTGTTGACTCAACCAATAAAAAGATAAGAATATAATATAAAAATGAAAGTAGGTGTCATCTGTAACTAGGCAGTGCAAATTTCACTCCCCCAAAGGTTAATGTACTTTTTTAAATATATGGGCTATTGAGGCCTTTTTTACAATATGTGCTGTCTTACAGGTTCTATGGCTTTGCTGCAGAGGCACAGATGGATCCAACTGTTGAGGTATTGGTTTCTCACATAAAGTTATTAATTTGTGTCGAATGTAAGCAACTCTGCACTAGTCATAACTTCAAAAGCAATATAAATGAACATAAGCATGTGTCTTGAATATGCATTAGGACGCCTAATTAGCTAAGGTGGATGAGCTTATTGTACAATGAATAATGTGCAGTCTGAAATTTTCAAAGCTCTTGAGAAGACAAGACTTTTAATCGGTGATAAGAAGGAATCACATTACTCAAGATGTGGTAGGACAGACAAGGGAGTTTCTGCTGTTGGGCAAGTAAGTTGATAGAAAAAGTATCTGTTTGTGTGATATTGATTGTTGTTGACATTGGAAATGTTCGTATAACTTTATGCATATATGCTATTGATATTTTTATTCGTTTACTTTGTTATCCTCTTAGGTTGCTTGCTTGTTTGATTTGTTCTTTTGTTCTTTTCTCTTTTTTTTGAAGCGAGGTTGCTTCTTTTTTTAGTTTCTCAATTCTGGGACAAGTTGCTAAGAATATATTTCCAATATTGTTTGATGTATTTAATTAGTTTATTTCTTGGCCTATGTTCTTCATTATTATTCACAATCAGTTTAGTTGTATCCTATCTTATGCGCAAGATCCTCGAGCTTATGGAATGACATGAAAATCAAACTATCATACTAACAATCTGGTTGAAGCGGCTTTTGTATATATATCCTCCTTCTGAAATGTCACATAGATCTTTGCATGAACTATATGTATCTAATTTGTGTCTTGTTGATAACTTTTCGTTGAGGTATGCATCAGAATCCCTGTCTAAGAGGAACTATATGCTTTAGTCTACCCATTGAGGTTTGTTTTTAGATGTTTTGCACATAGTAATCAGTTTTCAATGTCCTGTGTATCAGCAGCGAACATTGATTTGGGAAGCTTAGTTTTTTTTTATACGGATTTGGGAAGCTTAATTGTTTGATTTGCTTATTAAGTCAAATGTCTTATCATCAAAACACAATTTCCAATGTGCTTTCGTGTCTTCATTTTAAACATTTATTATAGACATGCTCTTAGGGAAGCTTAATTGTTTGATTGAGTTCAAAACGTATCATTTTCTCTCAATGTTTAAAGCAAATTTCTACTGATATGTCTGTAAATCCAGACTAAGAAGTTTATTAATATGAAACACAGTACCTATATCCACAGTATAAACCATATTTGATTGAGGCTAGCTCATATTTGCCTCTCTCTCTCTCTCTCTCTCTCTCTCTCTCTACTC
>NC_020492.1:13493239-13501232 GCF_000184155.1 Fragaria vesca subsp. vesca | reverse complement strand
GGGGGAGGGTTGGTGGTTGGAGGTAACCCCATGTCCAGATGTGTAAGGCCTTGGATTACAGCATATAATGTCATGGCTCCTCCACAAATTTTCAATTGGTTTTGGGTTGGATGCTACAATTTGTTATTGAACTTGTCAAGCCCCATGCTCCACGTCATCCAGTATTAGTTGACCATGGTTTTCGCTCAAGTCAAGCCCCTCCTGTGGTGGCACATTGAAACATAATGATGCTCTGCGTTACAACATATATAATTTCTCGGCATCTCTATGTAGTGCCAACATGAAATAGGATACAAGAGGTACATTGAAAAGCAAAATAAAATAAGCTTTTCCTAAGATTGCAAGCGAAGCACAAAACCTACTACAAACATAAGACTCGCAAGCCATCGATGTTACTTTAGCCCAATCAAGAAGAACAACCCTTAAACACAAATGCCTCACAAATGTTTAGAGGATTTCCAACGACAGGCTGAAATCTAGTTCTATCTTAAGTAGAAGAGGTCTTGTGATCTTGCCATAGCTCTATCTTAAGTAGAAGAGGTCTTGTTCCTCTCCAATTACAAAGTCAGGGCTGTAGAGTGCCAAAATCTTGTTTCTACCCCTTTTTGGAAAGCCTGAGCATAGAGTAACAGTTTCCTGTGACCAAAGTTATATGGTTTGAAATAGGTATACAAGACTCAGACCTGATATTGCATCTCGACGTTCCTTGCTAATCAAATGTTGAAATTTATCCGCCAATAGATAGTAATCAATTTCTATTGGTTGAGTAAGATATGTTATTCTGTAGAATTATGATGTTTGGATGGGGTCCTTGCCATGTCAATTTTATGTACATTGGGTTGGCTGATGCTTTTATGTAAATGTGTCTTATTGCTTGGCCTAGTGTCATATAACACAGAATTAATGAAGCTGATAAGCATTGTGTAGGCCTAGCTTTATTGGCTCAGGCAATTCCAGATCCAATATTCCTAAGGTCTGGGAGTGGTAACTCTGAATAGATATAAAATAATCTTGTTTTCTTTGCAACTGCATACTAGGATATGTGTCTATTATGCTACATTAATCAAGGTGCACAAGGGTTGGACTCAAGAAATGGGTGAACTATAACGTTATATGGAAATCGTCTGTGGATTATATGGTTGATAATCACTTAAGTAACAAGTCCATGCTTACTACTGCTTGAAAGATAAAAAAAACTTTGCGCCCATGCATCTAATGCCTGAAAATTGGGGTATGGGCTGGTGTAAGACTCGGTGTTTTCTTTCAGAGGCATCACAGGATACATGTGGAATGGAAAGATGATTTTTTTTCTTGGTATTTGGTTGCACAATTAGTTGGCTCTGTCAAGCAATTGTCTGTCTTGAATTGTGATGGTACACTCACCTAAAAGTTTGACAAGCTTTTATTGTTGTGAATCTGGATATTGGACCTTATACATGCTTATATTCATTTTACTTACATAATTCTTAATCGTTGGTCAAGTTTTGAGTAATCGGTTTAGACGCAAGTTGCAGAAGGCTGGCCTTCATGGGAGAGTTTCGGTCAATTGGTGTCTGACCCAAATTTTCAGACCATAAAATGTTAGACATGGAGATGGATGAAAAGTTCCGTTAGGGATAAAATCGTAGCATTGTATTTGAGATTATAAAGCTCACTTCTTACCTGACTAAGATATTTTGAGAATTTGAGCCGTATGAAATTTGCTAGAGCTTCATTTTAAGATTTGTAGCTCATTTGAGTTTGATCTCATATATAAGCTCACCACATTCCAATTGCATAATACATTCTCCTTTGTTTCCCTCAGAAGGTGAAATCGATTATGTGAGGGTGCTGAATCGAGCCCTTCCGGATGATATTCGAGTTTTTGGTTGGTGTCCTGTACCATTGGGTTTCAGTGCGAGGTTTGTCTACCTTTTATGAAGGTTTCCACTATTTTGAGTTCATATAGATAAAACTACCTTTTACTTGCAAAATGTTCTATCATTGTCATATTGTGTGCATCTATTTTCTCTTTATAAATTATAATGAAATACCGTAAACTAAACCAGTAAGGACAGGTGTTCTGGGCTTACAATGACACTTTACTGAAACCAGTTCATTTTCAAGCATTGAGACATAGAATGAGGAAACCCCTGCGGAGTCAGCTGCCAGTCCACATAATATCTTCTTTTTTTCTTTTCTTTTTTGAAACTAGGGTATCCGGATCTTTGACCCGACTAATCCCTAGGTTTCCCGCCTGACCCCACAACATTTGGGAAACTGGAAACACTAGCAATTGCTAGGTGGGTACCATGGGAGAGGGTCGAACCCCAGACCACTTGGGAGCAAACCAAGTGTCTGACCGCTAGACCAGCAATTCTTTGTTGCCAGTCCACATGATATCATCACAAATTTTGCACGGTCTGCTTGACTTAATTGCCACAAAATGGGTGTATATGTCTTAATGTTATATAGATAGTCCTTGGTATAACTTGACTTCAGAAAACACTAACATCATGATTGTTAAGCATAATTGTCAGTTAAGGAAATGCTGAGAAGGTTTATAGCCTTTAAAGCTTCACTTTAATAAAGTGAAGGATTATGTAGTTTAGGATTTCTCATGCGTGGTGTATTACACTGACATGGGGGTAAATGTATTTGTCTGGGTCATCACCACCTGGCCTTGATGGTGAATATTGAGGTTGATAAACAAATCTCGATTTTTTTCAATAAAAAGTTGTCTTGCTTTTTTAATAAATCTAATGAACACAATCAGTTGATTATGGCTAAGTTCCTATACTTTTAAGTCCTTAACTCTAGAACAACAAAGTTTTCGTTTTCTTTTAATTTTATTTTGATTAAAAGTAGTTTAGTCAAACTGGGACCTTGGGCTTAAAGGGGAAAGAGACTTAGCCACTAGACCAAATGGTCATGGGCACTTTTTCGTATTCCTTAATTACTGACCGTACTTCTGTCTCTTGTTTCTTTTTTGTTTGAGGTCAAGGTTGGGACCTTGCATTACCATAACTTGTTTCTTCCCTTTATTAATACAGGTTTAGCTGTCTAAGCAGGGAGTATTATTATTTATTTTGGGGGGGAAATCTGAATTTCTTGGTATGTGGTTATTCTTCTCTTTTCATCTTGGGCCTCTTTTTTTTAATGCATTTTGATGGCTCTATTATTAAAATTAAGACAAGGAGAAATTGGTTTTTTTGTGGTTCATATTTTACTAGGCTATGGAGACTGCTGGTAGGAAATTTGTTGGTGAACATGACTTCAGAAACTTCTGTAAGATGGATGCACTTAACGTGCACAACTACAGGCGGAAAATCACTTCATTTGCAATATCTCCTTGTGATGTGAGGTTAATATGGGTAGATAAATCTTCAGACTCCTTCCCTTTTCTAGAATTAGTTAATTCAGATTACCATATTTACTTGATTAGAAATGGAGGGGAGTAAATAGGCGAGAAAACAGAATTTGTTTCTTCGTCTTATATGTAAGGTCATGTTTATCAAGTTAAATTTTTTATATTATCAAGATGACAACAAGAAGAAACGAGAACTTTGTCTTAAGACTGGGGCTATCTTGAGAATAAATTGATATGTATTTCATGATTCTCAGGTTTGAGGGAAATCAGCTTTGGGCATTTAAAATCAAAGGGAGTGCTTTCCTCTGGCATCAGGTCCGATGCATGGTTGCTATACTACTCTTGATTGGCCAAGGTCATGAATCTCCAGATGTGAGTATGAAGTGTCTTCTTTATTGGTTGGTTCTTAAGTTGTAATTTATGTTTGATTAAGCTATTGGGTATTGTCTCAAATAATCAGTTTCATATCTCAAAAGTCAAAACTAATATGTTGACATGCGCACTAATCTATGCATGCATCCAAAAGAATATGAGTGTGACAGTCCATTTGATACACTGCATATTTTTTTATATAGTACTAGTATGCACATGCTGTTTTAAAACTGTTTAATAATCAAAATATAGTGTTGGCTGCAGTAAGTTGGTTCAAACCAAACACTTCACATTCCCAACCATTGGGAATTTGTGGAAAAGTCTTTGATTTGTACTTTCCATTGAAATTGAAACCGCCAAGAAGTGCTCAAAGGGCTTTGCTAAACACTGGCAGCGTTTCATAGAGTATCAGAAATTCAAATACTTTCCTTTGCTATAGGACAATTGGATTCAAAATGTGGTTTATACCTTTAAGCTTTCACTTTCTTTAAAAGTAACTCGATCTAAATGTGCTAAATGGTAGGTGGTAGATGCATTACTGGATACTGACAAAATCCCGAGAAAACCTCAATATGGCATGGCGCCAGAGATTCCCTTGGTTCTTCAATTCTGTGAATTTGAGGGTCTCAAGTTCACTTGCTCTTCAGGTACTTGGATGGCAAGAGATGCATCCTTTCCTTCTTGTGTAGAAACATTAGACATATTTGTTATTTTTTATGATGATGCTTTATCTTTGTTGTTTACTGTTTAGTTTCTTTACACTGCTGGCTGAATCAAAACTGCCACCTGCTATGTCTCTCCAAATTCTGAATATTTCTTTTTCTTGTGTTCCTAGATGCCTGTCAAGCTTTGCAAATACACTTGGCTTCTGAATGTCGAAACTATCATCTCCAAGCTGCAATTTTTAATGAGGCTCTAAGATGCTGTTTGCCAGTAGAAAAAGGTGCTGAAACTGATATATTCCCTCTTATTACTCAGCAAAACAACTAAATATATTGTTACAGACACACACATCACTATTACTGAGATCACCTTGTTTCTCAGATCAGAGCTCCTTGGATAATAATGGAACAATGAAAAAGAAATCTTCCCATGTTCCACTCATGTCGCGCCCAACTGAGCGTAAGTACCATGTCTTTGAAATTACATACAATACGGTCGTTACAGACTTACAGTAACATTGACTACTTATGCATCATATATAATTATGCTGCATAAGCATAAAAATGCTTCCAACAGTAACTAGTTAAGCTCCTCGCAAGTGAATTATCAGGGAAACTTGTTACTATGTCTTGTGATTTATTATTTCTATTGCAGTTAATATACGATGGTCGAAAACTCGATTTTTTAAGTTAAAACCGAAAGTGAATCTATTTGCTTGGTACTTCATATGAGGATGAGTTCATACTTCATGTTCTTTCTAGCTGTGATTTCTGATGTTCCTGTCTAATAACTGTTAATGAATTGATCCCAGCATCGTATGAAGAGAGACGTGCAAAATTAAACACAAGAACATGCAGACTGAAGAGTTTATGACATTATCATGGAGATTAAGAGCATGTTGTATCAATAGTTGTGATGGTTTTCACAAGAAAAAAAAAATGAATAGAATAGTTACAGACAGAATTTTAAAACCATAGTCCGGTTCTTTGATTTTTTTCCGAACACAATATTCAGAGCAATGTTATTTTTCGGATAGACTGAATTTTAAAACCAATGAGTAATTGTGGCCAAATGAATTAAAAAGTTTTAGAAATATACATTTAGATGGTAGATGAGAGAAGAATGAGAACTGTTATAGTATATGTACTTTTATTTTGGCTTTAGTTTCATAGCTCTTTCTTCATCTCCCATCTTTCTCTAACATTCCTCCATATAATTTCCTTCTCAAGTAAAACTGTAGCACTTGTTCTTGAGTCTATGTGAGAGTTACACACAAATCAAAACTGGCATTTGCATCACGCAGCGGTAGACTTTTCTTTCATTGTCAATAGGTTGTTAATTTTGAGAAGTTTAACCCTTGTGTGATTGATTCAATTGGATATGATTCTGAAATGAATGAACGTACACCTCTAAGGCCAGTAGTCAGACTAGGTAGAAACCAGGGGAAGCTCTCAACTCAACTTCAGAATTGCCTTTGATTTAATTTTATAGTTATTTAACTTTTTATTATGTTTATCAATTATAAACAAGATTTTTCTTCGGTAGCACAGTAACGAGTTATGTTTGCTACTTGACTGATTTCTTAGGTTGTGGATGAGCCAAATTGGCTTGTACCAATTACTTTTAGTTATAACAGGAAATGTGGTTTCTCTTTTCATATTTGTGTTTGATTCGATTGATAACTGAATTTCAAGATTTGTTAGACATGTTAAAGTGGAAAATAATAATTAGCTCACAGGCACAGCTCGAGTTCAAGCAGCCAGCAATATAACAAAGGTTTGAGTAGCATAGCATTTGTCGTTCTTAGGTCCTCGACTTGGTGGTGATCCTTGTCACTCATGGTTAAAATATATGGAATCAAATGATCAGCCAATATGCTCGATGTCTAGGATGATCTTTTTCAATATCCGGGGAACTCTATATATGTCCTTTGACACAATTGACAACGGATTTGGAGTCACATTCAGCGTATTTTTTGTTTTTTTGGATACAGCATTCAGCCTCTTTGTTTTGCTTGTAGAAGGCAGAAACTATTCAAATTAGGGGTCTGCAATGGGCCGGGTCAGCCCAGCCTGACCCAAAGCTAGTAGGTTTAGGTCAGGCCTAGCTTTAACCTACTTTTTATATTTTTCAAGGCTGTCCATCTCCATATATTACAAGCATCAGAGCTGCCCATGCATCAGGCCACACAAGGCCAGTCGGGTCGGGCCAGCTTGTTATTTTATCGGGTCGAGCCGAGCTTTTCTTAACAAGACCTAAAACAACTTCACTTCACATTTTTCAGCTTTTAAATATGAATCTTGTTTGACTTAGATACACTAAAGAAGAGAAAACAAAAATCATCATCTGGAACGAAAAGAAGATACATTTCTTCGTTTCAGTTTCCAGCTGAAACAAAAATCATCATATAAAAGAGGATACATTCCAACTTCGTTTCATTACACTACTTGATCTTGTAGCTTCCATACACTCCAGCAATCACATTTATGCTTTGCTGATGCCTCTCATTCTCAGTTATCTGCTCCTACCTCGTAGGGTTCTCCTCAAGTTTTGATAGTTCCAGTCATTTATATACTTGGGAAGTTCAGCGCATGAGCTGTAAATAAAGATTTTTTAACTAAGATAATTTTGACAAAACATAGGGTTTCTATGCTTGTCGACGTTCTCTCTCGTCTAGCTAGGGTTTTCTCACTAGCAAAGGAACCGATCAAGATCTGGTTTGTGATGGAGGCCTAGGCGGCTACTATTCATCTTGTTGGAGGTGTGGAGGCATTCAGGGATTCCTATTCTATTTGTGTGGATGTCTTCTTTCTGAGAAATCGGTGATGCTTTCGTAGCTTTCGTTGGTGTGTCTACCATCTGGAATTTGAAAGAGAAAGTTTTGATCCGTGAGGTGGCTGGGGGGATTTATGTGTTACAATTCAAGGATCGATAAGGAGTTGAAGAATCATGTTCTCAATGGAAGCCTTGGTTTTTTAACAACTCCATGCAGGAATCGACTACATCCCTGACGACATTTCCCATTTGCATCGACGACAACCCCTGTCACTCAACCTACCAGCACCGCCCCATCATCCGCTCTGACAGCCCCCGACGAGAACCTAACTTCGACAGAACCTGGCCGGTTCTTTTAGCGTGAAACCCTAGCTTCAAACTAGGGTTAGTGTGGGCAAGGTTGGGTTTAACTCGGTATGATGGTGGACTAGATAGTGAGCTGAGCTAGGCTTGCATGGTGCGGGGACTTTGAATGGGTCAGATTTGATGACATTGATGAGTCCAGGTGTTTTGGGGATGAGGAAACATAGTGAAGAAGACATTTTTGAGGTGATCAATCATCGAAAGAATGTAAGATTCCAGACCAAGAAGAGGAAGGTTGGTAGGTCTTTGAGAAGCAAGAACAAAATTCCCAAGCCGACCAAGAAGACTGGTCCACCTCAATTGCATGTTACTCTTCATGCTTGTGAAGGAAAAAAGGTTAGCCATACTGGTAAGTGTAAGCTAGGGACTGTATTGTACAAACATGGCAAAAAAAANANANANANANANANANANATATATAATATAATATATATATATATATATATATATATATATATATATATATATATA
>NC_020492.1:13481843-13493219 GCF_000184155.1 Fragaria vesca subsp. vesca | reverse complement strand
AAAAAAAAAATCCCTAGAGATTACAAGCCAATTAATTATTAAATGAAATTAACATAACACAAATTTTGGATTTTTTTTTTTTTGTAAAGAGGTATGTGAATCCATTAGTGTGTAAAAGTTACATTGAAATAGCTCACCCATGCATTAGGAGGAACCCTAATTGGTTTAAAACCAAAATAAAACGATACAAAAGCAACCTAATACATATGCAACTAGGATCATAATTTGTATACAGGATCTTCCATCACAAACAAGAAAAATAACCGAAAACATCTCTACAGCGTAGCTGCCTAGGGTTTGGCTTCTCAGTGTCATCTGTCAATCTCCGATGACCAGGAAGGTTCCCCCCACCTTCGCTGTGATGAAAGTTCTCGTTTGGAACTGTCAAGGCATCGCCAATCGAGAAACTCGTCATGCCTTGAAACTTCTAATTCAGAAACACCAGATTCATATGGTTTTCCTCTCGGAAACTAAGTGCAACACCAGACAACATCAGTCCTTGCATAAAGCAATTGGAATGGCTCATGCCGAGTTCGATGATCGCGAGGACTTGGCCGAAGTAGCTCTTCTGTAGGACGACACTGTCCAGATTCCAGTCAGGGGTCACAACTACTTCTTTATCGATGTAGATGTGATTGAACCGGAGAACTGCGAATGGCGATTTGGGCATGCGGATACGGGACAACGACACATATCATGGAATCTACTTCTCTCTCTGTATCGAGGGCAGACGGACAAATGGGTTGTGGCTGGGGATATCAATGAGATCCTACAACTGAGTGAGAAATCGAGAGGTCGTATCAGAAATATTTATCAGATGTTAGCGTTTCGGGAAGCTTTAACGGATTGTCACCTTGATGACATGGGAGCTGCTGGAGGTTGGTTCACTTGGAATGATTCTCATACAAAAGAAAGGCTTGATAGAGGGCTGTGTACTCAAGCTTGGCTAGCGGAGTTCAATTTCTCAAGAGTCATAGCACTCCCTCCGAGTAGATCATCCTCTCCTGCTTGAGGTAAGAAAAGAGAGACTGGAAATGGACGATTGTAACCTCCCTACTGGTTTGAAGAAATTTGGTGTTCTGATCCCTCCTTTTCACAAGTAGTGGATAACTCATGGGCAGTTCCTCAAAGTGGCAGCCCTGTGGTGCAAGTTTGCTGCAAGATAAGAGATTCTGGAAGTCACTTTCTGAATTGGGACTACACTGTTTTTCAAGCCCGAAGAAAGGAATTAGAGAATGTACGATTAACTCTGCAGGAATTGCTCCAAAACCCTTTCGATCGAGCGGACTAGGTAACTCGAAATTCTTCCATAGGAAAGCCTCAAATAGAAGAAAGCGGAACAAATTGAAGGGGTTGTTTGACAGCCAAGGTACATGGCAGTCTTCCTTACCGGGTATTGAGAACGTGGTCATTATCCAATACTTTCAGGACCTCTTTGCCCAGAACGGATCGAATCGGGATGCCCAAGATCGTGTCTTACAAGTGATACAACCGCGAGTTACTAAGGAGATGAATCTGTACTCCACTGATGAAGTCAAGGTAGCTCTTTTTCAAATGCACCCGTCTAAAGCCCTCCACCCAAACCTAGCGGGTCCGTGCCGATTTCTGTCCCCGGCCACACCCACCATGTCAAAGGGCAGCTCGGTTTATTCCGATCGGTATTTTAGGATAGAGCTACCAAAAAATTGTCAAGGAAAGGGAGCAACATAGAGGAGAGAGGGATCAAAAGAGGAGAGAGGGAGATGTGCCGATGTGGGCGAGAAGAGGATAAGAGGGACCGGATAAGAGGAGAAGATTGAGAAAGAACTCAGAGAAGTGGGTTTTTTTATTTTCCTTTTAGTGGGTCTCCGTGCACACTTTACCTTGTAAAATAATATTAAAAAATTGGATGGACCACATTTATCAGTTATATGTGGATAACAAACCACCTATATTACCTATTTGCTCAAATTCTCCACAAATGAGCCCATATGTGGCCAAGGGAAATGTGGCCTTTGCTTGCATGTGTTGTGGTGTCATCTATATGTTTCTTCAAACTAACAACTCCTCGGCAGTTTCATCTACCATATCTATTCTAGTTTTTCTTACTTGGAGAGGTACATGAAAAGTATTGACTAAAAGCAAAGAGAATGATACTAATACCTAAAGTGATTCAATCTATTCAGAGAAGAGGAATAAGAATTGTGAATTTGTCAAATAGTTACATACAACATAATCATATTTATAAGAGTAAATGACCATTTACTACTAATTTAACATCCTTTTAACCCATTCCAATGAAAATCTATTCAGCAACCCAATTCCAATGAATTCTAACAAAAAGACGTCAATACCCTCATCCTAATTTAACTCTCTTTCTCCTCTTTTTTCCCGTATCATTAACTCTCTCTCTCTCTCTCTCAGAAAACTCTCTCACTCTCTTTCCTCTCTCAAACGTGAATCTGATTCCTCTCTCCGGCGAAGCACCGACGACATAAAGCACTGGCGAAGCACCGCACCGGTGACGGAGATTTGGTGCCTCCACCGCACCACACCAGATCTCCTCCGCCTGCTACGCCGCACCAAATCTCCTTCGCCTGCGACGCCGTCTAATCCTTCCTCCACTGCACCACATCTCATCTGCCTGCGACGCCGCACCAAATCAGATCTCCTTCCCTGGCGATCAAGTCCGCCTCGTTCTACCACGTACAAGACCAGCGTCAAATGGCACGAGCTTCGGACGTTTGACCTCGCTTCGTCGTGCTTCGAGAGAGCCACCGATCTGCTCTCGAAGATCGGAATCGACACAATCTCCGACGCCGGCGAGAAGAAGCTGTTTCTGGATTTGAGCATCGGGAGGTCAAAAACCACCTGGGAGGTATCGGACCGGAATCTCGTGGTGGCGCTACTAAACCGGGCCAAGAGCAGAGACGGCCGGCACGGCTGGAGCAGAGACGGCTGGGACGGCTGGAGCAGAGACGGCGAAGGGAGTGTTCTTAGGGCAACGGTGCCACGTCAGCGCATGCACAGCGGTAATGGTTTCTCACAAGGTTCTTGGGGAGAGTTGCAGTGAGGGATCAAAAGTGAGGGCTAAGGTGGTTTCAGAGCTTGTATCTGATGACAGAGTGGTGGCGGTGAAAATATTGTTTTGCAAGTTTACTAGCCTTGATAAAAGTTTACTGGGGGTAGTAAACTTTAGTTTATCGAATCTAAACTGTTCTTCCTCTGTTTTAATGTGTATTATGGTCTTGAAAATACTGTTTTGCAAGTTTACTACCCCTAATAAAAGTTTACTAGGGGTAGTAAATTTTATTTTTTCGCATCTAAGTTGATTTTTCTTCGTTTTAATGTGTACTTATAACCTTAGAGATATTATTTTGCAAGATTACTACCCCCAGTAAGATGTTTACTAGGGGTGGTAAACTTTATTTTTTTACATATATGTTGATTTTTTCTCTCCTTTAAGGTATATAATGGTCGGGAGCCCTTCTAGTGAGGACCCTTAAGTTGAGAACTTGGTGAGGAATTTTCTGCTTATCCCACATTTCGATCTTATATCTACATCTTGACAGTTCAGTTTTTAGGTATTTATGAGTAGATCATTTATTCAAATTTTCAGTTATATTGAAAATTGTTAAGACATTCATAAGTGTGATTTATCAATTATGAACTTGAATGGTTCATATTTAACAGATTTGGTTCGTCCATTAATTTGATCTAGTTTGTTATCTTAACGAACATCAATTTGGGTGAAAATTTGTAGAAATTATCTACTCATATAAACCTAAAAACTAAACAGATAAGATGTCAAAATGTGATCGAAAATTAGGTCTTTTAAACCATAAACCGAAAAGTCTTCACAAAGTCCTCAACTTAAGGGTCCTCACTAGAAGGGCTTCCTATAATGGTCATAGGAAAACTGTATTGCAAGTTTACTACCTCCAGCAGAAGTTTACTAGGGGTAGTAAACTTTATTTTTCTGCATCCAAGTTGATTTTTCACTGTTTTAAGGTGTATAATGGTCATGGAAAAACTTTATTTTAAGTTTACTACCCGCAGTAAAAGTTTACTAGGGTAGTAAACTTTATTTTTCATACTTGGGTTAAGATCACGTAAATTCTGATGGCATTTAAAAAAATCCAGTGAGATTTCCGGAAAATTCCAGCCACTGGTGACCGGATTCCGGCGGTCGGAGTTCGGAGTCTGGTGACCGGAATGCGGCCGCCGGTGACTGGCGCCGGAGCCCGGTGTGCTTCCGGCAAAGTCTTACCTCCAACTTTTTCACTTTTTCTCTTTAAGTAAAAGCTAAGGGTAAAAAAGTCTTTAAAAATATAATTTTATTATATTTTAATAAAGATTTGTGTATTTGGGTTTAAAATAAGTATCTTGTATTCAAATAGGCTAATAAAAAATATTATCATTGAAATGGGGTTTAACTTTTTCTATTTTGTGCAAATGGTCTTTTTCCCTATTTATAAAGTGGATAATAAACCGTGTGATTTATATTCTGTAGATCTTGAGAATTTAAATGAAAATTTTGTGGGCACATATTAATGTGGGAGACGAACAGAGATAAACCAAACTATGAAAAAAGATACCCAAAACCAATTATTAACTAACCTACAACAACCTCTTGCACAACAACAAAAGTCATGATAGCCCAAATGCCATCCCTCCTAGTCCTAGTGAAGAGTGCCTACAATAGATACAGCACAGAAACCACCATCAAAGCCTAACCAACTTTCAAATATTATGGGATCGATACTGCAGTTTCTGTAGATGTGATTTATTGTGTATGTTGGTACAAGTTTAATCCTCAGTACTTTTAAACACACAAATAGAAGAACAAGAAGCTGAAGCACTTCCTTCAGAACTAGCATCATGCAGTCCAAGCATAATGGTCGACCACTATTATATAGAAATTGCAAAGTGGAGGGTGCAACGTGGATAGATGCATACCAATTGTGTTGCCAAAGTTGTTCCATATGCTAACTTGGATAGATTTATCACTGTCAGAAATACCTATGACCTCAACAAACTTTGTAAGAGAAGAGGGTGGGGTGCTCTTTACAATTAACTGAACATCATCAGTAGAATTGCCAATGACAGATCCAACACTCGGTTGCACAGTCTGAATCAATGCCTGAACTGCCTTCCAACATACAACCTCAGTAGCTCTACATTGACAAAAACGGAAGGGTTTGACGTATCCATGTCCTGTAAAAACATATTCAATAATCATTTGAAAGGAATTCTGTCTAACCTATGAGACTCAAAACATGTCACATCCAGCCAACAAACAGTTATAATCATATTCTGTACACTAGTCTCTGTTTACAAAACTCAAATTCATCATAATCTAATGATACAAGAACCCGTTACAAATAAATGGTGAAGAGTAATCTCCATTTGCATAAATACACATTTCTTATACCAAAGCAAGTGATTTTGATCACTTATGGTATCAAAATCACGATAGACATCTAAGTCAAGCAAATTTTCAATAAATATTATATCCAATTAATCAAAAAAAAGTTAAATAATGAAAAATTATAAAGTATAATTAGCCAAAATTGACATGTCTCAACAAAAGCATACCTCTCACCTTTCAGACTTTAGCATCAATAAAATTCCTTCAAAATCAAGAACCAACAACAAAAGAAAACAAAATCAAAACCCACAAAAATAACGAACCCAGTGCAAGCCAAGTTAACCCCGTTACAGCCTCACACACACAGATCTAAAATCCAATTCCAAATCACAACCAAACCCAAACAACAAATTAATCAAATGATAAACCCTATTCAAGGCCGAGAAACCCAAACCCAAACAACATATCAAATGGTAAACCCCAGGGTTTTCAAGGTCAAGGGCAACAAAATCATATACTGCGTGCGCACCCACCGATTAATCAAATTAAACCAGAGACTCAAGAAATACCCAATTATTTGATTCAAGCAAACACAAATTCAAAAGCAATTTAAACCAAAGAATCAAGAAAAGACCCAATTATTTGATTCAAGCAAACACGAAGCAACAGAGAGAGCAAGAGTCTAACATACATATGTGGAATTGAGCGACAGAAATGGAATTGGGTATCCCTTTCCCTTCTCTCTCTCTCTTTCTCTCTCTATCTCTCTCTCTCTCTCTTTCTCTCGCTCTCTCTCGCTTTCTCTGCCCCCAAAAGGGTTTTAACTTTTAAAATAGGTCGGCAAGACACTCTTCTTTCTTAAGGAAACTAGGACAGCACGTGACTTAATTGGAGAATTAGAGAGCCGTTGAGATCGAGCAGCAGCTTCCTTGAAACAAACAAAAAGAGCAGCAGCTTCCTGGTAAATTACCAAGTATAACCCCACCTCCTCGCTCAGTCAAAAGTCAATTTTTGCAATCGGAGTTGGGACCCACTAATGAACTTGATCAATCAGATCAGACGTGACAATTGGACAGTCCAATTGACCGTGTTAACGGACCTTTCCTCCATTTTTTTTTTGGCTCCAATTTGGCTTTTCAAGTAAGATCGTCTGTGGCTTTTCAACAAATATAAAAATTGAAAGTCACTGGCAGAAGCAGTTGAATTAAACTTTGCCATTGTGGAGTCAACAACTGGTGCCACCAAATAAAACTTCAATCTCCACCCCCAAGCAACTCCTCTTACAATATATATATATATATATATATATATATATATAGGGAGGATCTAAAGTTGTACATCCTTGGCAAAGTCGAGACATAGAGTTGGGAAGCTTTGGGATAGCTATTGTTGTACGACATCGTGGCAGAAGGCACTGCTGCTGTGGTGTTAGAGGCGTTGGTGAGCTTGTGTGTGGTTGAAGACCATGGTTTGCAGCGGCGGTCTAGGTTGAGAATGAACTCAGTCCGGTGAGGGTTTTAGCAAGGTGAGAAATCTCTATGAATCTGCACGGTTTGATGATTGAAATGCTATTGTGTTTTGTGGTACGGTGAAGTGGTGATTAATCTTGGGTTTTGTTGTTTGCTATCGAGAACTTGGTGTTTTGAAGAATACGGGGAGGTCATGACAAAATTCCGGCAAGTGGCCGGAATCCGGCAGAATATTTCGGCCAGTTGCAGAATCCCGGGAGGGATTCCGACAAGGCAGCAGTTCCGACAGAATCCGTGAAAGTACCTTGTCGACTTTCCTTTTTGGTTTAAGTTGTAGTTTACGGTTTAGGAAAATCTGCCATATTTAGAAAGTTTCTATTTTTGGAAACTTTCCATTATGAAAACCCTTTTGGGTGACCTTAGCAAATTTTGGTGTGAAGTTGTGTAGAGAGGAAATGATGAAATTGTTGGTGTTGTTATGTTGGCATGCATGAACGTAGGAGACCATAATATAATTTTGGTAATATGAACACTGTCCATAGTAACTCTAGAATCTAGATCAGATTACTATGTGATGAATTTGGAAATAAATTGGTTGATGTGTTAAAGGCATGGAAATTAATTGTGACATCGATTTCAGGTTAAGGTTTTGTTTGGGGTCAACGCTCGAGGAGTATTCTGATTATTATATTGGGAAGTTTAAGCCAAATACTGTGAATGGACTTTTGTTTTAATTTAAAAGCATGCGATGCTTTATTTTGATGATAAATTATTCTTCTATTGGGATTTATTGTTTTTTTTTTATTAATTGAAAATTTTCATTATTTTTAAGTTAAAGTTTTAAACTTTATTAATTATTTAGTAGTAGTACGTAAACTAAGTAGTTTACTAGTATATATATATATATATATATATATATATATATTTATGAGGAGAGTATGTATATAATTGCTAGCTAGCCATACATGCCTGTCCGCTTTAATGGTGTAGCAATTAGCCTACATTATGGTGTGACGTGAGCATGAGACGCAACCGTCGTAGCCCTATATGAATTAAAACTCATATAAGGGGTATAGACACGTATATAAACACCTGTCTGTCCACCTTAATGGCGCAGTGAATAACCGTATTATGGTGTGACGTGAGCGTTAGACGCGAGCGTAGTAGCCCTATATAATTTTATTTAAATCCATAAAATTTATATACGGAGTATGGACGTGTGTAAATACATACTGATTTTTATTAGAGCTTGAGAGGCTCGATATTTTATGAGTTAAAAGTTTTATCGCTTGAGGCATACATCTCTTTTTCTTTAGAAATTAAATTTGGGAAAGCATAAAGATTTGTTTCTTTTAAACTTTATTTTTGTCCACTCACTCTAACGTTTTCAATTGCTTCTCCCCTGGGCCCTTCGGTTTTAAATGCCCAGTTTGCAAGATTGCATAATTGAGGTCGAGCGTACATGGAGTTGAGACATAATCCATAATATGGCTTCCGTTTATTTGTATATTCTGTTCTCTTTCTTTCCTATTAGAGTTACTCTGAACCTATAAATTATTGGATATAGGATTAGTTTAGATTAGTAAATAAATTAGGTGGTGTTATGAATTTGGAGAGCACGAAGACTCCAAGTGTTTAAGGTTGGATTTGGAATTTTAGAAGTATTTGCAAGTGCTTTTAGGAAGGGTTGTCCATTTTCAAAAGAGGTTATGCCGAATTTTCGGTAAATTTTCCTTGGAGGTGGACCCTGCAGGATTTACCTCGGGTTTCAGTGTGAAATTTGGGGTAGGTCCTGACAGGATGTCTCCAAGAGTTGAGGTTGGATGATTTATTATAGAAGTGTTTATCTGGACTTTTCATGTAAGAGTTGTCCATTTTCAAGGTAGATTATGCCAAATTTTCGGTAAATTTTCCTTAGAGGTGGACCCTGCAATATTTACTTCGGGTTTCAGGGTGAAATTCGGGGTGGGTCCTGACAGTTGGTATCAGAGCTTTATGTTTTCGTTTCCTGTACTCTTTATCACTATCATATTTGCCTAAGTAGTACGTAGTGTCTATAAAGTGACGGTCCGACCGTGGCTGATTCATTAGCAGTATATGTTTTGGATGCTATGTGTTGTTAGGTATGTGTGATAGTTGTGTTAAGTCTTATTTATAGACTACTAAATATCTTCTTCCTCAGGTACTATGCCTCCTAGACCCCGACCCCTTGAAGCTACCTCGACCAACGCAGACGGGGGCAATGAAGTCAGAGAAATAGTTGACTATGTTGGGAATATGCTGAGGAGTGTTTTAGACAGAGTTCAAAACCCTCAGACTATGAAGAAGAGGGATGTCAACGAGGCTGGGGCAATTGAGTTCAAGGGTGCCAAGGGACCCCTTGATGCATATACATGGGTGGATAAGATGGAGAAAGCTTTGGATGGTACTAAAATCCCAGAATACAAGAAGGTGAAGATGGCGGTAACTTTTCTGGATGATGCTGCATATCATTGGTGGGTGCTTGCCAATGGGAATATTGAGGGTGCTCGAGATATGACATGGGAGCAATTCAAGACACTTTTCTTGGGGTAGTATTTTGGCTAAGCCCACCGTAGCAGGATACAGTCGGATTTCCTGAACATGAAAAAGAGTGATGATGAGAGTGTGATAGAGTTCGAGCAGAGGTTCACTACCTTGAGTTACCATGTGCCTTACCTGATTCCTAATGAGAAGACCATGATTGAGATGTTCATTGGGGCACTTAGTGGTGTGTATGCAGGTAGGATGACCGGGGTAGTGTACCCGACTTTTCTTGATGCGGTTGGTGCAACTATGGCTATTGAGACCAAGAGAGCATATAGTGCTCGGCCCCGAGATTTCAACGGTCCTAGTCAGGGTCCATCTAAGAAGGCTGCTTCCTCATCCATTTCTAGATCTTCAGCTAGTAGTGGCCATAGTAGTGGATCGAGCTCTGGTGCTAGGAACAGAGCTAAAAGACGTTTCAAGATGTCTTCCCGGAGTCAGTTGGGTAAACAGCAGACTAGACAGTTTGGTTTGGGTGGCAGCTTCCAGGGTGGAACATCTGGTGGTCAGGCTTTTTCCTTTGGGCAGCAGCAGTCTGCGGGATGCTTTGAGTGTGGTAGTCAAGATCATTTCAAGAGAGATTATCCCTTATAGGCTCAGAGGACCGCCCCCACCCCTACTCATCCAGTCTGACAGTCTTCAGCCAGAGGCTCCAGCAGTGGTACTCATGTCAGTTCAGCAGCTAGGGGTGGCTCTCAGCAGGGTAGTGGTAAACGTGAATGTCCCATGACTCGTGCTAGACTTCATGCTATGACCCAACAGAAGGGTCGTACTTCACTAGAGGTCATCATTGGTATGTTATTAATTTTTGGTCAGCCTGCATTTATTTTAATTGATCCCAGAGCTACACATTCATTTATATCTAGTAGATTTGCTCTCCATGCCAATGTGCCATTATCGTCTCTTCCAGGTGAGTGGCATGTGTCTCTACCCTCTGGCGAGGTAATGAGAATAGATTGGGTGTTTAATGGTTGTGAAGTTTTAGTGGAGGAATTTAATTTCAAGGCCGACTTAATTCCATTAGACATTGTGGAGTTTGATGTGATCTTGGGAATTGACTTTTTAGAGGCTTATAGAGCTATAATAGATTGTTTCCGAAAAGTAGTGGTGTTTCGAAGTCCTGGAGGATCTGAGGTCGAATTTAAACCATTCATGTTTATAACAGAAAAACGCAGTTTTGGGTGCCTTAATGATAACCAAATTAGCTGAAATTTTGCAGAGATGATCTATACATTAGTATCTAAAGACTGGACGGTGGAGATGTGAAAATTCGATTGAAAAGTGAGTGTAAAGTGGAAATCCGCACCGTAAGAATAAATACGGACAGAAAATCGAATTTATGAGTGGATCATTTCTGGAAATCTTCAATATATGAGTGGATCATTTCTGAAAATTTTCATCCCAATTGGTGATCGTTAAGGCTTTGAACTAACTTAAATCAATAGAAGGTTCAAATCTGCCAGATTTGAACCGTTCATGCAAATCGCAGTTTTGAGCACCTCAACGATCACCAATTGAAATGTAACTTTCCAGAAATGATCCACTCATATATATGAAGAGATTGAACGGTTAAGATTGGAAATGGTGATCGAAAAGTTGGTGTAATCGTTAATCCCTCATATAACCCCAAAAAAGGAATCCCTTAGAGGAAGCTTGTTGTGTATATATATATATGTATATATACAAGGATTATCATGTGCGGACGTCCGTACGGGTTTTCTGTACCGATTTCCGCCGTTTTTCCACCATTCCAGCGCCGGCGACGCCGTTTCTTCTCCCCGGCGTGATCCTAGACCTCCCCCGACTGTGTTGGAATGAAGAAGAAGGCCGGAGAGATCGATCGGAGGTCTGTGCAACAATCTCACTCAGAACTTCACGACCGATCATGGTGGACCTCCGATCGTGATCTCTCCGGCCTTCTTCTTCATTCCAACACCGTCGGGGAGGTCTCGGATCACGCCGAGGAGAAGAAACGGTGTCGCCGGCGCTGGA
>NC_020492.1:13444836-13480941 GCF_000184155.1 Fragaria vesca subsp. vesca | reverse complement strand
TTTTTTTTGTTTTTTTTTTTTTTTTGGGTGTGTGAATGAAGATGGCTCCAAGACAGGGCAAGGTCGGAGAGGTTATCTGCAGGAGGGGGCATGGGATGCTATACATGTTATTGAGGTAAAATCCATCTTCCATGTTGGAAAAATATCTATCTTTGGTGGGGATATTCATGCAGTCACACCTCTCTCTCCTTTCACACTTATTTAGTTTCCAGGTGAGAAGGTCTGTCGACTGACTTATTCAGTGTGGATATTTGAGTTTTACATAGGTGGGTCCAGAGGAGGAAGGAACAACCAATTACCGTTTAACCAGCACTGTAATGCTATCTTTGACTACCGATAATGAGCCATCTGGCACATTCAGTTTGTCTGGTTCGCTTAGAAGACAGGTAAATATATGATTCTATTCCAACTTACCTTTGCCTTATATATGCCTTATATATTCTACCCCAGTGCCAGAACTCTCCTTTTGTTATAATTTATATGTTATTTGTTTTTTTTCAATGAGCCTTTATATGTTATTTTGATATGAATTGGGTCTGAGTTTATAATTATTTATGCAATGTCAGTTATTTTGGTCTTCCATCCTAATTTCTGTTGGGCTTGAAAACCAAAAAGATTCTTGACACTGCCTCCGCACCCCAGCATATGTAGTTTGTGAGAAATCTTGGTTCTATCAGTAAAGACCTTGAAGATGCACTAGCATGGAAAGGGAAAAGAAAAAGGTGGAAACAAATTTTACCATGGTGGCAGTAGTGAGAAAAAAAAGTACATAATTGTTGGAGATAAGCAGTAGACTGTAAAGAATCTACTCTATCTATCGAGTACCCAGAGCAGTAGAGGGGAAAAGACCTCGAAAATGCTTTGAAAGGAAACTAATCATATTATCTTTTCTTTATGCAAATATTTGAGTAGTCTCAATATTAATTTTGTTTTACTGTGACAGCACTTAACACACTATTGGTTTTCCATGCTTCTGATATGTGGGATCGTTTAACTAGCTACTTTATTATCTGGTCTCTGAGGTGTTTGTTTTGCATCTTTTTATAGGTTTTGTCTCTTGTTTGTCATGCATCAACTTCTTTTGGACAGCATGTGATTTTTTGCTGAGTTTGAAGTAATAAAGTTCTCATCGTCTCAAGATTGAAATAAATAAAGAAATAGATAAAATGCTTTGCACCTATTTATAATATCCTGGGTGGGATATTAAGAGGACTTTCTCCATTTGGCTTTGTAGATGAATATGAGGCTCTCAGTTGAAGAAGGTCATCTGTGTAACATGGGAAGAATGATAGAAGAAATGGAGGGTAAGCTGCGAAACTCGCTGGAACAGGTACTGTGGTTTCTTCTCTCTATTACTGCATTCCTGTTATACAGTTCAAAAACAATATTTCAAAATAATGAGGTTGCGCAGTTGGTTGGAATTTGAAATTCAATCATTAAGAGTTTACACAACTCATATCGCAGGTTTATTTTGGGAAGACGAAAGAAATGGTTTGCACTCTAAGACCACCAGCTGAAGTAGTGATGAGACTGCCAAGCAGCTGAGGTGGCATTGTATGGCGATTACAATTAAAAAGGAAGACTGTCGCATATGCTTCTTCTCATATTTGCTTGACAGTGTGATTAACTATATTTTTGTTTGTGTACTTGGTATGTTATTGTATTTGATAACTTAAGAGTCAGTCTGCTACTGCACAATTGAGATGTCTGGTTTGTCAATTGAAGCGCCTCGTGGACTTTTCATTTTCAAAGACACCTTGATGTCCTTCATTGTCCTCTGCTAAAGCTTTCCTTTTTTTACCCCTGCCCATGAGGGACGTGATACTCCCTGGAGTGATGCATAAAACTTGAAGATTATCGCCTAACTGTCTAATTAGTTGTTGCCTGTTTACTCGGAGAACATATCATCTCCTCACCAAATCTTGTGGCTTTCCAATTGACATCGAGTTATATCAGACGCCTAAATTTGGAGCGATTTCAAATGATGTTTTCAATTGCCCTTGCAAATTTACAATATTCATTTCATCTCGCTCCTTGTTGTAATTGGCTTTAGAGACTAAATACAACTCCGTGAATCTCTCCAGTGTCTGGTCCCTTTGAATTTGTTACGCCCTTTCCACATGTTGTATGTCACACAAATGCAAATCGCATGTACCATTGGTTATACATTACATGATGAGACGCTATATACTGCCGACGTTGGGAATACTTTTGTCATTTATTCTATCACTTGGTACTCCAATTTTTGTGTAATGCCGAAATCACTTTTCACCTATGCCTCATATCTCAAGCACAAAATGTTTAAACTTGGAACCCAATCAGAGGAGTAGTTCTCCGTTAGAAGGACTTCCGGAGCCTACTGAGCTATAAGAACGACCCCCCAGCCTCATGACATAACACAGTTGCCTTCCAAGGCATCTAAGTTGGTTCAGGAATACCACTGGTCACAGTCGTAAACCTGGAACTTAAAAACAATTGTAACCCATACCTGTACCTGGAACTTGTAACAGTTGTTCCCCATATTTATGCCAACACCACTGCTCACAATGTTTCACTGAACAGTGTCTACCAACTGGGTAAATTTTTACTCGAGCACACTAGTCCTAATGGAGCTCAGATGGTAGAGTGATGAAACAAATAAAACATATTCCAAACACAACTGGCATAACTAAATAAGGAACCTATTAACATGTTATTAACACTAAAATACATAGCAAGATTAGAAGATCGCTCAAGTCTTCATGGTGATAAGATATGTATTTATGGTTCCAAACTGCTTATTCCTCGTCGATCAAGCTAAAGACCGAGATTTGATGCTATATTGACACAGAAAGTTGGACAATGCAACGCAGATGGGAAAAGACTTCAGCTCCAATGCAGTACAAAGAATAGAAACAACCACCATCATATAAGTACCACATCATTATTCAAAAAAAAAAAAAAAGTACCACATCATGTAAAAGAGAACCTCGACTCTAAGGATAACAAAACCAAAAACGAAGAGAACCTTACACTCCTATTTCATTATGTGCTTAAACTAAGACATGTCAAACAGGCTGAGCATCTAAACACACACCACACCAGTTGAAAGCTTTCTCATCAGACTGAAGGCTTTGCTTCATCCTCCACACTTGCAGGAAGCTTGGTATCAGATTCTGCAGTGGTAGATGGTGCTTCAACGTTTTCATCTTCAGTGTCACTGCTATCGTCAAATTCTATTAGGACAAGGTAAAGAAACAGTCAGAATATTCACTCTGAACACTGTAGCTCACTTCTAGGTCCAGTTCCAACAGAATATCATATTAACTGAATGATATAAATGCAAAGCAGTACTACAGGAACTCACCATCGTCAAGAGCATCGCCCCCACCACCCATACTCAGCTTCTGAAACAATAAAAACAGCAATTGTTTAACTTCATGAATAATTCATCATTATACAGTTTGATAAATCATGTTATAGATACTTACAGAAAAATCTAAGTCGCCGAAGTCCATGTCATTTCCAGCTGAAATCCAAAATTAAATATCATGCAGACCAGGGTAAGAATATTTTCAGGAAACTAAAATAACATGGATAACAATCTTAAAAGGAGCTTAGGAATACTCACGTCCTTGGGCATCCGACTCCTCATCCTCATCCACCCATTTATCCCAATCAACCTTCAAGAACACAGGAGCTTTTCCTTCTTGCTTTATCAACCTGCTCCACCATTTACTTTCAGCTTTTTTTACTAGGTAACAGATATTCCTCAAGCCAATACTAGCCTTACTCTCCTGCAGTAAGAATTGAGTAAATAACAAAACTTATAATTGAGCAGTAAAACACAAGACAGCCAGAAAATTACAAGTGGTGGCCTACATTTACATCAATCTTGTCATAGAGATCAAGGTCAACTTCATAAGGTGTCTTTTCTTTTCCAGTAGTAGCAGAAAATAGAAACTTTCCCTCAGGACCCAGCTTGAGCTTTACATCCTGGGCATCAGGCAAGTCAATAGTGATGTAAAGCGTATCAGGCCGCTGCGCCCACTTGACAATAGGATGTCGGCTGAAAATTTACATGTTTAAAATGGTTATCAGTCCTCTAAGACAACAACTTGTGATGCCACAAACACAGCGAAACATTATCTAATTTCTGGTTTCCTAATAAATGCTACAATATTATTACACAAAGACCAAATGATACTGATAACAGAATGGCTAGTTTAAGAATTGCAGTAAGGAAATCAAACAGTAAAATTTGTACAAAAAATTCGACAAGTTTCGAGCTTTACAGCAGTAACAAACCGCAGGCAAATCTTATTCCCAATCTTTTCCATAGAGCAGTTACCAAAGTTTCAAACAGATTTCTAGACACAAATCAAGCAATAAAGGAACAACAGTTTGAGTGATGTAATTTTTCACCAAATTCTTACTGGATCCAATTTAATTTTCAACTTTTTGAATTAATTTGGATATTGAGGGAAATATAATTGACAACTCGGTACACTCAATCCAAGGAAAATTGCGGAATCCAAAACCCTAGACTGAAAATCGAAAAGAAGAAACCAGCAAAATACATGTAGCTCAAACTCTAATCGAATATCAGAAATCAGGGGAAGAGAGAAAAGGTATACACACCCCATGATCGCCGCACAGTTCACTTGAGAGAGAGAGAGAGAGTGGCGAGTAAGAACGGGACGAAACGTAGAAGAGGGGTTTTAGAGTGGAGCACTGAAACGGTAAAACCAATTGGTCTAGATGCTTCTGTTTTTCTTTTACTCCCTGCCTCTGCCTCTAGACGCTTCTCTACCCTTCTATTCTTTCATTTCGTTTTCGTTCTAGATCCTATCTGGTCCATTTTTCATCTATTTTTTATTTTATTTTTCTGACAGTAAAAGGTCAACAATAAAATTACAAGAACTCCATCTACACGCCTTCCTCACTGATCCAAATAGAACACTACAAAGGGAAATAGTGAAATCATATTGTTGATGAAGGATGATTATTATTATTATTATTTTTTAATGAGAAAAGAACTTGATTAATAGAGGCACACCGGTGAAACCATATTATTGATGAAGAATAATTATTATTATTATTTTTTTATTAGAAAAGAACTTGATTAATAGAGGCATCGTGGAAACACCCAAGGTTTACAATATCGTAGAGATGAGCTCCCAAGACAGAAGCGGGAACTCCATTCTCCCACAAAGTTAAGCTAGAAGCATTGTGTTTTATATTTGCCAAGCTATCAACAACAAAATTTGCCTCCCTATAAACATAGGAAAAAGAAATGCTTTCAAAGTTCGTTGCCAAATTTCTGATATCCTGAACCAGCTTAAGGAGTCTCCAAGAGGGGTGTGAGGTGTCATTAACAACATCGATGACCAGTTTGGAGTCACCTTCCACCTCTAAATAGTTGTAGCCTTTTCGCAGCGCCACTTTTAAACAGTCACAAAGGGCGCGAGCTTCAGCTATTGGTACAGTAGTCGTTCCTGAGTTGATTGTTGCAGTATTCAGGGGTCTTCCAAAACAATCTCTGAAAACAAAACCACCAGCTGCAGAAGGTCGATGAAAAATGATGATGAGCATTGTCTACTAGTCAGTCTGCAACGAAATTTGCTTATCGAAATATATGCCGGGAACCAAAATACTCAAACTAGGAAGCCATATGCAAGATGTCATGAATAAGAAGCCGGAAACTCTATGGAACATTATGCTTGTGGTATGCAGATCGACTGTCAATTTATGTTTGCTTGTCGATTTGTTTAAGTACATTTCGCCAATTTTCTTTTGTTCGATGAACCAAAGGAATACAAAGAAAACTTATAAAACCATGTGAAGAGGACTGGAAGAGTGGAAGTTCATTATGCTAACCGATTGTCTGATGTTTTAGACAATACTCTGGACGCGTGAAGGACCTTTGATTTTGTTTTTAATGGAGTCTTTGTGTAACTGTACTTACACTCATTCTTCATATTTGGGTATCCATGAATGGCAACAACAAGGACATTCATGAAACTGGAAATACACTCACTTTTCATATTCTTCATTATACTTGCTCTCTTATTTATAGCTGAGGCTACAGCCAGCAAAACAATTGATTTTGTGTGGAAGCTAATCATCTTGAATCACAAAACCAGCAGCTGTTTGTCGATTACCAGGACAGAACCAAAAAATTCAATTTTTTAAGGAAAGTGAAATCCACACTCTCAAATTGAAATCCACACATGCACTTTCAATTTTTTGTAACTTAAATTTTCTCCTTAGTAACTCAAATTTTGTATTTTAATAATGACTAAAAATAGAAAGTGAGAGTGTGAATTTCAATTTGAGGAGTGTGAATTTCACTTCCATTTAATAAAATCAAATGGGGAGTAATTTAAAACAAAAGAAGAGAAACTGTTAATCAATGGTATATTATTTAAAGCAGAACAATGAGTTTGGTTTAGTGGCATAGTCTCCCCTTAGTAAGTGAAAGGTTGTAATATTTGAGTTGTTTACCTGATAAAAAAAATAAGTATGCAAGAAATTTACAACAAATGAAATTTGAGCAGGGGACTTATGACTTTGTAGAAAAACTATATTGTTTCTGGCTGTCTAGATATGATAGCAATCAACTAGTGTTTTGGAATTAAGGAGTTGTATCTCCAACGTGAGTTCAAGAATAAAGAATCAAGCCAATACAAAAGGAGTTATTCTGCATCGAAATTTTATATATAGAAATTCCAAACTGCAATCAAATTTGGGACGTAGTCACGTAAAGCTGCATTGGTCTCGGAGGGCCTAGTGGTAAGGTGCCTGTAACGGGGAGGGGGTGAGCGGCAACAGTTCGATAGCAGGATGTCGGCGCTGGGCTCCAATCTGGGCTTCGTCTTGGGGATTCTTGAATCTAATCTCGAGTGGGAGGGTTGGAGTCGATCTAGATAGGTGACGTTGTCAGACATCTTACTTAAAAGGGTCAAATTTAATTAATTAAAAAATTAAATTATTTTCAGTCACTCTTTAACAACAACATAATTTTGCTTAAAAAAATGACGAAAACTTAATTTCAACAATATTTTTGTTCTATGTACCAACTCGTAAATGAACATGCACCCTTGAAAAGGTTATTAAATCATCTCAAATAAACTTTGGATTTTAGAATTTCTGCACGATAAATATTGAAAAAGAACATGTTACTTTTTCTTTTTTTGAGAGATAATATACGTCGATGTATGGTAAACATTAATGTGTTATTTCCATTTAGCTAGCTTATTTGTAAAGGAAAAAAATCGTAAATGGAATTCAAAGCATTAAATTACATATTAGTAAGGATTAGTAAGGTAAGAAACTCTTGACATGATTTTTTATTAATTGGATTAAGTATTTTAATAATATAAATTTGTATTTCATTCCATTATTGTTGAAGAATATTTAAGACTAATTAAGGATTTCATAGAGGAGAAGGGTCCATTTATGTTTTATTTCCATTAATATCTAATACAAATTAAGGCTAATTACTTTTTTTGAAAATTTGAGAGGGTTCCTCTCGCCCCTAACTATCTACGCCTTACTTGTGAGTTGATCTGGGTTGACTTGTTTGGATCTGATATTGGTTGGCCTTGGCTAGTTGGATTGGTTGGCCTTGGCCAGATAGATTCTGGTCTTGGGAGGGGAATGTTTGGCTAGCAAGGGAGAGGGTTGTAGGTTGTGGAACGTTGGGCCAGGCGCGAATATGGCAGCGCGGTGTCTTCTGTAACTTGTTACTTAGGCCTGCTAAATTTTGGGTAGGGGCTTTGACTTGCTGGATACTAAACCCATTTTGTTATGCTTTTTTCTTTCTTGTATTGTCAGCTATTGTATGGTTTATTTTTAGCTAATTACGGCTTTACATTGGCAATAACTTACCTTCTTTTGATAGAACAACATGGTTTGGTCTCGTTCTATGCACCTTGATTGTGTGCCTTAGAGAAAATGCACCCATTTTAAGTGGGTTGGACTAATTCTCAACCCGGGTTAATACACCATTCATCCATATCAGTCTTTAGTCTTTGGTTTGATAAGAGCAACTTTAACAGACTCTCTATTTTAGCTTTTAGCTATTTTAGAGAGCGTGTTAAACTTTTTTGGATGTTTTAGGAGCTCCAGCAGACTAACCAAACTTAAATTATTATAACTTTTAGCTATCTCGCTAGCTATATTTAGCTAGCAAGATAATTCAAATGAGGCTAGCTATAATTTATTACATCCCTTGTAAGATATTTTATATGATATATAAATATATTTAAACTATTTAATTTCTATTTGAAGAATAATGTTGATGTAATGCTAGCTAAAATAGAAAGCATTGATGTAGCCATATTTCTAAAGTGGCTAGCCAAAATGACATTTTAGCTAATTTGACTAAAATTTAACTTAAAAATGGCTAGCATTGCTAAAGATACTCTAATACAACAACGAGATTAATCCAAAGATCAATTACTAATACATTATATAAAGTATATGTTGTCTTTTAATATGGTCCGTTAGATCTTGATCTGAACTGTCCATATTAAATTAACATTGGAGGAAAGGCGTCAGCCCCATGTGCAAGATCTATCCCTTATGTGCAAGTTGATGTCATGTGAGCTCGGTTGAAAAACCGGTCTGGGGTAAGAGATAGGTTAATTCTCAACCCAGGTCATGGTCTAGCTAGGTAGGTCCCGCATGGGGCCCAGCTTTAACCTAGACCAATTTTCTACCGGTGGATGCAGTTTTTGGTCCAACCCTCAATCCAACCCATACAATTGGACATTTGCTGCATTTGCTCTTAAGATATGCTCTACTTGGTCGGCGCGTCTTGCGTGGTCAAATATTTACAACCTCTTAGTTGTTGAATGAAATTAAAAGTCGTCAGGTTTATTCTCCACCATAATCATAGTATAAGAATGTTGCATTATTAGATATTAGAATATGTCATCGTGTTACTTATCTAATTACTTTTCTAAAATACCGTTGTTTAAAACAAATGGAGTCACCATTAGAGCAATACTCTTTACTAGTTAGTTCAAACTTGTAGCTGTCTGGACTCTCAAATTGGCCTATTTGAAATCTGGTGCCACTAGTCTTTCTGACATTAGTAGCAGTAATCCAAGTTCTCTGATTTGCACCTCGATTTGTGGATCATTCGTTGCCAAAGCCCTGGGTTCTTGCGTGTTCTGATACAAGTATCCTATCTGAGGAACTGTACTATAATTTTCATGGTCTGCTACGTACCCGCTTGGGTGGTCTCTTTGTGTTGTAACTCCATCACTCGGTTAGCACATAAAACCAAGATGTACTATGCTGGTGAATAGGAAGGACAAGCTGCACTGCATATCTGATGGACATCATGCTTTTCCTAATATGTAACTGTTTAATTTCGCTCGACTATATTTGTTACCTATCATCGTTGTTATGTATGCCATTTCTAATTAGCTCGTGGGATTTCTGTGTTTCTCTGACTTGTCAAAATCTTTTGCTACTATGGTTGATTAATAGTCTCTGCACTAGTAGAGAATAAGGACTATTTTGCACGATTATGGAGTTTTAATGGTGGGATAGATTTTTTTGGGATTCAAAAAAAAGTCGTTGCCCTTAGATCTGTCCACAATGGTCGAACTTCGAAGAAGCCGAAGAGCGCCCTCATAGATACTAGCAAATCGTTGCTGGATAGTATGAGATGGTGGTATAGAGCCAAAGCGGACAGATCCGACCGGCTGAGTGATGGTTGTACCATTCAACCTAGGGAGAGGGTGGTGTGAAGGCTCCTTATAAGAATGAACTTCGTCATTTGTTGCTTGAATCCCGATTACAACATATGGTTTGAAACTTAGCTAGAGAAGAGGCCAACGAATGATGCTTGTAAGTTGTAAATGGTTTGCAAATGAGGCTTGTATCTGGTCGAGCCTAACACTCTTTATCACATGGAGCTTATATTCCAAGTGAGACATAACTCACCAGAAACTTGTGGTTCATCATCAGGCGGCGGAGACGGTGGTTTTCCGGCCCCCTTGAGCTTCACCATGCAGGTCATGCGCACATCACTGTGCTACCCTTTTGAGTGATAACCATTCCTAATGCAAATAGGAGAAAATTAATTTTTTTGAAACGTAAGACGTGAAATGAATACGTTAAGTACAAAAGCCTCGCGAGTCGCGACATGCTGGTCATTTTGTGATGGAATGGCCAACTTGGAGCTGCTGCTACAGAAATGCGACTCTCTCATCCACATCAAAAAGCTCCAAGCCCGCCTCGTAACCCTCGGCAGATTCCAATCCTATCCCTCCATCACCATCAAGCTCCTCGAGCTCTGTGCTCTTCCCCCCGTCGCCAACCTCCCTTACGCCACCACCCTCTTCCACTACCTCCAAACTCCCTCCACACGCCACTGGAACGCCGTCGTTCGCGGCCTCGCCCAGAGCCTCCAACCCATCCAAGCCATCTCATGGTACGCCGCCATCTCCCGCTCTCCCCAACACGTTGACGCGCTCACTTGCTCCTTCGCTCTCAAAGCGTGTGCACGCGCTCTGGCGTCCTCGGAGGCCATGCAGATTCACGCGCAGGTTGTAAGGTTTGGATTCGGAGGCGATGTGTTGTTACAGACTACTTTGCTTGACGTGTACGCTAAAGTTGGGAATCTGGGTTTTGCCCAGAAGGTGTTCGACGAAATGCCGAAGAGGGATTTGGCTTGTTGGAACGCTTTGGTTGCTGGGTTGGCTCAGGGGAGCCGACCCAGTGAGGCTTTAGCTTTGTTTTGGAGGATGAATGAGGATGAGGGGTTGAAGCCGAATGAAGTGACTGTGCTCGGCGCGCTCTCGGCGTGTTCTCAACTGGGTGCGTTGAGTGGAGGAGAGAGAGTTCATGGCTTTATAGTGGATGCGAAGCTTGATACACATGTCATTGTTTGCAACGCAGTTGTTGATATGTATGCGAAATGCGGCTCTGTGGATAGAGCGTATCGGGTGTTTGAGAGTATGAACTGTGGGAAGAATCTGATTACTTGGAATACGATGATAATGGCATTTGCGATCCATGGGGATTGCGAGAAAGCGCTTGAGCTTTTTCAGAAGATGGGTAGAAATGGAGTTAGGGCTGATGCAGTGTCGTATCTTGCTGTGTTGTGTGCGTGCAATCATGGAGGACTTGTGGATTATGGCGTTAAGTTGTTTAATTCAATGGCGGGCGGTGGGATGGTGCCGAATGTTAAGCATTATGGGACTGTGGTTGATTTGTTGGGACGAGCTGGGCGACTTCAAGAGGCTTATGAGATTGTGAAATCGATGCCTATGTTTCCGGATGTAGTACTGTGGCAGACTTTGCTTGGTGCCAGCAAGACCTATGGGAATGTGGAAATGGCAGAGATGGCGTCAAGGAAACTGGTTGAGTTGGGGTCTGAGGGTTGTGGTGATTTTGTGTTGTTATCAAATGTTTACGCGGCTCACAAGAGATGGGATGATGTGGGAAGGGTGAGGGAGGCCATGAAGAGAAGGGATGTGAAGAAGGTACCGGGTTTTGGTTACATAGAAGTGGAAGGTGTGATACACAAGTTTTTGAATGGTGATCAAAGCCATGTTAACAGCTGTGAGATTTATTCAAAGCTAGATGAGATCAAATTTAGGATTAAAGACTATGGATATGTGGCAAAGACAAATCATGTGTTGCATGATATTGGAGAGGAGGAGAAAGAAAATGCATTGGGCTACCATTGTGAAAAGTTGGCTGTGGCTTTTGGTTTGATCAGCACTAGTGAGGGGACACCGATTCAGGTGATCAAGAACCTAAGAATATGTGATGATTGTCATGTGGTGATGAAACTTGTTTCAAAAGTTTATAATAGGGAAATCATTGTGAGGGATCGAGCCCGGTTTCACAGATTTCAAGACGGATTTTGTTCTTGCAGAGATTATTGGTGACATAGATTTGTCGTAACATATAGCTAAGCAGGGAACGGAAATAGATTGCATCCACAGAATAGATAGCCTTTTCTCCTCTGGTGTTGAAAGCTACTTTAGTGAAGTCGTGAAGAGCAGACTTTTGGAGGTTGAATCAACAATTAAAACTCTAGTTTATTCTTGTTCAACTGCACGTATTTCCCGGAACCAGGGGACATAATAAGGTTGAGAAGGACTCTTCATTATTTATCCAGTGACCTGTCTGAATATCTGCTACATGTTGTTCAGACTCAGACTTGGGGTGGCAGATTCATGCTGTTACACAGTAGAGTTCCGACTCAATCTGTAGCTGATCATGTACGTTAGTGCATTATGCCAGGCATAATTTGTGCAAGAGCAATAAATTCATCACTCAGCATGAATAACTTGGTGTGGATGTCCTGAATCGGCAGTCATACGGTCGAAGAATAAAGTTGAACGTATGAAAGCCCTCGATAAAGTTGTAATTGGTAGTTGGTGAAACTTTCAGTTTGTTGAAGCCTCTCTGTTGTAATCCGTTACAGAACTTACAACAAGGTTACTTCACTGACTTGCATAAAAGAAAGTTGGCTGATGCTAAGATATACTGATGCATTGCAATCATTTATTTGGTTTGCTTAAAGTTGCCAAAGCCTACCAATGATTTTGAGGAAGAATTTCTCAAGATCGAGCAATGGAAGAACTTGAAACCTTAATAATGACGTGTAGAAGTACTCGTTTGTCATATCTCAAATGAACAATACATGTATGATTCACAAGTTGTACTTTAAACTCGCTGAGTCGCAACAGCAAAAGAATAGAGCATTTGCCGGAAAAGGAAAAACAAATAAGGATTTGCATTAGCAACACATACAGGTTTTCAACCTGATATGCAAGACTGGAAAATATGTGCATCTTTGCAACAAAAAAATAGTTATTGGGCTGCTTTCGACCTTTATTCTACAAAACCAGGGGACTGGAATATTCATGAAGAGACATATGACGGAACCGGAAGAAAAGGAAAAGGTGCAACAGAAGCATATGATACGGGTGGGCGATGCTTCTTTAACTTGTGTTTCTGGATAGCGTTTCCATCTTGTGAGGACATTGAAAGCTCAGCAATACTCTGTGAACTCTCTTCAGCAAGGCATTGTTGATTATCAGAGATACGGTGAAACAGAATCCCTGACATAAATACAGGAAGATAAAGAAGGCTGGCATGAAACATCCTCCTAGCTTTATGTGTTGTACGGTCTCTATAGAATGAAAACGCCGTTGCACTGATTGCGAGAGTAAGAATGGTAGATTCAATACAAAACCATCCAGAAGTGACACCCCCTACAGAAAAATAATAATAATAATAATCATCAGCATTGGGATCAGTAGTAGTCCAGAGCATAAAATTTTCCTATACTGAACAATGAAAAACAAAGTAACACCACAAATGCCAGAGATACAAATGAAACTTTGATGAAAGTAGGATTAAAAAACATGAGCTATTCTGTTTGGGAATCTTCTGACTCACAATCATATGCCACGTATCCCAAAGGGATAAGGTAAGCGCAATTCCTTAAAGCCACTGAAGCTGTCCTTTGACCAGAAGCATCCGCAAGAGAAAACATCCTAAACCTGAATATATATATATATATAGCATATAAGAAAAACATTAAAGGGTGTCTCACAAAAAAAACTAGTGAACGCACATTGAATACCCTTGACACTAGATAATGTTTCAGATAATACAACCATATCTGCAATTTTTTTTGTCATTTGAATGATATTATTCATATCTGCATTGTACTCATAGTGCATTCTCAAATATTGACTGATTCTGATACATAACCATAGATCATGGAACAAAGGTAGAAATAAGTACCCCATTTAAAAACTAATCAGAATAAAACAGGTGAGACAGTCCGACTGATGCCAAAATGGCTAAAGTAAGACGATGAAAGAACTAGTGACATTCACCAATTACTTTCAGACAGCAGGACTTCAGATGAGAGAACATACATACCCTCCAGCAGCATAGTCATTGCGGCACAAGTATGCAAGGGCCATAAAATGAGGAATTTGCCAGAAATATAAAGCAGCTGGGAGAATCATTGCATTGAGTGAAATCTGGCCAGAAGCTGCCGCCCAACTGAAAGTCCAAAACAGGAATCATGAGAAAGCATGCAGGAATATGTGCTTCAGCATCAATATCAACTCATTTAATGTGGTAATGAATCGAGGTCGATCACAATTTCATAATAATTTGATTATGGGAAAGAATTTCTAGAAGTTCTTCGCACGTTTATAAAAATTTTCTTCTTTTCCAGATTTGTATTTTTAGAGTCATCCTACAGGGATTAGGCCGCACTTCCATAACCGGAAAACAATCAATATGTGTTCTGCAAGATTTCACTTCCCAAAAGTAGAACTCACAAACAGCTAGGATTGTGCACAAGTGATAATATCATTATCTATAGAATTAGTTGAAGACTTCCAAAATTTACATATGTCATATATCCTTTTTCTAATTTTACAACAGAGTTTGATCAAAAAATAATAATAATTATACAACACAGTGAAAAGCTTCCTTAAGATCCTTGGACGAGCATTTTTTTCTTTTTCTTTCAAGGTTAAAATTGAAGTTCTTGAGAGAAACAAACATACTGTATGATTTTATTTTATTTTTTGGTACAGGTGAGGCCATAGGCCCAAAACAGAAGAGAAAAAAAACAAACAAACAAACAAACATATGAATTTACCAAGAGTATAACCTAACATGGGGAAGTTGAATGATCACAAAAGAAGAAAAAAAATACATAAAAATGAGATTAACCAGTAAATGGCCCTAGCTAGAGCAGAAAGCAATTGCATGAGGTGCGTGCATGCACACTCACAGACTTAGATTACACCCACTTAGAGTTAACAGAGCACATTTCAATAGTCAAAGCTACTAACAGAGCAAGTCCTAGAATCACTTTACCCTAGAAGTGGTGGGATAGCACCAACAACAGCGCCAACCCATGTATTTACTGGGTGAATCTGCTTCAATGGAGTATACACGAATGCATAAAGTATTAAATTGGAAGCTCCAAGACCAGCTGCCAGCATATTAGCCTGCAACAACCTTGTCATAAAAACTGACATTAGTCCCCAAACTGATAGCAAATAAGTACTAATGTCATACAATAGTTTTATAAGCGAGTATTTTCATTGGGCCACCTTGCTTGCCAACAAAGCAGTGCCAGCTAAACCAGTGGTACATGCCCAGGCAACTGCATGAGGCCTCGTAATGCGTCCAGAAGGTAGGGGTCTTTGCATCGTTCTCTTCATTTTGGCATCATTATACTTCTCAAACACCTATAACAAAAAAAATTACAATAGCTCAACATGGTATCAAGTCAAAAAGTCAACTCTAAAACACTCGAGAAGTAAGGATACCACATGCAATATTCCACTACTCGGAGTCTCGCACCACATAACCCACCTCAAGATCAACAGCTGAACAAAATTTTACTAGTGCAAGCTAAACATGCACCATAATCAGTCAACAGTTAAAGGGAACTCTTAAGGTTCCTTCAATGTTGTATCAGGAGTGCCTATTTACCGCATCGGGTTCATCTTTTTCTCAGTTGTTTACTTTGTTAACATAATTAGAGAATGTAGAAAGAGTTTGTGAAGTAAGCTGCGGAATATATTGTTATTGCATCATACAATTATCATAAGCACGTACAAGATAACAAAGCGAGTAGGACGTTTTTATCTACTATATTATGTACTAGTAACTATGGGAGCCCTTCTAACGAGGACTAGTTGAGGACTTTTCGGTTATCCCGTTTTTCGATCGTATATCCACATCTTGGCCGTTCAGTTTTTAGGTATTTTTGAGTAGATCATTTCTGCAAATTTTCAGCCATATTGAAAATCGTTAAGGCATTCATAAGTGTGATTTACCAATTATGAACTTGAACGGTTCATGTTTGACAGATTTGGTTAGTCCATTAATTTGATTTAGTTCGTTACCTTAACGATCACTAATTTGGATGAAAATTTGTATAAGTGATCTACTCATATAGACCTAAAAATTGAACGGATGAGATGCTAAAAATGTGATCGAAAAATGGGTCTTTTAAACCACAAACCTAAAAGTCCTCAACTAGTCCTCATTATAGAGGTCCCTCATTAGAAGGGCTCCATAGTAACCCTTTATCAAAAATAACATGAGATGAAACAAGAGAAAAATCTTATTTACAGGCGCATTAAAACTCGCAGGACAAGTCGATATCTGTAAGAACACTAACCATAATATACAAGCTACACATATATTCTACAAACATAAGTGTGCAAAAATAAAATAAAATATAAGTGCAAAATTAGAAGAGCAAGAAAAAGAACAAACCTGATTCAAAGAGTTAGCAGATGCAGCAACCATCATGGTACCAGCACATGTGTAACAAAGTCCAGCAAGATCTACGGCACTGCCACTCCCGAGAACATATCCAGTTCCAGAAGTTGCAACAACTAGCATGCTGAATTACAATTAAAAAAAAAACCAAAACAATCAGACAACTTTTTAAACCGAGTTCATGAGACAAAATGTTCGAAATTCCCCCGTGAGACCCTATGAGAATCCAGTACGAAAGCCAAGCTGTAATGCCTTGTGATAATAAAGAAGTAACGAAACTACATGATCACAATCATCTATAACAATCAACCCTAACTCAAATTTCAACAAGCTCTATTTTCAGCTATTCCTATGTATCAACTCATTTGAATCAGAACAAACACCACGCAAGGATCAAAATCACTACAATCTCCGAAGAAATGGTATTGTTTACAGAACAAAACAAGATAAAGGTACCTGAGGCGAGCTTTGGAGAGCTCCCAATAGCAGCGGGCATATTGACGAGTGAGGTCTGCAGATTTGGAGGCGAGAGACGCGAGATCAGAGGTGGTAGCAGAAAGGGCTTGGAGTCCATCGGAGGGCTGAAAACCTAGCTTGAGATAATCGGAAGACGACGGAGGTGAAGAGGAGTAAGGGTGGAATTCGGAGCGACAGTGCAGCAGTGGTCGAACGACGTCGTTTCCTGATGTGGAAGGATTGAACAGCGTCTTGTTCAACCTAATCAACTGAGACGAGAAACTCACCGAGTTCCTCCACATCGTCCCGCCCCGACTCAACAACTAAAGATGAACAAGAAGAAAACCGATTTCCTTTTTTTCTTTTTAAGAAGAGAGACGAAAGTTGAAATAAATTTACATTGCAGATTAATATAATTTTATTTTTCACGTGTCGCATTTCATTTTGTTTTTATCTTAAATAAGAAAAGTTTACTAATCACTCACTCACTCACTCACCCTTACATATGTCAATGAAATTGAAACTATGACCTCAACGTCATCACTTATGTTATACCTGACCAACCACATCATGGCTCACCAACAATATATATGTTAATAAGATTTAAACTCATAACTCTAAATGACACCTGAAAATATATTCGTTTTGTCGATTGTATCTATATTTTAATTTTGTCATAATCAATATTTAAACTTTTCGAGTTTGCTTGAACGTTAAAGCCAACTACAATCACTTTTGTTACGGCTTAAAATAACAAGTCAGGTGAATCTTACTGAGCTCCCTTCATTTTTTTTTCATTCTTAAGCCAAGTACAGAGGATAGCAATAACAATAGTATTTAACAATGCTCGGTTCATGAACGGCACTAGAATTTTAGTAACACTATTTTTTAACGATACAATAACAAAAATGATTAGACTTTTCTCCTTTTTATGTATTTCTTTTAGATCTTATCATGAGTAGACACTAGACAATACTTCTAAAATAAAAAAAGACACTAGACAATATTCATGATACCCACAATGACTACAAAATGTCATATTTAACCCTATGAAATGAGATGTGTGACTCACATGTTATATCTTGCCGGAATGACTATAGATGACCTTACCATTTCACTTTAAAAGTTTTTATTTTATTGAAAAATATTTTATTGAATCAACTTGAAGTACATCAATACCAGGGGCTTCTCATGAGAGAATCCCCAGACTAGCTTCTACTAATAGTGTCAATAACTACATGGAGCCAAGGAGGTTGAACCATCATTAAGGCATTTCGGGCAAAAGTATGAGCGACTTTGTTATGGCGCTTGCGCACATGTTTTCAAGATTCTAACTCCACTTTCATCTTACGAACTGCATCCATAATTCCTCCAATATCGCTCAAGTCAAGTTCATTTTTGCCAATAGCATTAATCACGTTAACCGCGTCACTTGCAATAGCCAACTTTGTTACGCCTATTTGCCTGCAGACCTTCGTACCATGCCATAGAACCAAAGCTTCAATGTTGTGTGGTTTGAATGCAGCTTTCATGAGTACCGCAATGGCCCCCATTAGGTTACAACTCCAAGACCCACAATGTTTGTACTAAATATCACAAACTCCATCAAAGTACAAACTGGTAGCCTGTTCATGTATAATACCCCTCTCCATATCTCCAGAACTCTGCTGCATTTCAGCCCTATTAACACCACCCATCAGTAAGTTCTTCTTTCTCAACATTACGCCAGCAAATTCATGTTTCCACTCCATGCCTTTTTTCCCATGACAAACCCCATTTCTATCCTTCCATATCCACTAGCAAATTACGTAAACAATTTAGTGTTTTTATTGTTCCCTTCTAGGGCAATCAAACCCAATAGATCAGCAAAGCTATGAACCTGCCATCCTTTGTTAACCTTCCCATGTACACTTCCAAACTTGTTTTGCCACACAACAAATCCACAAACTATGAATCACCGTCTCCTCCCCTTCTCCACATCTCCAACATCCACTATGAGAACATATCTTACGCTTAAACAAGCGCCCAACACAAGGTAGAGAGGCATGGCAAGCTCTCCATAAAAAAAGTTTGACCTTATTGGGAACCAATAGGTCCCAAATAATGCTCTAAATATTAATGGAGTTTGAATTAGCATGCCCACTACCACTACTCGATCCCTTCTTTAGCCTCTTCAACTCCATCCCAAACCAATATTCGGATTTAACGGAATATCTTCCATCTTCGTTAAAGTGTCACGCGGCCACATCCGCTCTATTCCCATCACATAAAGGAACAGCTAATATTTTTTCTACATCAACCGGTAAAAAATGTTGTTTAATAAAATCCATCTTCCACATACCTGGCTGGCTCATAAGCTGGCTGACCTTTGCATTTGGATCCATAAAGCAAAGAGTTACAATCTTGAAAGACCAAGGAGACGGCAACCATTTATCTCCCCAAATTTTAACTGATTCACCGGATCCAATTCACCATCTCATTCCAGCACACAGCAGATCTTTTCCCCAGTTCAAACCCCGCCAAACAAAAGATGGTTTCACTCCCACTCTAGCAGCTGCCCAATCACCATTGTGCACATATTTACCATGAAGCACTCTATTAAATGTAACACAATCCTCCAAAGGGTCTTAGCTAACAGGGCTTGATTAAATCCTTCCAGATCTCTGAAACTCGGTCCTCCCTCCTTATTATGGCAAAACAACTCCCATTTGCACCAATGAATACCTCTTTTATTTCCTTTTTTTTCCCCCACCAAAACTTCGCCACCTCAGATTGAAACTTACGGCATACACCTTTGGTTCAGGTGTTGCTTTTGACAAAAAATAAAGTTACACGTCACATTGCTCAAATAACGGTAATGTTTAAATACGTTTTGAAACCTTTTTTGTTTTTTTGTTTAAATGACATCCGTGTGTCTCACATGGTACCATTTTTTTTTTTTTGGCGATGCACCGTTGTGGTGTCAATCAGTCGGGTAATCTGTTGGTGGAAGTGTTAGCGACCACATCATGATGGGGTATGTCATCATTGAGGCATGTTTCCACATTGCTTATGAGGAAAACAACGAGATGGTGCCTTTCGTCTGTATTTGAACCACTTCAGTCACTCAAACCAGCCAAATTGCAACGAAGCTAGGGAAAATACCCCAAGTGAGAATGGAAGGAAAAAAGCAAGATGACTTGTCAAAATCAAGGAAACATCGCATTAACAGTGTAAGCTTGCATACATTAACATAGAGAAGCAGATGTGATAGTAGCAATTTTTTCTTTTTTTATCAAATAGTAACTTCATTCATTAAGAACATTAAGAACGTGTTACAAAAAGAGATGGATGCAAACACACAGATTTCATATTGGAAGCATACAACGGAAAGAAACAAACAGAATCAAAGAAAAAAAAACATAAAACAAACATAAACGGTATAGATATTGCACCGAATCAAGACAGTCGTAATTTAGGTCCATAAGTGACCGTTCCGCTAGAGCTCATGAATTTGGAACAAAATCAGGCCAACGCACACAGACTAAAAAAGACACAAATGCCCAACCAAACACAAGAAGGAAGTAGCAAACTTATTCTGTTTTAAGACAAAGGGAAGTAGCAAACTTATTCTGTTTTAAGGCAAAGGGAAGTAGCAAACTTGACCAATTGCTTGTGATAGACATATATATAAGTCCACATACTTGGCGTAGAAGACCAGTTAATCATTGCTGGACTTTTGGACCATCTACTAATCTAATCTGTAGAAAGAAAACTATAAACAACCAAATCAATAATTTCTCCCTTCATATATCCATATTTCCTGAACAAACCCTCCCTTTGAAACCCAGCTTTCTCCAAAACCCTCTGAGAGGCCTTGTTGTTTGGAATTGCACCAGCTTGCAACCTAAGCAAATGAGGGAAGTCCTTGAACTCTTGAGGGACGGCAATCTTAACTACTTCAGTGACTATCCCATGTCCCCAGTAATTTGGGGATACAGCATAACTGATATCAGCCTTGTGACTCTCATCACCTGACCTCGGAAAGACTGATATGAAACCGATTGAACGATCATCGATGCACTCGACATAGTAGAAGCCAGCAGTAGCACTCGACATTACTTTTAGTTCAGTTGACTCTGTTTTAATTTTAATGAAAGGTAAAATTGTAAATCTGTAGCCAACACATGTCAACAGCATAACCACTTGTCCTTAATTGTAAAATTTTGTCCTTATATATGTAAGATAATGTATAAAAGATGTATTTGTAAACTGAAATTTGGTTAGTAACTAAAATGTAGTTTGCTAAAAAAAACAGACTTCGTGACATGGACAGATTCTTCGATCCAAAAGATGGACAGGTAGTTCGAAAGTTGGTTTTCCTGTATATTATTTATAAACCACTAATTAGTCCTTAAGTTATAAATTACCTAATGAGTTCATCTTTGTCTGATGAAACAAACAATGATCAATCACTAATGTCTAATTATATAAAGCATCCAATTCTTCTACCCTACAACTACAAGTATTATGTTATTGCCGTCTACTTTTAAGGGTTTACATCATTGCTAATACATAAAGGTGAAGAAATCGATAATTTAAAATTATCTTGTTATTTTGACAATGGAATTGAACTTTTGGATCCAATAATTTCATCCCTGTATCAAAATATAAAAGTTAATCTCACCAAGTGGTATATACACTTAAAAAGACCAATCTCCCTTTTCTTAAGTTGAAACCCTATTATCATTTCATTACAAGCTCAAATTGCGCTCGCACAAAACCGACATTTACAAACAAAGAACAATTATAATCACCTGGCTGTTCTTTCAACTAAGCACACAAATGTGTTGCATAAAAGACTCCAGTTGCTACAAAATTTTCCATACCGAATACCACCATGTAGAAACACAGCCCAACAGCTAATCCGAATTTCTGAAACCACTACCACAAGCCAAATGAGGAAACCAACAGCTAATCTGAAACCACTACCACTGAACACAATCTTACCCAACATCAGAAGCATGCAAAGAGGACCGACCTAGACTCCTCTACATAAGGCAAATTTTCTCTTCATTACTGGTACGCATTCGTTATTCACTTATCACTACTTGTTTAACCCTAATACATTAACAGACTTGGGCATCAGATGGGCGAAGATTGAGTAAATTAGAGAGTACAGCAGTACATATGATACGATAAAAAGAACGTCGTACAAGTACAAGTACAACTAACCTAAGGTGTAAAGATCAGGGAGGTAAAACATGGAATTAGCCTTCTACCCACAAAAGCAAATTATTGTAATGACATGAAATACAGCAGACAAGATATGATCATTTCAAGGATAATATTGCCTCTTGCCCTTTGCAGATTATATTCGCATTCAGTTTATGACCATCTTTTCTTCTCTGTTCTTTTTTTTTCTTTGCCCAGAAAAGAAAAGTAATCTAGATGAATTTGTTTGATATGTCAGACCAAAAAAATAGAAAACAGATCATTCTACTGAGATAAAGTTAATCAAGCAAGTCAGTTTTGACGTTTCACAAGCTTAGAACCAGGAGAGTTATTACTATCTAAAAAAGGAGAGCCACCTCTAGCAGTAGGTGAAAAGGAAAGAACAGATCACATTTTGACACTATACCAGAGCATAGCATACATCACACTCACCTGATGCACTTTTGGCAGTCTAACTACCGATTGTAGCTACACGGATGTAACAAGAAAACTATGACATGTTATGCTATTCTGTTCCAGGTAATACCTGAGATGGTCCTACTAATCAAATTGCTGTCGAAGCTGCATTTCAGTTTCACTTTTCCATGTAGCATGAGATGACTGGCCTTTCATCCTCTTGTTTTTCTCCTTATCTTTGATTGTAGACCCCTTCTTCTTGGAGTCGTCAGTTGCGTCTGCAGGACGATCACCACATGTTGGGCAGACCATTCCGCGTGCATTGGAATAGGTCTTGGGAATTCCACACTGCAAGCACATCCTACTCGAGAGAAATATTTCAGATTAGTAGATTACAAGGCCAAGTTTCTTAGGAGGAGCAGAATCCAAGGGAAGGCAAATATGTACCTGAGAAGCGCTGCAGCATCCTCTGCACTGGGATTTGTTACAGTTGCCACACGCTTACCTCCTTCATTTGTGCTTGTATCAGCTAAAGATCGAGGTTGCTTACCATCAAGATCACTTCTTACTCGTTCATGGATTCCAACTAAATTAGCTTTGGACTCCACTACTGCACCTATAGACAATAAAACAATAGTCTCTTCAATTGATGCAATAGAAAGGTACATAATGGACATACAGAACACCATATCTTCAATAAGAATGGTACTGATAGCTCAGTGTCAGAGAACTAAATGCATGATTAATTTCAAAACATCTATCAGATAGTTGTTTCCTGATGAAGAAGCAGTATATGGGCATCCATATACAGTAGAACCCATCAATTACACACCACATTGCAAATAATGCATAACAAAGATTTTCCAAATAGACATCAGTTCTTTTTTTGTCAATATGTTGCCTATCCAATTCCGATGAATTCATACGTAACAGACCTTTTAAATAGTTTTTATGTAGAAATTGCCTCATGTTGAGTGATTAGGACAGTTGCTGGAGAGGAAGGAAGATATAGGAAATAACCAGGTTTACAAAGTTCTTTATGTTAAAGAACTAGAAAGGCAAAATCGAAGGCCTGGAATGGCATCCAATTGGGGAAGATGAGGCAACTCAGTTAGAGACCTTTTGACAAAGATGAGGTGATGAAGGCGGTAAGGCGAAGTCACCTGGTAATGTGGCAGCCACAACTTGGTTGGTAAATATTTACGCTCTTTAGAACCCTAAGTATAAGTCCAGCCCATTTTGGTTCAAAGTGAAGTGTCTGTAGTTGAGTCTGAATTGGTAATTCAAAACAAATCAACAATCATTTTCAGTTTTATGAAGAGCATTTATAAAGTCTACTTCTTTGATAGTCTAATTAAGTCCTAAGATAAGTAACTTGTCTTTAAATACTCCAAGGCCACATGTTACTTGTTGGAGTCTTTATTAAGTCTTAGTCTGCTGAGAGTCTAAAGCTTAAAGTATAAGTTCACCTATTGTAAGCAAAAGCAGAACTAGAGTCAAATAGAATAGAATTTTAAAGAAGGCTCAGTACCTTGGTTTCTCTTCTCTTTCCCCATTGTTTTTCCCCCTTTTTGGCGCTATTCCCTAATTCCACAAAGACTACAGCAGCTACATCCTTCTCTTTCTTCTAGAATAACCTATTTCTTAAAGATTCCTACACTTCCTAGCCCCATGCCTGCTCTGTCCTGCATCACCTGGACATCCTGAAGGCTCTTTTGTGGGATTTTATCAAAGTCTTAATGAAATACATATCATTAGGCATCAAACCATTATCTGCTTGTTGCAATTCTACGATGGAGGAAAGGGTAATGTTTTTGAAAGAAGGTTGGGTTGGACTAGCTTTTTCCCATTGATTTCCTCATTCACATGTCATGTGTTTTAATTCTTTTGTCCTTGCGTCTAAGCTATGATTATAGTTTTCAATTGTATTTCAAGGATCCAGAAGGTGGGGAACACATATCCCCCTGAAATAGTGTGTTGCTGGAGTCTTGTGCTGCACAATTTATCCGAAGACTTGATAGAATCCCATATCAACTCAATCTATTCCTTCTGTAATTTGGGAGGCTAAAGTAGGGCCTAAGGTACAGGTAGTAGCTTGGATTTATTGCTCAAAGGAAGACAAATACCACTAATATGGTTGAGCACAGCAGACCTTGTTTTTGTACTTGTCATGGAGAAAGAGTCTGATGTGTAAACCAAAGACCAAGAGAGAATGAATATCGCATACTTTCACATTGTCTAATCAGTAATCACTTGAGCCCTCGGAACAAGATTGTTCAGGGGTGCCATGTTGAGCTACGAAACTCCAGATAGTCACATGGCTGTTTACTAAATTTGTAGCTCTTTAAGCATAATCACTAATACAGTTATACATGATAGTGCACTAACACCTAAACCACTCATCCATGCATGATCTAAGTCGGTTCACAGATTTAGATCCACTTCGAATTCCGAATAATTTTACACACAACATGATAAGCCCTAAGCAGTGTGTAATGCATAATAACGCAAAGGAAATACTCAAAATAGATAGAGGGGGGGGGGAATAGAGTACCAGCAGGCAAGTGTTTCTTGTCCTTGCGGTGTTTGTTGTGACGGGAAGCATGCCGCACTTGCTGGGGAGCGTATTCTTGGACGCAGTTGTTCAAAAAAGCTGGGGGTCCCGAAATCTCCGCACACAAAAACAGTTGAATTCTCAAACCTAATTATATTCGAAACTAAATAATGGCAGAGAAAGAGAGAGAGAGAGAGAGAGGTACCTCGGAGAAGACGTCGGAAGCAGACGGGAGGGCGGAGGCGTTGGAGGACGTGGGTCGGGAAGGCTCCAAAATGGAGGAGGACGCTGCGGGTTTGCTCTCGTCGCCGTCGTCTTCGGAGGAGGAGGAGTTATGGTAATGGAGGCCATGTTGGGGCTCTTGTTCTTCGTCTTCAGAGGAAGAATAGCCCTGGACGAGTGCTAAGCTCATTATTGGGATTTGTGTGATACAAGCTCTCCGATTTCTCTCTCTTTTTTATGCACACCTACTTCGGCTCCACTGCTCCCTTTAATCCAATTTGAATACAGAATTTTTCCTTTTTTTTTCTCTTCTTCTTTTTGGTAAATGAAAATTACATCAACACACTGAATATGAAAAATTAGAATTAGTTATTTACTGTAAATGTACATTTACAACTGTTTTGGTGAGTCATTTCACGCCAAAACATGGAGAATTTATTTATACATACACCTGCAATGTTATTCTATGTCTTTAGAATTAGTTACACAAGCTAACCAAAACTTACAAAATTCACCTCATACTAAACAAAAAGTTCTCGAAACATGCTACATTACCACAACTCATTGTCTCATTCCGTATCCAGAAATTTATAAACTACTTAAATTACTACAACAGAACTCAAGTATAAAATACAACTTGGAGATATACAAAATATTTTGTCCGTATATTGCATAATGCATATGTAGATATCCAAAAACCAACAAGCATATTGCTACAACAAAATGCTCATACTGACTCATTGTATGTATATCTTTCCATCGAGACTTCTCATATTTACCTATAGATAGAAGGGGCCAAGAGGGTAAAGCGGCAATAGAGAGGTAAAGAGGAGATATCGAGATATGACATATGTTTAGCCACTTAACACCGTTATGGATGGCGTGTACTAGTATTGGGGCGACGTAAATAACTGAGGTACTAATGTGATGGTTTTGATACATGAGATATGAAAGTTTAGAATGAGCAATAACTAGGGTATTGTTTAGTCGATTTTCCTCAAAGAAAATGGATCTATTGGGAGTATTGGTTGTTATAACCTTATTACAAAACATCAAGTATCTTCTGATTCAAAGTGTTCCAGATTATTTTACATCCTCTAGACCCACTCTTTATTTTGTGTGGTGTTTCTTATGTGAATAGTGTCGTTCCAATCATGAATCATGTGTGATTTGATTTGAATGAGGAGACAGTACTCCATGAAGTTTTAGATGTTTCATTTGCTATGTGTAAGGTCAGGAAAGCAGGTTATTGAGTTGTATTGTATACGTCTCGACTATAAATTATGAAATCGTGTAGTGATGTTATAGTGAAGGGTATAAACAGCACTTCCAAAGAAACAATCTCAAACAGAGCCTATATCACCTAACAAAAACATGGGGACAATAAAAATTTCCGCAGGACTAACAATTACAATAAAAATGTTCCATTTAAATATGCACTAGTTTGGTTTGATCACATGCTTTAATCAATGGAATTACTTTGGCTAATGCTTTGTGGTTTCCAGTCAAGAGAACGTTTCTTGGCACTTCTGAAAGAATAGGATCTATTTTCTTAAACAAATCTAACCTTCTCAAGCCACATACAACTCCAAGTACATCAATCTCCACAGGTCTGATATCCCTGAAAACTAACTGCCGCATAATCATGAACAAATATGCTACAAATTAGACAGCCCAATATCTCACGCTTACATTCATAAGGAGGCTTGGTAGAATTAACACAACCAATTAAAGAAAAGATATACCACAACAGAAAAAGGAACTAACTCGGATAACAAAACCCTCCTGCTAGAGCCTAGACAATAGCCTCATATATCGGATCTATTTCAGAATCCTCTGAATGAGAAAATCTCAGCAAAATAATTTCCCTGTGTGAAGTGAGCTTGGATTAGTACACTGTTTTCTTCTGACTAGTCTTTCGCTGCTTTCATTGCCTTCGCTTCAAAACCCCCTTCAGGTCTCTTTACAAGACTGTAAGGCATGTAAGTTCCAAAAATCTTATCCCATATCGGGAAGAATGGCTGAGAATAGTTATACTTCAAGCCTTGAAGTTGATGATGAATGTCATGATAAGCAGTATTGTTCTGGAAGAAAGTGTGGAAGACGTTATAAGGCAACCAAAGTCCACAGTGATCATCTACCGTTTTAATCACAGCAAAGCAGAAGAATGTAACAGCCGTCCGTGCAGTCATTCCCGAGACTAGAAAAGAGAGAGCCCCACCAAAAGTGTCAAGCAAAAGACCCTCAAGTGGGTGGTTATAAAGGGCTCCAATTGCGTAGGGAACAACAAGTCTGTGGTGCTGAGAGTGAACATGTCGATACAAGAACTTGTTCTGATGCATGTAGCGGTGCACAAAGTATTGCCATGTGTCCATGACTAGCATTGCAACAACAATCTGCACAATCTGGACAAGGATGGACGGCTGAATTGTGATACCAGATGTATTGGCCTTTAAAGTTAACTGCAGTGAAAATGCATGAGCATTAGTCATAAAGATATCTAAAGTAACATTCCAAACTGACAGAGACATCCTAGCTTACTATTACATTGCAAGAATGAACAGGAACCGAGACTAGAATTGATATCAAAACAAGAATGAAGGCAATTGCTTGTATCCATAATTTGGTAAAATGTCCATTCCTTTATTTCTTTCTTACAACCAAATAATGGTATAGTAATGATCATTTCTCCCGTGATTCATTCCAGTAAAACAAAAACCTAAGAGTAAAGTCTACTTTTCTGAAAAGAAAAAAAAAAAAGAGTTAATTTTGTATTTATGAGTTATAGATCACTGCAGAAAATGAATTGGCTACCGTACAATATGTCTAAGTTAAACGACTTGTCCAGTTGTTCCAATCATAAAGAGGGTAAACTGCACAGCACATGCTACAGTAAAGCTACTAAATCGAGACATCGAACATAAAAACAAACAAGAGGTTTACAGTACCAATTTTTATCATTTTAATGAGAAACATACAAAAAAAAGTGAAAAATACATGACAATGAAAAGGAGTCCATCAGTTACTGTCTCAAATTTTACAGATCAACAAGATTGGCAAAGAACAAAAAACAAAGTCTTTTTAAATAACCATAAATAAAGCAAGTCAGAAAGACATGTCATTTCACCCTAACAATACATGGTAATACAATTCCTTCTCAAGCATGAGAAATATAGGAAAGTTATTTCCTAGTGGTTGGGGACCTGTATCTTTACTAGTTAAAAGCATTTACACCACATCCAAGATCCTGAGCCCTCTCCCAGATGTCACTAGTTATAGAAAGTAAAGCCTTACAAACTTCATTGTTCCTTCCAAATAAGAATAACTCTGACTAAAACAAGTAATGTCATCTTACAACCAACTCATTCAGAACAGGGCTAGACTCTAGACTCTAAATACATAACTTCTTGTCAGATCCTTATCTGTTTGAAAAGGGCAGAACTTGTTCTGCATAATCAATGTATCAGAAGCAGTCAAAGATGAAAGACAATAAAATTGTTGAAGTCTCTGCAATCAGTCACCAATGCTGTTTGCATCAAGGGATGTCCATCATTGATATCTAACTCAGATATAAATGATTCAAGTCACATCCTTGTCTCTCCATTCTTAACAAACCAACCTGTGACTTCAGAATAACATACTAAATTCTTATTTCGGGTCTACAGAGACTTTACACTTCTTCATTAAGATGATATCTCATATATCTTAAAATATGTACCAAAAGCATCATGAATCCACTTATAGTGATATAAATGTGACGAAGTCCATACACATCCAATACATTAGGTTGCAATGCCTAAACTATTGTGATTATCTCTGTAAAGCTTCAAGTACTTTATGCTATCAAAGTGGAAAATAAATTAAATGTCTGAGAAGACTATACAGTAAAGCTACATCTTTTTGAAAACAGAAAAAACACCATATACTACAATCTTGAAGCTTGGCTAGACTAAATTACTTCAGCAGTAGATGATAATTGGTAAAGCTCTGTGATAACCAATAAGAGCTACTAAGTCTGCATAAACTATGATCAAGAGATACCGATTAATGTATATGAGAGAATAACATACTCTCATGTTTTTTTGGGTTGAGTATCTTATTGGTCTGTAGGAAACACTGGTAAAGGAACATTATCCCATTATTCAATTGGTGTTAAATCGTACACCACAGGGATAAAAAGGGCTCAAGAGGTAAAACACAGTGACCAGACTACCTAAAGGGGTTTAGGACCAAATTGAAAGCACCACATAAAGTGCTGGGATAAAAACATGGGACAAATAGGCTAAATAAAAAAAACACTGGATAAAATACAAGGACATATAGGTGATTTACCCCTTTTGTTAACGTACAATCACTGGTATCCACCACGAATAGGTGAACCTTCCAACAAAATCCTTTTAAGTGCACATTCACTAGCTTTCGGTAGAACTTGTATATAAATAATTGGAAAAGTATACACAGTGAGCAACATCCCGTAGTAGATGAAAAATGATTGAATACAGCTATAGAAACACCTAAATAGCAGAAACTCAATAAATTGATTAGAGACTTCATCCCTAAAGGCAACTGAAACAGATGACCATCAGGAAGACCCAAAAACCACTTCTGACATTGCCACCACCCCACTCTAAAATCCTCAAAATATTGTCCATTCCTCTCCATCCAGATGACCCATAACATCACCAACATTCAGCATCTTGGCCCTCTCACCATATCCATATGACAATATGGTAATTTTATATCGACTAACAAATTTGAAAGCATGTATCAGATCAAACCATAATCACATACAACAGATGTGGAAAGGAGAAATAAAGGACCACTCTTTCAGAGCTTACTCAACCTTCTTTTGTTCTATCTTATGGACTTCAGCCATGTTAAAATGCAGAACTAACAGCTTACTAAAATCATTTCTAAGAAAGGCTGCAATCCATGTTGTTTATTTCACAAGCCGGCCCTTAATGCAAATGCAACATTTTCTACCTCATATACATATACACAAGTAGGGCATGAAAATGAAGCACGTTCAGCAGAAACGACACGAAATGAAAGAGTGAAGTTGAAGTAACTGACCACAAAGAGCCCCTGAGCTACAGTAGCCTGAGCTAGCTGTTGAAGCAATACTCCCCGGACGACAGAGGGAAGGGGCACCGAGTTCTTCTCATCCTCCTCTCTTCGAGTGTGCAACCGGTAATTGTCCAAAGGCGGCAACAGCTGGTAAATCCCAGCATACAACCAGTAAACCACAATTGGTGCAAAGGTCCCCATTGCCTCATCACTCACATACCCTTCCCAAAACACCATTTCTTTCTCCTTTTTTTTGGAATAAAAATCAAGTGGAATTCTAGCTACGAAACAAATCGAATATATTTACAGCTCAAGATCTAGAATTCGAATGCACATTCTCTGAACCCTGAAACCACAATGAAGAAAATTAGATTAACCCCTGAACTTTCGTTGCTATTTCACTCAAAGCAACATACACAAGTGCCCATTTCCCAGAATTCAATGATTCTCTAAATTCTACCTCAGCTTTCCTCAGAACCCAAAACAGAGAAAAGACACTGAAACTTAATGAAATGAAGTTGAGAAACAATTGAGGAGATGAACATACAGAGAATGTGGGTTCTCATTCAGATCTAAGACCCTGTTTGGCGAACACTTTTTCCTTGACAGTTGTGAGATTCCCAAAAATTTAAAACATTATAAAGTGATCTTGTTTGGGAGACAAGAAAATTAATGATTGAATTCTCTCCCTTTTTCTTTATTACATCCAGGCCAGCCACGTAGATTTCACTGGAAGCAGTGAAAGAGAGGTATGAAGGCCGCTGCCGGGATCCAAAGTTTGATATTTTCTGGTAGGACAGTGGGTTTTATTCTGGTTTTGATTTGTTTGTTTGAATTTGATTCAATTCTGACCACTTGTTTGAGGGAAAAAAAAATTAACCACTTATTTGTCTAATAATTTGAAGATTTTTAATTGAAGTGTTTGGTCGGGTGCAACAAGTCAACAACCCATCTTCGCTGCTAGGGTTGGTTTTTTTTTTTTTCTTGTTTTGCAATTCTCTGCTCTCTCTTTCATCATCTCCAATTCTCCATCAGCTGACGTTGCTGCGGCGTTGGCTATCCAATGAGAAGGGAAGGTGGTCTTGGAAGTTGTCATCTCCCAACAATCATACGCAGTGGGTCGTCTGCTCTAAATATAAGTAGTCTAATCTTAAGGCGGTGATTGGAACCCTAACATCAGTTTCGGGCTACATGAATCGTCTTCTGATGAGGACACAAGGAGATCGTTTTAAAATGAAGCTTACGAAGGAGGAGGAATGTTGTCATGCAGTGAACGGAGGGTCGTGAATCTTTAGGGTCTTTGTTCATGGTGGTGGTACGGTGTACGATGGCTGATGTGACTAGGGTTCCACTCTCAACCTTTACTATCTAGGTTGAGATCTTTGGCGTACCCCTGGAGTTGATAATAGAGGATGCAGTGACGATGGTTGGAGAGACGCTGGGCCAAGTGGATCAATGGGATCAAATGAAGTACGAGGGCTAGGGTCGATTGATCCATCGGATTGTTGACCGATCAAGCAAGCGTAACCTCTAATGTCATTGTTCCTTTGTTTTGGTAAACTACTAATTAATGATCAGCGGTTTAGAAGAAGGATTTTTGTTAGTGCCTCCTGTCATTTTTGTGTCATGAAACTATGTTGCACAGGGTTAGTGATTATGTTAATGCTAAGAAGGTATGGAATTGTTTTGATATTCCCCTGAATGTCTCACGGTCTTCTAATCTGGATTGGAAAAATTGGATCATTGCTAACTAGTTGTAGAAGGGTCATTACATGAGAGAGCTTAGTTGAAATATCTCTTCCATATGTTGTTGTTAGTTTTTGTGGAAATGGCGCTGCAAAGGTATCTTTGACTCACAATTTTGATTACCCTCACAATCCTCCTGAAGTTATCTTTGAAAATGTTGAGGAATGGAGTAGAGTTGTTGCTAAAGTTAGCGTGGTGAAGAATACCTATGTTAAATGCTTGGTTGAATTAAGCCTGCAACTAGGATTCATAAGCTCAATGTTGATGGTTCTAGAACTAAAAATGGTGATACATGACGGGTGATGAAGGATGAGACTGGTTCTTGGTGTGGTGGCTTCATGGTCAACATTAGAACTGGTGAGGTCCTTCAAGCTGAAACCTGGGGTTTGTTTCATGGTCTTCATTTGGCTCACACTCAGCACATCATGAAGTTTTGGAGATTGAATCTGATTCAGTCTGATTCAGCTGTTTTAGTTAATGTGATTTAAAGTGATAAAGTTGAGATGTATCCCTTAGGTTTCCTTGTTATGAACTGCAAAAGGCTTAGAGCATGTCCATCGATGAGCAAAAAATCCAACCCAGGTTGGATCCACATAGGCAAAGCAACACATCCCAAAATTTTTTGCTTCCACCCATAAAATGAGATAACTCATTTTCTAGCCCAGGTCACTTTGTTGGGGAGATATCCAACCCAAGTGAGAGGAGAAGACTGACCCAGGCGAGATTGATCCACATCAGCCCAGCCCACGCTCGTGACTTGCGTCAGCAATGAAGCCTCCACCGAGCGATGCGCCTGGAAGCTGCGTTTTGCGCACAAACGAATTGCAGCGAAGGAAGACCCGCGTGTGATGACGACAGGGAGACTGTGACGACAAACTGTGCGGAGCGGCAGCGTGCGAAGGTGGGTCGTCACCGTCGGCAGCCCAGAGAAGAAATATGGGTGCCCATAGAAGAAATACGGGTGCCCAGAGAAGAAATACGGCAGCCCAAAGAAGAAAGTTTAAGGTTTTTTTCTTTTTTTATTTATAATTTTATAGAAAAAATCTGTAAAAATAAATAAATTTATACTGTGTGAATTGATAGCTAATTTTACATATGCCTAGTTAATTTAGATTGTGTTTTTCATTAGACAATATCAAATAAAGGTATTTTTTAAACTTGACTTGTTACTTAAATGTCATGAAATAAAAACATTAATTTTAATATGTCATATAATATATATAAATTACTATTTATTTATACATAAAAAGATTAATTGCATTTAAAAATGTAATTTAAAATTCAATAAACAGTCACTGCCACACGACAACAATCTCACATTTTAAACAGGTGGAAACTGCTGCCCAGTCACAGTGACCCAGGTCATTGTATTCATTCTAACCCAACGGGTGAACTTGCTCTTATGCATGATTTTAAGGTTTTACACTACTGAGACTCTCTTAGAGCAAGTCTACCCCTTATAAAAAAATCCAACCCAGGTTAAATGACACCTAAGAATCTAACCCAAAAGAAAAAAAACTCACATTCCACCCATGAATGGGTTTTGTGCCCAATTCACTCAAGTGAGATTTATGGGGAGAGAACTAACTCAGGCTAGATGAGAAAGCTAGCCCAAGTTGAATTCTTCCACTTCAGCCAAAAGCCAAACATGGCTGCGTGACATGCGTCAACTACTTTTTTTTTTAACCTACGTGAAGGAGATGTCACACTCTCCTTGCTCGCGTGAGGAACACGACCTGATGTCCTCCAATCAAAGTAGCGTGCTATTCACGTTTCTGTCATTTTGCGTGGTTATAAAAAACATCTGAAAATGATATAAAAATCAGAAACTATTTTAAAAATAAATCCTTGTTTGTATAAACATCTATTTGTATTTACATAGACCTCTTTTTTACATAAGATTTTTAAGTTGAGGACTTTTCGGTTTATGGTTTAAAATACTTATTTTTCGATCACATCTTGGCATCTCATCCGTTCAGTTTTTAGCTCTATATGAGTATATTTGTCCTACAAATTTTTAGCCAAATCGGTGATCGTTAAGGTAACAAACTATATCAAATTAATGGACGAACAAAATTTGTCAAACATGAACCGTTCAAGTTCATAATTAGTAAATCACACTTTTGAATGTCTTAACAATTTTCAATATGGCTGAAAATTTGCATAAATGATCTATTCATAAATACCTATAAATTGAACGGTCAAGATGTGGATATAAGATCGAAAAATCTTCAACTAGTCATCAACTTAAGAGTCCTCATTAAAATGACTCAATTTTTACATTTTGTCGTATATTTTAATCAACATAAACATTTAATTACATCAATTATTTTATATTCTAAATAATATATTTTTTTTTTATCAGATATAAAATCTTCTTTACATTAATATTTATCATAATGTGTTAATATTTACATAATCTTAAATTCACTTATTTTTTATATTGTGACTAATATTTACTATTTGCTTACATTAATAGTTAATTTTTAGGGTGCGTCTATTGCCACCCCACAAACCACTTTGCTCACCCCACATGTTGTTGATTTATTGAAATACCAAAATACCCTGATGTAAAATTACAGCAAGGGACAACAAGTTGTTATAAATTACTTTTTTTTCTTTTTCTTTTTTATCTTTTTATTTTGGATGAACACAAATTTCATAACTCTAACCTAAATTTATCATATTCGGTCGTAAGTTTAAAGACACTAACATTTAATTTGAAGATGAGGTAAATTGTTTGTATTTTTTTTTTCTTTGATGATTATTTGTCTATCCTTTTACTCATTATTTCCCATGGTGACTTTGTATGTAAATTCTCATGGACAACTATTGTACCGTATTTATGAACAACGAATAGATCAGTTCAAGAAACTTAGAAGTACGGAAAGCGTTGCTACGTACTAGAGAAGTAGAGATACATTTACAGACATTATGTATCTTGATATCGACTGATACTATTGAGTTGTTACATTTGAGAGTTTTTTCTTGTTCTTTAACTTGGATTTATACTTTCATATGAATTTTGGTGATTTTACTTATTACCTTGAGCAAATCTGAATTTGACAAAATATATGAAGAGAATGTAGGGTGAATAAAGTAGAATCGAGAAAATGGTTTTTTAGGTATTGTTAATAGGTGAACAAAGTAGACTTACAATTAAAATTATATGAGTAAGAACAAAGTGATTTGTGGGGTGGCAATAGACGCCCCTAATTTTTATTATTCTAAAAACCATTATTCACACTTTAAAACATTCTTTTAAATTCAATAAACAATGCTTTGGTCTAGTGGCATATGAAGTTGTAATACCTGATAAAAAACAATTCAATAAACAGTCACTGCCACGTGACAAGAATCTCACATTTGAAACGGGTATGACCTAGGTCACTTAAAAAATCTAACCCAACGAGTGAACTTGCTCTTAGAACATTTTTAGCAATAATAGTCTTTTTTGAGTTAAATTTTAATCGAATTAGCTAAAATGTCATTTTATCTAGCCACTTTAGAAATGCGGCTACATCAATGCTCTCTATTTTAACTAACGTTACATCAACATTATTCTTCAAATAAAGATTAAATAGTTTGAATATATTTATATATCACTTAAAATATCTTAAAATGAATGTATTAAATTATAGTTAGCCTTATTTGAGTCATCTCGCTCTCTATATTTAGCTAGCGAGATATTTAAAAGTCATAATAGCTAAACTTTGGTTAGTCTGCTGGAGCTATGAAAATATTAAAAAAAAAACTAAACGCGCTCTCTAAAATAGCTAAAGCTAAAATAAAGAGTCTGCTAAAATTGCTTTTAGATGATATTGTTGGAATGTCTAGACTCTAGAGTTAGATTTTTCAATAGTACAGCTAATTTATTGGGTGTTGCTAGATGTACCCAGCAAACTTCTTAATATACCCAATAATTAAAAATTATCCTGTATTTTCCAGTTTTGCCCTTGTTATAATAAACCCAGCAAACATCATCTCTAACACCACGTTGAGACCAGAAAGAGAACTAATATGGGGGAGGAAATCAGGAGGAGCTTTCCCATGATCTAAGTATAGAATCTTGAGAAGATTTGATGTACGGGATATCGGAACCGATTGCCTTCAAAAAAAAAAAAATTCCAATTCAATGATAATCCCATTACATATATCTC
>NC_020492.1:13425148-13444816 GCF_000184155.1 Fragaria vesca subsp. vesca | reverse complement strand
TCTTAAAACATATAATTGTAGAATATATTTACAGGTAATGGAGAAGAAGAACAAAATCGGCTAAAGTCTCTTAATCAAAGATTGACACTGCAGATGAATAGATGACTACGCAATTAATCACAAAATTTCAATTCAACTCAAAGGCTCAAAGCAAAGCAACGATAAGATGGTATGACCCAGATCCCACTTTAGCCTCCTAGATAGGATGTTGTGTTTGCGCAGTCGTTGCCACATCTCTTCTTCTTAATTTAATGCCTCTGATCCGACTTTAAGAGAAGAATTTGTGTTTGCTGGGTTTATTATAACAAGGGCAAAACTGGAAAATACAGGATAATTTTTAATTGCTGGGTCTACTAAGTAGTCTGCTGGGTACATCTACCAACACCCGATTTATTTTGTTTGTGTTTTTACTTTTTACCCCTTTTGGAACAGAATATATGTATAAAATTTTGGTGTAGTCTCCGTGTCAAAGTGAAACGGCCAATCAGAAAAGGTGACACCATAGTACGGGAACACACAGCTAAAACCCTCTCAAGTTACCTAACCCCCACGCATCACCCTTGTGTGTATAAATAAAGTCGAGACGAAAGTTGCCAGGAAGCTTCAGCCCAGCCCACTCCACTCCTTCGTCATCCCCCTTCTTTGACTTCGCTTCTCAAATCCCTCTTCTCCTCTCCTCTCTCTTGTAGATTTTTCTCTCTGTTCTTCTTCTTCTAATCAAGTCCCAACCCTCCTTCTCTCTTTCTCTTAATTTAATCCAATTTCAAAAACCCAGAAAGTTTCGATTTCCTTGAAATTTTAGGGTTTTGAATTTGATCTCGCCGAATCGGTGATGGTCTCTGAGGACGGCTTGGTCTCCGCTTTCTGCGACGGCCACTTCTGGCAGCCCGGGTTTCGGTTCCACCCCACCGACGAGGAGCTCGTCCTCTACTATCTCAAACGGAAGATCTGTAAGAAGAAGCTCAAGCTCAACGTCATCGCCGAGACTGACGTCTACAAATGGGACCCCGAGGAGCTTCCTGGTATGCCCCTCTACTTGGTTTTTTCATTCATGCACTGATCACAATGTGTGCTTTATGGGTTTTAATTCTTGAACCCAGAATCAAGTTGTTTGATTTTTTTATAGGACTTGTTTGGTTGTGTAACCTGTGTTTCGCTTCGATATAAAGATCTGATATAAATTGAATTCGCTGTTTTTAGTTTATGCTCTGATCTCCTCATGGGTTCTTTGAAAGATTTAGGATGTGATGCCCTCTTATGTCATATACACCTTCGGCCACATACATACACATGTATCATATGTTTAACTTTAACTAGCAGTGAATAGGATGCATTGATAGTTTAAAATTCTGGTCTTGCTTGAGTAAAGCTTGCTATCTTGGTTTTTGCTATTTCTTGTTTGCTGTTTGATATCAAACATTATCTTTTTGATATTTGGATTTCGGTTGGGATGGAACGTGTTTGAATGATTTAAATTTTTCTCATTTGGATGCATTGACCTAATGGATGACTCTGTTGTATATACTGTTATGAGTTATACATTGAATTTAGATTCCTAATAGTGAAAGTGATGGTGATATGCAGGCTTGTCTATATTGAAAACTGGAGATAGGCAATGGTTCTTTTTCAGTCCGAGAGATCGCAAGTACCCTAATGGTGGGGGTAGATCAAACAGGGCAACCAGACATGGGTATTGGAAAGCAACTGGAAAAGATCGCAACATCACCTGTTATAACCGATCAGTTGGACTGAAGAAGACCTTAGTTTTCTATAAAGGCCGTGCACCTACTGGGGAGCGCACTGACTGGGTGATGCACGAGTATACCTTGGATGAGGAGGAGTTGAAGAGATGCCAGAATGTACAGGTATCAACTTCAGCAGCTTATTTTATTCTTCTTCATGTTCTTTTATACCATTTTTTATTTGCTGAAGTTTAATCTTTTTATTCCTCCTTTCCTTCAGGAATATTATGCTCTTTACAAGGTTTTCAAGAAAAGTGGACCTGGTCCTAAAAATGGTGAGCAATATGGGGCGCCATTTAGAGAAGAAGATTGGGCTGATGATGAATGCCCAATAATAAATAGCTCAGCTGATAGGGGAATCTCAGTTGAGCAAATTGGAGAGGTTGTTGCTAATTATAATGCAAAACCTTTTGGAGAAGTTCCATTGAAGCAAGTCGAACAGATTACTGCTAATGGTTATGCAAACAATAACAGTGAAGCCCATTCTACAATAGATGACTTGGAAGAGTTCATGAAACAGATTGCTGATGACGCTGTGCTTGACCTGCCACAGATTGATGATCTTGTTCACTCCCTATCTCAGGTTGGTAACTCCTTACTTTGCTAAAGTCTCTTGCTTTCTTGAAGCTGCTTGAAATTTTCTGCATAAACAGACCTCCAGTGTATTAGGTATGCCTTACCTAAGGTTGCAAACATGGTGGTCTTTTCCATTCTTGGGGAAGATGGCTGAATAAAACTTGCTATGTTAAGCAGGCCAACTGTTTCGGATTTCTTAATGGTCATCACTTTATTTCAGTACTTTTTTGCATGTTTGTAGCCTTTCATGTACATTGTCTCTGGCATAGATTACATATAATTGATCCTTGTAATTCTTTCTGTAGGTTGTTAGTGAAGAAGAAACACAAAGTACTGTGGTGGATCTGTACTCTAGTGAAGTGAAGTGTCCACAATCACATACAACATTTGATCCAAGTGGTCAGCAGGGAAATGAATATGCAAGCTTTGACTTCACCCAGTCAGCTACTTCACAGACCCAACTGTACGAGGCATCTGAAGCATCTGCTTCTGACGTTCATAAACTGGAGTCTTTCACTCCCATACTACGTGAAGAGGATTTCCTGGAGATGGATGATCTTCTCGGTCCTGAACCTACTGTTTCAAACACTGGGAATTCTGGGGGTAACTTGCAGTTTAATGAGCTGGATGGATTTGACTTGTTTCAGGATCCAGCCATGTTTTTTAATGAGATGTGTCCCATGGATCAAGGCAATGTTTCTCATCAATTCATGAATTCAATGGGGAGTAATGTTGTGAACCAATTTGATTACCAGATACAACCAGCACCTCTACAGATCAACCATCAGCTGAATCAAGAGTCAACTCAGATTAACAATCAGCTATGGGTGCAGAATGAAAGGCGTGATTTTTATACTTCAACAGAAACAACAAAGGGGTCTGGACCTCCTTTCACCTCAGGTATATATAACAGTGAAGATGATATGTCCATGCATATGTTCAACTTTAAGAGGTCTTCCTCTAATTTATCATCGCTTGCTTTCAGGCTTTGTCAAGACTAACTTCAATACATTTGTAAGATATTGGAATATGACACTGAAATTGAATCTTGTAAGTAGCAACTAATATAGGTAGCTCTTATCTGGTATTGTATAGGTGTGGTACACGACTCGTCAAATCATTGTCCACAAGAAAATCCAAATCAAAATGGCAATGAAGCTGCCGGTGTTACTAGTCAGTTTTCTTCTGCCCTATGGTCTTTTGTGGAATCTATACCTACTACTCCTGCATCTGCATCGGAGAATGCCTTGGTGAGTCGGGCCTTTGAACGGATGTCTAGCTTTAGCAGGATGAGAATAATTGCGAGGAGCACAAATGTCCCTGCCGGTAAGGATTCTGAAACTATGAGGGAATCCTGGAAGAGGGGATTCTTCTTCCTTCCAGTTCTTGTGGCACTATGTGCTATTTTTTGGGTGTTGATGGCATCTCTCGGGCAATGGGGGAGATGCATCTCCTCATGAGTCGGTAAGTGGAAGAGAGAGGGGAAGTTTTGTTGCTACACACCTCCTTGGAAAAGTTGATTATGTTATGAATGAAACTATAGGATGCTAATGACCTATATGATATTTGATTGTAAAGGGTGAATTTTTCTATTCTAATTCTCTTTTGTATATAGAAAAATCTCGACAAGCTGTGTTGTTTTGCGGGCACTAAAGTAGCCTGCAACTCTTACACCTACACATTTTCCTGACCATAATATGCACCTGCGCTCATGGATCTCATGTATAGATTTAGAAGTTTGAAGCACGATTACTTAAATTAAGTCATTGTAGGCGCTAAACCATTTTGCCACCGAAGTCTGCTGGTAGTTTTGTTTCTAATCTTGTGGCAGTATTCTGTTGACACAAACTCTACTTTCATTTGCAAATTCTACCACACACTTGTATGCATGTACTATGATTGCCAGCAGTAGCTTTAGTTTTTAGTAAAAGGAAAGCTAGAAACTGTGCAATTATCCAGTCACATGAACTGATATACTAATATCAGTCATCTAAATATACATCGAAACTGTTGACAAAATAAGAACCTTCAGTACTCCAAACAAGAAGCTGAAGAAAGCGTTTCCCGCATACATACATTTTTTAATACTAATATCAGGGATGGGATCATGGGATTTGCTGTTGATATTGCACCAAATTCATAATTCTAATTCTTTGCAATAAATTTTGGAGTACTGCCCACTGTTGATGGTTGTACAAATCAGTAGTATTACTCGACAAAAACAAAATATCAGTAGTATTATCACTATTATGTACATGAGAGCACACCACACTTGCCTTGTGCTATCTTAATGCAGCTCTATTGAATCCAAATTTTGGAGAATCTTCAAGCTTCTTAGAGCATCTACAATAGTTTTTCTATAATTTATAGGAGTTCTCTATTATAAGTTTATAGGGAAGCAAAAGTAAGTTTAAGCAACTCGCACACTCTTACATAACAATGAGTGAGATTTGAACTCATGACGTCACTGTCGTCAGTTAAGTACGTCAGTTAAGCTACTTAACGAATCAGATCACGGCTCACGGATATTTTATGATCATCTCAATTTTTTATATTTTTTGCATTTTAAACATTTCATGATCATTTCCAAAATTCTTCTCTAAAATTATAGCGTTTGCTGCAAATATAGGGAATTTTGTTTATTTTTCCTTAAGTTCCCCATTTTAAAGAAAATTATACGGAATTTGTTGGAGCAAAACAAATTCAAGATTTGGAGAAGCTGTTAGAGTTGCTCTTAAACAAAGTTCAATGACCGAGCTAAGCTCCCCATTCGGCCCCCTCGACAGTTCAAAAAAGACCTCCCTTTCAAAAAAAAAAAAATCCAAAATCAACAAAGAAAAAAAAATTAGCAAATGAAAAGTAGAAAACCTTCCTAAAAGTTGCAAATGGGCACGGCTGATTAAAATTAGAAAATTTAGAGGGTTTCAAAATGAGAGAATAAAGGCTGAAATGAAGTTAACTCTAAACCTCAAGGTGTAAAATGAATTTAATCTTAAGAATATTTTGGAAAAACCTTACCAATAACAGGGTCAAAAAAAGCGGATCTCACAACTAAAAAATGAAAGATGCCTAACCCTAGCAAGACTTCCATTAGACCTCTGTTACCCATCTAGTCGCCTAGAGACCCGTATCGCAATGAACAAGACAAGTTTGCCTCCAACTAGGTCTGAGACCAGCCCATGTATGTTTGTTAAGGAATCCAACACCACTTTAGCCCATATATGTTTTCGAATCCGTCTGACGGTATTCCATACCATGTGCCCATGGCAGTCAGCACAGGCATCAAGCTTCAACCAAGATCTACAAACTAGAAACTCACCCAATCTGATTCAAATGTTTTGACCCAACTCGTAGGCCACCTACGCTTCTATGGCAGATTGTCGCCGTGTCGCACAACGAGATAACGACGCCAACTTCAGATTAGTAAAAAAAAACCCGATTGACACAACTGCACAACTAACCGCGGAGGTTCTTACAATGATGATTTAATTATCACATTCGCACGCCTCCCACAAAAGAGATTGACCCAAGCACGCAGTATTCTGAATGTTGCAACCGTCCTATAACTCGAAACCCTAGGTTTTCAGTTTTGCTCTACTTTGCAAAAATTTGAGTAATTATGCCCTAACGACGACTCTATTTGCTTTCACACAACAGTAATTGTGCTCTAAATATTGAAAAGTTTATTAGATATTTAACAAGCTTACATATCCTAACGTTCAACAATTCAGCTTTTCAACTATGTTACTGCTCGAAGATGAATCTGAAGACACCATACTATTAAGCGGTCACGACCATTTGACGAAACAAAGAACTTGCCACCTATCAATTGGATAACTACTTTGTACCGCAGAATGTATTTACCTCTTACAAAAAGTAAAAGTAAAAAAAAAAAAAAAAAAACAACGAAGCACAGACCATAAAGACAAAAACTTGCAAAGAAAAGGAAAAGGACATTGGAAAGGGTTGCAGTTTACCTTAGTACACGAGATCGAGAGTGTCCTGAGCTTTAGTTCCGCGACTGCCTGATAGGCTCTCCCTCCCTTCCACTTGAGTTTCGCACTCCTCAAACTCACAATAATCATATTTCCCCTAGTATTAGCATCAACCGCAACAACACAGATTCTCTCTCTATCTTAGGATATGGTAAGGAGGAAGAAGATGAAGCAGTGCTTCACCTTCTTCTTCTCTTCCTCTTGATTCATGGCCTCCTCTTCTCAGCACCGCTGCGTTTTCGGTACTCCCTTTATTTCTTCTCTTTTCTTGTCTAATCATGCTTCTTCTCAACTCGATTCGAAATTTACTGATTGAATTTGTTGGATGCAGTTGGGAATATACCGTATGATGCCACTGAGGAACAGCTTATAGAAATCTGCCAGGAGGTTGGGCCTGTTGTCTCTTTTAGGTCTGTCTCTTGCCCTTTTCTATCTTGTGAACCCTAAAATTTCAATTTTGTAATATTGTCTTAGATTTATAATTCGCTTACCCAACACTTATTATTGTAAGAATTTTCTGTTTGAAAGATGATCTCTTACAAAAACATGCCTAATTTGATGGTATTCCTTAGGTTCCACGGGTCGAGATGCATTTAGTACATCACTGTGATACTTAAATCTGATAGTTAACAAGTTTGAAAGTAAACCTGGAAGCTAAGATACACTTGTATGTTTTGCGATCCTTGTTAGCAAGTTTCATTCGGAGTGATACTTGGTGAGACTATGTCAGTTAGGGAATCAACAAGAGTGGAAACAGTCTTTTGTTGGGAAAAGGCGCTACCTAGACTCAGGTTTAATAAGTGCCTTTGATTTGTTTCAGGTTGGTTATTGATAGAGAGACTGGGAAACCAAAAGGTTATGGATTTTGTGAGTACAAGGATGAAGAGACAGCTTTAAGTGCTAGACGTAATCTTCAGGGTTACGAGATCAATGGTCGGCAATTGCGAGTTGATTTTGCTGAAAATGACAAAGGCACTGACAAAAATCGGGAACAGGTGATTAGATACTTTTAGCTCTCTTCTTTCTGTTCTCCTTGCTTCTGTGAATTTTTATTGCACTTAACTGTTAGTGTACAGTGTCCTTAATTGCAAGTGTCTGGACCAAACCCAAGAATATTGTGCTTCTTGGTTGGTATGAAATTACAATAAGTTGTCTAGTGTTTCTTTTTGCTTGGACACTGACTTTAAACTAAAAGCATATGAGTGCTGGACCACACTGATATATTTTCTGTTTGCATTTGTTGGTCATACTTATTTGCTAAATTGTTAGAAAATTGTTGTTATCCTCAGTACCTTCTAAAATGTTGCATCTTTTGTTGTCCTAGCTACCTACTTCCTCCATCCGATAGAAATTTCCTCTTGCAGTTTCTTGTTCCTCAATTGAATGGCATGAATGACCTGTACCTAGATAACTCCAATTTTGTAAGATCTTCTTGGTTGAAGTAATCTTGAATTGTTGCATTTAAACCAGAACTGCATGTCTGATAGCTTTGTATAGAGTTTTGTTGTGAGGTTGAAGTACTTAATTGAGTTATTTCTACTCTTGCAGGGTCGCGGTGGACCTGGAGTGACCACAAATGTTGGTTAGTTTACTTTCTCACTTTTTTTTTTTCCATCTGTTTATGACTATTATTTGACTCTGAAGAGAACCTGAATTATATCTTTCCTTATGGATATATCATAGACCCTCAAAAGCAAGTTGGAGGCCCAGCGGTTCATGGTGATCCTCTTCATAATCAGCCAATTGGTCTCCATATAGCAATAACTGCAGCAGCCGTTATGGCAGGAGCTCTAGGTGGTCCTCAGGCTGTTTTGCAGTCAAATCAAAATGGTTTGCATAATCAATCTGCATTAGCCAATGATCCTTTGACACTTCATCTAGCCAAAATGTCTAGGAGTCAATTGACTCAAATTATCTCGGAGGTCAAGGTGAGAAAATACGTGAACCTTATCTCTTTATTCTGTAAAACTTTTCATTTTGATATTTTTTTTTTATGAATTTCATTTTTTTCCTTCTCAATATTAGGGAATGGCTGTACAAAACAAGGAACTAGCTCAGAAGCTATTTCTTGCAAGGCCTCAGTTGCCAAAAGCTCTGTTTCAGGTAGTATCTATTTATATTTGTTTTCTGATACTGCCCACTTGTCCATCAGATTGTGGTTGTTTTCATGCATACTCTTCTCTTAATTAGTAATTTTATTTGAGAAGGAATTTTCGCATGTCCCACACTGAAACCTTCTCTAGGAGAGGATTTAGAGATTAGTATTCCTATATTCCATTTTGTACTAGGTCCTTTGAATGCGCTTGGAACACAGTTATGTTCCTATCTTTTGTCTGCCTATCCGTACATACCCTTTTTGCCTTCTTTATTCTTGAACAAGATGAAGTTGTGTGCATACGAAGTTGTAGAACGTGCAAAGTTATTGTCAAAGTAGGATTGTGTTTACCAAGTAAGACACATTGAAAGAGCAAGTACGAAGATCTTTTTCTATTATTTTACTGCTTTAGAAGTAATGTGGTTGTTTGAGCCCCTTTTTAGTAAAAAAAAAAAAAAAATCGAACTGATTTATTGTATCTCATTCAGATGAGTGCCCCTTAGACTACCAAAATTATAGTTAGAAGTCTTGTTGTGGCCTTGGACGTAGCTGGGATGACTAGTCCCTTAGTATTGTTGCCTAGAGGGATGACAGGGGAGGGACATAAAAATATCGAAGTTGTGTTAAAAAAAAAAATGTTATTTATGATGTCAATGCTTTTTACATTTCAATCCTAAATCATCAAAATCCTTCTGTATGGAATTCCATATCAAAGAAGCTACATCTCCAGTATTGAGATTCATTTAGAAGTAGAGGTTGCTTGTTACCATGATATTGTACCTCTTAATGTTATAGAGTCCTACTTATCTGGCACATCTAGGGTTAAGATCCATAATCTGTATCAGTTGTGCCTTTGTTCTGCATATATATTTTAACTATTTATCTTTGAAATAATAATCTCAACTTCTCTTTCAGGCACAAATAATGCTTGGAATGGTGACCCCACAAATGGTTTGTTTCTCTACTTATTGTATTATCATTGTTGTTCAGTGCTTACATTTGTTTAACCTATTGGCTTCCCTTTTTCAGTTGCAGATGGTAAATATCAGGCAAGCTTCAGGCCAGCCCTCACAGTCTCTATTCAATCAGGGCCAACAGGTTCCGTCACATGCTGTTCAAAATATTGCTGATCTAGCCCCTCCTGCTGAGAACAGGTTGCAGTCTGGGCTGATGCCCAAAATGCAGGACAGCCCCTTTTCTTCTGGGCCTCAAAATTTATTGGTTCATAGCCAGTTTCCTGCACCCCGACAACAAAACGTGCAGCCTCGAATGCAGCTTCCACAACATGCAAACCACAATGTTTTGCAACACGCCACACTGCTAGGGCAAGCTGGAATTCCAACACTTCCTCCCATGCACCCACAGTCCTCAAGCGGTTTGTCCATCCGACCACAAACTCAGGTTGCCAGTTCTTCCGTATTAAACCAGAAAATGCAACCTCCTTTGTCACAACACCCTGGTCAGGTCGGGGTTTCACATTTGGGACATAACACTCGTATAATTCATCAAAATGCTACTGTACAAGAGTCTACTTTATCTCGTCCTTTTTCCGATGCCATCTTTCAGGTGCCTAATTTTCCTTGTGTTTTTCCCATGTATAGGCAAATATTTATTTATTTTTGAATAAGCATAAGCAAATATTAATATCTCTCAAGGAGGTTGTTTTATATCCTAGAAGGGCAAACGTATATCCTCTGTTTGCTTGTTTGTTTTTTTTTATATATTTTAAATTTAAGTTTTCTCGACTCTAGAGCAAAGTGCCTCTTACTCATCTTGCACGGTTTACTTTGGTTAAAACAGAGGAATGAGAATTTACATAATTTACATTGCTAGTTGTCTTGTATATGCTTACTTACAGCTTGTAAAGTCCCTTACTTTATATTGATTAGGTGTTAACTTGTTCCTTTTAATGAACTGTACAACATTAGGGTATGAAAGAAACTACCCTCGACTCCGCAGACTTTAGATGTTTTTAGTTATCTTGCTACTTGTATTTTTAATATGAATGTTTTATCTAACTTGAAATGTTTTCTACAGCCTGGTCCCTCAATATCTAAGGGTGTCATACAGTCCATGAACAAGGATGCTGATAAGTCTTCTCGAGTGGTTGCTGATTCTTCAGAATCAGTCACTCGCCCTTCAAAACTAATGAAGTTGGACGATGGAAGGAACACCCTTTTGTCGGCAGGGGGTCTCAATGTTTCAAATGCTAATGTTCTTGGAGTGGGATTGTTGCCTGGAAAGAGTGTTCACAAATCATCAGATGTATACTCTGAGAAACAAATTTCTGAGGTAATTCCCCTGCCCTTGTTGGCAGCAATATTTGAAATTCATATGTTTGAATCCCAGTTTATTTTCATCCCTTGGATAGGTTATTCTTTGAACTGGATATTATTGTCAAAGAAAGTTGTTTTGCTGTCCACTGATGCAGGGATTTTTAGGTGTTGTTTATAGTTGTATTAATGGTAGCACAATTCTGAAAGTTGAAATATCCAACCCAATAGTTAATTATCAGTGGGTTGAGATGTGAAGTTTACTATAGCAGATGGGAGATTTGAAGCTGTAACACGTGCCATCAATTTGGGGCTTCATAATGCCATACACATGGGTTAATTTTATTGAGTGACATGAAACATGTGCAGTTAAATTGTGCCTAACATGTGAATGAACTGTGTTCTTCTGGGCAAAGTATCTTTGAAACCAATTGGGTATAGGGCGGGGTGGCCTTGGATTGATCAAAATATGTGTAAGACATAGAATTCCTCAATTTTTAATAGCTAAATTCATGATGTTGGGCGAGGTGGAGGACACGGGGTAGTAAATATAGGCACAACCTGTTTGAGTTTTCAAATTTTGCCACATTTTCTGTACCCAAGAGATACTTTTTGTACTGTGTTTTTCTTAGAAGTGATATAGTGATAAATAAACCCAGTGAAGGCATTATTTGAACTCTTGTCGACCGGAGCAGAATGGACTGCGTATAGGCTCAGTTTTATGATGTGATGGGTTTATGTTAGCTTGGAAATTATTCAAAAGGCAAAAGGCAAGTAAGATTTAAAGTAGGTGGATGTATAAATGAGTTTAGGGAATAGGGGATTGGCATGTTGCTTGTCCTTACCCAGTAACAAATGTATACACTGTAATGCAATAGCCTATAATTATCAGGTACTTAGGAGTGCTAGTTGTTGGGTTGTGATGGTACTGATAACTTACCATTTTGCACTTTTTATGACGTTGCACTTTGCTGCATCTGACCATATGCAAGCAGGTGCATGTTCATTCTTGCAAACGAGTACACGTGTGTTCGTTGCTTTATTTTTTCTTTTTGAACATTTTTGCTTGGAAAGGTCTTTGTCCCTGTAGACACTAGTTAAACTCTCTCACATTGGACCAGAAGATTGCAATATATTTTTTATGGTTATACTCTAACACTGCCTTCTCTGTATCTCAGCCTCAGATTCCACCTGAGGTGGACTCTGCTTTACTGCAACAAGTTTTGAGCCTGCCACCTGAAAAATTAAGCTTGTTGCCACCGGAACAGCGAGAAGAAGTCATTAAGCTGCAGCAGAGGTTTCGGCAAATTCAGCCATCTTAGCAGTCAGGGTCATAAACCTGCTTATTTAATGCAGCAATTTGTTACATGGGGAGGCCGAGGCACTAACTTGCTTTCCATAACAAATAGCAGTATTATTCTTGTACCAAAGGAAGCAAAAAAGCTTGCTATTCATTCAATCAAATCTGATTGCTTGTAACATTATATCACATAAGAGTCGGATCAGAGAATCTGCAGAGCATAAGGTCTATTTGATTCATGCAGTGTATACAAGGTTGTGTTAATATAGTCGGTAAATTGGGTAGAATAGGAAAATTTTGTTTATTTCCTGTCATAGCACTTGACATGCTCATGTATGGCCTGAGGTACAGATGAAAGAAAGACAAGACTTTTCTTCATTTGCTGTGTTGTTGGTGCGGGCTTGTCCAGACTTGTTGCGTTATGTATGTCTATTTCCATGTTCAGGATAATGTGGATTGTTACTTTGTTAGGCTTCCCTAATTAATCTTTGTTGAACTGGATGTTTTGTTTTTACTATTCAACAATAAATTTTATTTTATTTATGAATTCAATATACGAGTCTCTATGGTGTTCGGGTTGTCATTTGTAATCGCCAACCTTTGGATCTATTATCAGTTTTCCTTTTATATTGAAATGATTAAAACCAACCGTTAAATTTTGTGATTAGTTATAACTAAGCGAAAACTGGATCATCAACTGGTGTTTGGAACAATATGTTCCGATTCCCAATGTATGTAATGCTGCAATTCTGTGAAGAACACAGATTTTTAATTCCCGAAATACGTTTTAAGATAAACTTAAACCGTAGTTAGAGGCTTAGAGCATCAGAGTGATTGTACTTTAATTTTTATTTTTTTTGAAATTTTTTCTTCTTTTGGTCAAGAAGTAGGGATTGCACAAGATGTCATTGCCAACACAAGATATAGAGCTGCGATGCTGCATGTTTAATAACAATTTGAAATTTATTTATTATAAAAGAAAAAAGAACAAAAAGAGAGAAAGAGCCGTTGCCGACCTTAGCTTTATTTAGTAACACCCGATTTGACTTCACAACAGTGGCGGATCCAAGATAGAAATGTTACTCGGGGCTAAATGTAAGTCACACAAAAATTTCAAAAATCTCGACTGTGCGACAAAGTTTTGTTAATAAAAAAGTATACGCACATAGATATGTAGCAAGTATTACGCTCAAATATTTTGATTTAAGATACAATAAAATGCAAGAAACATATAAATAAAAATAAAAACTAACTAATGAGGCCTAAAGCCTTCAATTCCTAATCAACGAATTAATTTAAAGATTCATCTTAGTTAACTACTAGACCTACATAACTTCGATCAATTGTTTTTTTTCTTTTTCTTTTTTTTGAGTAAAATATTTAATTTTTTCGATTGTGAGTCAATTATTCAAGTGTTTATAAAGGAGACGAAATCATTCAGTGAGATGAGAGTTTTCTTTTTTCGTATCCTCCAAAATTGGGTGGTGGGAAACGATTTGGGATTAGGGTTGGGTCTAGGAAAGTGGGAACTGGGGAGGTGGGAGACGAGAACTATTGATAATTGGGAGATTTTGAGATAGAAGATGCTACTGGTAGTCTATGTAACAACTAAAATATGGGTAGGTTACCTCATCTAACATACGTTGCTCTTTTTTTAGGATGTCAAATCTCACCTAGGGCTAGATCCGCCAGTGCTTCACAATACAACGAGATTCATCTTAGTGAACTACTAGACCCACATAACTTCGATCAATTGTTTTTTTTTTCTTCTTATTTTTGAGTAAAATATTTAATTTTTTCGATTGCGAGTCAATTATTCAAGTGTTTATAAAGGAGACGAAATCAGACAGTGAGATGAGAGCTTTCTTTTTTCGTATCCTCCAAAATTGGGTGGTGGAAACGATTTGGGATAAGGGTTGGGTCTAGGAAAGTGGGAACTGGGGAGGTGGGAGACGGGAGCTATTGATAATTGAGAGATTTTGAGATAGAAGATGCTATTGGTAGTCTCTGTAACAACTAAAATATGGGTAGGCTACCTCATCTAACATACGTTGCTCTTTTTTTAGGATGTCAAATCTCACCTAGGGCTAGATCCGCCAGTGCTTCACAATACAACAAGATTCATCTTAGTGAACTACTAGACCTACATAACTTCGATCAATTGCTTTTTTTTCTTTATTTTTTTTGAGTAAAATATTTAATTTTTCGATTGTGAGTCAATTATTCAAGTGTTTATAAAGGAGACGAAATCAGACAGTGAGATGAGAGTTTTCTTTTTCGTATCCTTCAAAATTGGGTGGTGGGAAAGGATTTGGGATTAGGGTTGGGTTTGGGAAAGTGGGAATTGGGGAGGTGGGAGATGAGAGCTATTGATAATTGAGAGATTTTGAGATAGAAGATGCTACTGGTAGTCTATGTAACAACTAAAATATGGGTAGGCTACCTCATCTAACATACGTTGCTATTTTTTTAGGATGTCAAATCTTACCTAGGGCTAGATCCGCCAGTGCTTCGCAATACAACAAGATTCATTTTAGTGAACTACAAGACCTACATAACTTCGATCAATTGCTTTTTTTTATTTCTTTTTTTTGAGTAAAATACAATAAGATTCATTTTAGTGAACTACAAGACCTACATAACTTCATTCTTCATCACACTGCCGGAGACTCCCCGAGCTCCATCGCCGCCGTCCGGCCAAGAGGAGACGCCGCACCGGTCCAGCATAGTCCGCTGTCCGCTCCGCCGTCGTCTTGGACTGGTGAGCGACGCTGCAACGCCGCCAAACGGAGGAAGTCCTCCTTGGAAGCCTGGTGGTCTTCTCGCCGGAACTCTCTCCTCCGGCTGCCATAGCCGGAGCTACTTGGCTTGGAAGAAAGCCCTCCTCCCGTGCTGCAACCCCTCCAAAGGTCTCACCCTCTCTTGAGCTAGGTAAGGAGATATTGGTGTTGAAGCTCTAGGGTTTTCTAGGATGTTTTCGTTCGATTGACACGGTTAGGCTTGGAATTAGGTGTTGTACTAGTTAAGAAAGTTGTAGAGGGAGTTGAAAGGAAGCTGCTGTTAAAATTTGGTAGGTTTTGGAGGTCGCTGAGTCGGCCTCCGGCCGCCGCTGCCGCTGGTTAGGGGATTTTCATGGTTTTTGATTGGTTATAATAATGGGAGTTATTGATGTGAATTTTAGAATTTTTGGAGGAGTTTTGGATATGTTTGAGAATTTTTAAAGCTTAGTAATTTTGGCGGTTATTTAAGGTAGAATCCGGCCGTTGTATTAAAGTCGTATAATCGGTAAAAAGTTAAATTAAAGCTGCCAGTATGTTCGGTGAAGTTTGGACCCTTTTGAGTCTTAAGGCGAAGTTGGGCAAGGATGAGTGTGATTAAGCCTCACATTTAATTATGCATATTTTGTGTAAGTTTTGGATTTTTGGTTGGGAAATTAATATTATATTTGGAACAGGACGAGAGGAGGCCTGAACAGAAAAAGCCTCGGAGCGACATCAAGCTTAGGCCTAATTTGTGAGTGGACTTTTATTTTAAATAATGTGCATGCAAATGATTTATTGATGAGTATTTTCTTTTGTTGGAGAATGACCGAAATTGAGAATTTTGGTGAATATATATCCATATATGGATGATTATGAGGATAGTATGTATATAAATAAATGCTAGCTAGCTATATGTGCTTTTCCACCATAATGAGATAAAATTACATTATGGTGTGACGTGAGCGTTGGACGCAATCGTCGTAGCCCTATATAAATTTAGTAACTTATATAGGGAATATGCACGTATATATACACTCATGTTTTTCCACCGTAATGAGGTAAAATTCCATTATGGTGTGACGTGAGCGTTAGACGCAAGCGTAGTAGCCTTGTATGAATTTCTATTTTTCTTATTCTTCATAAAAAAATCATACAAGGAGTATGACGAGTGTAAATACATACATATATATATATAGTTTAGCCTGAGAGGTTGTATTTTATTAAGTTTTGGAGATTGGCCGGAGCTAGTCATGTATTTGCCAGTTTGTGAGTAGAAAGCTTTGAGCTGTCGTATGCAGCATAATTTCTATGGAAATTTAAATTGGGAAAGCATAAATATTTTCATTAAATTCATTTTTTGTCCACTCACTCTAACATTTTTAAATTACTTTCCCCTGGGCCCTTTGGTTTTAAATGTCCAGTATGCAGGTTAGCATAGTTGAGGTCAGACATACATAGAGACGAGGCATAATCAATAGTATAGCTTCCGCTCATATTTCTATTTCTAGTTCTTATCTCCTCTAATAGAGTTGCTCTGAACCTGTGATTGTTGTTTATGAGATTTTTGTTAGATTATTAAATATAAATTGGGAGATGTTGTGATTTGTGGGGAGCACCAAGGCTCCAGGAGTTTATAAGGTTGGAGTTGGAATTGTTAGAAGTGTTTGCATGTGTTTTTTTTTAGGAAGGGTTGTCCATTTTCAAAGGAGGTTTTGCCAATTTTTAGGTAAATTTTCCTTGGAGGTGGTCCCCGCAGGATTTACTTCAGGTTTCAGGGTGAAATCCGGGGTGGGTCATGACATTTTCATTTTACTTCCCACTTTCCAGTTAGAAGAGATTGTACGTTATTACTTACTTCTCCTCATTTCCTTTGCTTACCTATTTCCCAAATCTTGATTTCCCCGTATTTATTTTGTCAAGCAAATGTATCTCTCTTATGGTAAGACTGCTTGATTTTACCCTAAACCCATATTTCTTTCTTGATGAATATGCTTAACCTGGACTGATTCAAAGTGCTACAACATTGATCTGCAGTTTGCCACAATTATACCCGAGGGGTGAAGCTCCATATTAGAATTCTGCAAAAGGTTAACAAGAACGGCAGAATCTGATTCTACCTCTGACTTAGAAATCTTTATGTTCAAATCCATTTGAATGCCCTTAAAAAGACCCCAGGCCTCAGCTTGTAAAACTTCTCCAGTACCAATATTAATCATGAAACCACCACTCCAACAGCCACGGCTATCCTTTATAACTCCTCCAGCACCTATCTCACCAGACTTGGTCCTTGAACCATCCACATTTAATTTGTGAAATCCAACAGCAGGTTTAAACCATGATAAAGCCTCCACATGCCCTATCATTTGCACTTTGGACTTAGCAGAAGCATAGTTAAGAATAATATCAGCAGCATTGTAAGGGTAATGGAATCTTTCCTCAAAAATATTCTTGCATCTCCACTTCCATAGAAACCAGCAGCAGAAAATAAAGAAGATATTCTAATTCAGATTATTAATATGGCAGCCATCTTGCATTAGATTAGCAAAAAGCCAACCATCCCAATTCAGAGTATAGGCATTCCACATGTTGGTAGGAACATAGCCATAGGACAGTCACGAAACAGGTGGATCATAGTCTCAGGAGTATCTTGATAATGATGACAAGAAGAACTCCCAGAAAGTCATCTATTGAATCTCTACACATTAGTTAGAATCTTACTAGAGACAAAAGTCCAAAGAAAAATCTTATGCTTGGGAGGGATATTCATAGACCAGTTCTTCAGCCAGGGATAATTTCAAAGCCATGACCATCATAGAGAAGCTTATAAGCAAACTTAATTGTAAAATTTCCAGAAGGGGTTCCTCCCCAAATGATATTGTCCTGCAAATCACAAGTAAAAATTGGAATAGCAGTAATGATGTCTACAACTTCAAAAGGTAAAGAATTTAGGAGTAAGGAACTATTCCACATTTTGTCAACCCAGAAATCCTTCACAATAGCATTCAAATCAATACTGGCACAATCCAATGCTAAATCAGCTAAAATACCACATTGTGACCATTTGTCAACCCAGAATTTAGCAGCACGACCATTCCCATTTCTCCATTGAAGTCCTCTATTAACAAGTTTAGCAGCAAACACAATACCGGACCAAGTGTGGGAGCAGTTTGAAGGCTTCTTATAATTTTCTTGAAAAATAGAACTAGCGTGCAGGTATTTCTTCTGACACATCATTCTGAACTAGCAAGCATTGCCATATTCATATCAACAGATTTCTTGATTCCCAAACCACCAAAACACTTAGGTCCACACACCATATCCCAATTTGTAAGATGAATCTTTCGCTTTTGATCAGTATCACCCCATAAAAAATTCTTGTTGAGTCTATCTAGACTATCACAAGTATGCACAGGATGCTTTGCAGTTTGCATGGCATATATAGGGATGGAAGATGTCACTAACTGGATTACAGTAAGTCTACCTGCCATGTGAAGAGTTTTACTTTTCCAATTGGCTAACCTTGCTTGACCTTATCCACCAAACCGGCATAAATAGCTGCATTTACCCTTGAGTGTATAAGAGGCATTGTTCATTGGATTTTTAGTGATAGCATTCCCAAGTAGACACCAAGATCTTTAGTGACAGGAGAACCACACATATAGCACTAATACTCACTACGCCAATAAGTGCAACAAACGACACTTTTCACACAACGGTGCACAATAGCAGAGTTGTACAAATTTTAAAAATGCTTCATACAACGTTCAGAAACTTTCAGCCGTTGTGTGGATAGTCTGAGATCATTCCAGTTTTTTTTTCCTTAAACTCGTACAACACTTTGGACAATATTTTGTTGTCTGAATGAAGATAAAAATGAGGCCCATTTTACTTCTAACCCCACTCTAGTTTGACATATAACTGGGTGTTCTTACACAACAGTGAAACAAATAAATGTTGTGTGAATATATACAATTTAAACTATCACACAATACTTTATATACATCTGTTGTATGATGTATCTCTCATGTCAGGTTGCAGACTTCTAGTTTTAAAATGAATTAAATTCAGTTTACCCCTATGAAGTTTGGGAGTAACTTCATGTTAATCCCTATACTTTCAATTTCATCAGTTTACCCCTCAAACTTTTGAATTTTCCTCAAGCGTGACCAAATGTTCTATATTTTGTCCAAATCGGACGTTAACTGCTGATAATTTTAACATTAACTGTGAGGCCAATATCTAGAATTTGGGCAAATCGGACCTTATATGTCCAAATCGGACCTTAACTGCTGATAATTAAAGGTCAATTCAAACGGAATATGAGAATTTGGGCACGGTAGACAGAAATTGAAGAGTTCAAGGGGTAAACTGATGAAAATAAAAGTGTAGGGACTAACATGAAGTCACCTCCAAACCACAAGGGGGTAAACTGAATTTAATTCTTTTAAAATTGCTCTTACATCCTCTGAAAACCTAAATTTTTTATGAAGGATAGCCTTGGTGGTTTTGATGTAACAACGGAACACTCAAACCTGTTGTGTGAGAGTATAGTATTTTCAACAATCACACAACGACTTTTTAGTTTTGGTTGTATAATGTATTTTCGTGTCATGGTGAAACCCTTCTCTTACATTTGGCGATACTACTTTAAGTTCTTCATCCCACAACAATCAACTAAGAAATGTTGTGTGAAGGTATATCACACAATTGTTTCAATATTACGTTGTATATTTCGTAACCTCTAACCCCTAAAATACCCTAAACCCTAAAAAACCCTAATAAATTTCCTATTGTAGTGCCACAACGGTTCTTTTTTAATACTAATGTGTGACGTAAAATTAAAATTGTTGGATTTATGGTTGACCGAGTTGATCGATACCCAAACGTTTCCGAAAATTTGTGAATTTTGTTACACTGCTATACTT
>NC_020492.1:13423202-13425083 GCF_000184155.1 Fragaria vesca subsp. vesca | reverse complement strand
GCCACTTCGGCTTATTAGCTTTCATGATCTTGGGAGGATCCAATATATGGATGTATCAACTTTTGATTATCCCTATTAAGGTTAATACAATGGTTTGGATGTGTCTTAGCATATTTTTGTTTGAATGTAGTATATGCTTTTCATTTGGTAAATTAGTGGAATTCAGCATACAACAGGTTAATGACAATCCAACGTTGTCTGACTATATGATCCTACAACTAATCTCTTGCATTGCCACGTTGTGTGAGTATTGATCACACAATGCCTACTAATAAAAACTCTGTGTACTATTTAACAATCAGACAACCATGAAACTTAAAAACTCGTTATATGAAGATAACTTCACACAATAGTTTACAGCAAGAAAACTATTGTGTGTGTCGACAAATGTTGCCCACTGCAATGCGGAATGATCTCGACGTATGTCGATGAAATCTGTCGATATTCACACAACAACTCTTGAAAGGAAACCATTGTGTGACTTGACAATCACACAACGGTTTTTATTGGAAAACATATTGTGTGATTCTCGGCAGATATCATTGACAACTGACGAATAGGCAACAACCATTTCCACTCCAGTCTCCTCCGTAGCTTCAACACCACCCTGATCTAAAACGACCAGATGCGCTACACCGTCGCCACACAACCTAGGCAACTCAACCCCCACACAATCAAGCCGGACCCAAACATAGTCCTTTAGTAACCTCCATTGCACCAAACACGATACAAAAGGACTACCGCGAAACTCACCGTGCCGTCACCACCCAAGAGCCACTGCGCCATGCTGTGTCTTCAATGATCTCCCCTCACAATTGTGTCAGTCAAACACAGACTACCAAGCTTCACAGGGAAGCCACCAGCCGCATCGCCGCCTTACTCACCCCTTCCTTGAAAATACGATTAAGCAACCCCGTCAAAAAAGAGTCGTCGCTTACAAAACCCGAACTAGGTTTCCAAAGTGCGAGGCCACTCCAAAAAGAGTCAAGAGGCCCCCAAACATCTTTCTTAAGGAGCTTATTTCATTTGATTGGAATGTTCGTTTAATCAATAAAGTAATTTCATTTTTCAAATACTAAAACCATTCAATATTAAATTAAGAGCAAAAGATATAAATAGTCCCCGTTAAGGGTGGACAATTTGCACAAAAAATGTGGTTACTGATTTGAACCGCACCAAAAAAACAATTTGGTAACTGCACCGAACTAAAACTATGACGTTTTATGGTCTCACCGCAGCGAACCGCATAAAAGCGGTTTGGGGTTATAATTCGATCGATTTAAACCGAACCGCACCGATTTTTTTTTTTCCTTTTATTGATGGTAGTTGGTTTGTAATATATATATATATATATATATATACAGGCTTTCTTGGCTAAGGAGATCTTTATTTATTCTTATGGTGTAGATTTCCACTTTAGATTCACTTTTTAATCGAATATTCACATCTCCACCGTCTAGTATTTAGATACTAATGTATAGATCATCTCTGTAAAATTTCAGTCAATTTGGTTATTGACACAAATAATGCCTAGATAGTTTGGTTACGATATCTCATTTCAGTGCAAAAGATTCATTGTGCTTAACTTGCTCAACTTAGGGTTTAAAGGTAAAGACGAATTAACCAAGCATGATAGACATATGAAAACCTTAATAATTGTGTTTAACTGGACCAAAATTAATCGATTTATAAAATAAAAATACAAATATTTTTAAACTATAGGAGCAAACATAACCATGATCCTAAACCACGAGGACTATTTATAATTTTTGTTTAAAAGGAAATTTTAAATACACACCTCTAATATCTTAATACACACCCCTACTTAATACACCACATATCAAATTTTCATTTCAGTATTATACTTAATACACATCCCAA
>NC_020492.1:13415444-13422595 GCF_000184155.1 Fragaria vesca subsp. vesca | reverse complement strand
AATTGTGGAGAAGAGTTGGGTTATAAGAGAAGACGTACTTTCAACGATTTGGGTAGAAGATGTTAAAAAGAATACTTCTAGCGCGTTTTTTTTTTTTTAATAAGAGATGTTTGTTTTGGTCATTTAACTTACCTATAAAATCTTAATAGAAACATAAAATAATAGATGTGTGTATTAAGAGATTAGGAGTGTGTATTTAAAATTTCTCTTGTTTAAATTAATAAGAAGATGAATAAAAGAGTTAAATGGAAAATCACATATATATACCAAAATATATATGAAATATTCTCAAGACTAGAATGAACGCCATCAAAATAAAACCGAATCAGTCACAACTTGAAGCCCAGTAGGTTGCAGTTTGAAGTGGATTAGGGTTTATCAAAGCAAGACAAGAGTGAAGCAAGAAGAGTTGGAGAATGGGCGCACAGAAGAAAGGCGCCTCTAGGGCTTCAGAAGAGCCTGTGGAATTGGCACACGTCCCTCTCCAAGCCATCCTCCTTGCCGATAGCTTCACCACCAAATTCCGACCCATCACACTCGAACGCCCCAAAGTAACATCCACCTATCCTCGTCTCTCTGTCGACATATCATGACCCTGCATTTGTAATAATCTTGGTTTCGATTCAGGTGCTGTTGCCGTTGGTGAATGCGCCGATGATCAGTTACACCTTGGCATGGCTCGAGTCCGCCGGCGTTGAGGAGGTTTTTGTCTTCTGCTGTGCTCACTCCAAGCAGATCATCTCTTATTTGGACAACTCCGATTGGTTTTCTCAGCCTAACTTCACTGTCACCACTATTGAGTCTCATGATTCTGTCAGTGCCGGCGATGCTCTGCGCTTGATATATGAGCGCAATGTGGTAATGCTCATCCTCGCTATGCTACTTTGGATTATTGTTTTACTCTTTCTGATTGCATGTTTATTCCTTTTGTTTAGATGTGTGTTTAAACTGATCCTGATATTTGTTGTCCCAATTTCTTTTATGAGTAACATTTTCCCTTATCCTCCTTCATTCAAGATACATGGAGATTTTGTCCTAATCAGTGGGGATACGGTGAGCAACATGTCGCTTACTCAGGTGCTTCAAGAGCATAAAGAGAGAAGAAAGAAAGATAGTAATGCTGTAATGACAATTGTTATTAAACGGTCAAAGCCTTCTCAAATCACTCACCAATCTCGACTGGGCACTGATGAGCTGTTTATGGCAATAGATCCCAACACAAAGCAGCTCTTATATTATGAGGACAAGGCAGACCATGCAAAAGGATCTATATATCTTGATAAGTTATTGCTTGCTGATAAATCTTCGATTTCTCTGCATAATGACAGACAGGTTATATCTCAAACCATTCCCTTGGAGCTTTTATTGTTTGTTTCAGATGATTGATTAATCTTTATATAAAATATCCACCTTGTTCCTTTTGTGCTGATCTTCAACAACTCAACTTTTGGTGACTTCTAGTGGGGCTTCTTATGGATATTCCTTTATAACACAGAATGCTTGTGGAAGAATCTTACCCATGTCTTATCTGCAGGATTGCTTCATTGACATCTGCTCTCCTGAAGTCCTCAGCCTTTTCACAGACAATTTTGACTATCAACATTTACGCCGTCATTTTTTAAAGGGATTGCTTGTTGATGACGTATGTCTCTCATAAGACCTCTCTTCTTAACCAAAACATTCTGCTACACTGTTTTGTGTTCTCGTTTATGTTAGGGAGGCATGATATGGATACAGACACATATATGCACAATGGTTACCCAATGTATTTTTCTGGCATGAAAATAAGCAATGGGTCTTCTATCTCTTTTTTGCTACCATCTATTACTTTTTACTTGTTCAGTGTTTTGCTATTTTTCTGATATTTGCAATCTATGTTTTCTTTGTGGTAGCATTTTATAGTACATCCATAAAAATGTGATGTCTTTGAGACTTTTTGACTGAGTCACCAACATATTTTTTATTGAAGAACTGGCTGCTCAGTCTTGAGATTTATTTGATGCCTGTATTACAAAGGCAGGGGATTGTTTTCATCAATATTTTCCTAACCACTGTTATTCAAAAACTTGCAAGTCTTGAATGCATGCATGCGTGTATTGTTTCTTTAAGTATGCAACTGCCACACCTCGAGATTATATATATATATATGCAGAAGTGATGAGTTCATCAATGTTTTACCTGTGAGGAGCATGCCAACTACTGATATCTATTTTGTGCTGTGGTTTGTGATGATATTAACAAGATACAAATCTTTTCTTCCCCCACAAAACTGCGATTTTGTATTTCATTTTATTTTTAATTTTTCTATTGGAATGTTCATCTCTTTGCTTATTTCAAATTTAAAGTTCTTACAAGTAACTCTATTCGTGCAGATTATGGGTTACAAAATATTCACACATGAAATTCACTCGTCATATGCAGCTAGGATAGACAACTTCAGAAGCTATGATACAATCAGTAAGGACATAATTCAGAGATGGACTTACCCATTGGTTCCAGATGTTAAGTTTTTCGGAGATTCTTCAACAAAGCTGGAAAGGCAGGGGATGTATCGAGCCTCAGGTAATTACCAGAGGACCTGTATTTACACAGCATATTTACAGGAAGAGGGGTGGCAATCTGTTCCTTTATTTGTCAGTTAAAGTTTTCTATCTCGTTCTGTGTGATATGATAAACTAGCTATTCTTCAGGAATTGGGCAATCACGATCTGCACAGATTGGTCCTTTTACAGTCATTGGGAATGGCACAGAGATTGGGGACAACTCCAAAATTTCAAATTCTGTTATTGGAGAAGGGTGTTCTATTGGATCAAATGTTTCCATAGAAGGTTCTTATATATGGGATAATGTCACCATTGAAGATGGCTGCAAGCTAAGGCATGCTATAGTATGTGATGGAGTGATAATAAAGTCTGGGGCAGTTTTGGAACCGGGTGTAGTTTTGTGTTTCAAGGTATGTGCCACTAAAACCTTTCAGTGCCCTATCTGAAACTTCAGAATGCTAGTTTACCTTTCCTATATTATAATGCTCGAAAAGAATAAAATACAATACCAATTAAGTTACTGCCACAGTTATATGCTAGAATCAGGTACTATTTGCAATGTTATAAACTCATTTGGTCATGTAAAGTATAATGATGTTGATATTATAAATTTGTAGGTAGTTACTTATATGATTAAGTTATTACAACATGACTTAACCTTGTGATCATATGAAAAATTTAATACTTGATCATTGGTAACTTAGATATCCTTGCTGGTAACACTTTGTGGATCTGTCTTGTATCTATTGTAAACTCTTAAGACATGTGCACTGCCACCTCTGAATAGAAGTATTGTGAGGTTACATCCTTGGTAATCAAGTACCTATGGCTTAGAGCATTCCTATAGGTCATCAAGAGAAAGCATTTGTTACAGATTATGGGGTATCTCCCGAAAGAATTGCGTTTAACGACACATACTTGGCATGATTAGGTTCAGCTTTGTAAGTAGACTGGATGTATATTAGCTTTCCTGCGACTCATGATTCATGGTCAGAATTTGTCACGCTGGGAAATATGAAATCTTTTAGTGCTTAAATGGATTTTCCTTTAACTTGTCATTGTTAATTGTTCATTTGCTTTGTCCTCTGAGTTTGGAAGAGGCAAAGTACATTTCATTTCTGGTTTTTCTGACTTTTGTCTTATCTTATGGTGTTCTTGATATTGCTTTTCCTCCAGGTTATGATAGGACATCAATTTATTGTCCCTTCATACTCAAAGGTATCGTTACTTCAACAACCAATAAAGCAAGATAGTGATGAGGAGCTAGAGTATGCTGACAATAGCACCGGGATTGCAGAAATTTCCCGTAAGTCTCTAGCGTTTGTCCCGAATCTTTACATTTGATCTTGTTGATTTATGTCATATGCAAAGTATGTACCTAAACTCTATTAGGGATATCCTCTTAATGCATCATCACTTCTTAGATATTGTAGAAATAAGCCTATGTACCTTTGTGGGATTGTGGTAGTTTCTTCAAGGTGATATGAAAATGGTTCAATTAAGCAATTCAATGGAAAAACACGTGTATAGGATGGTCTGTGTTGTTGACCATTATTGATATATAAACAATGTCCCATATGGTGTGATAACCATGCTTGCCAGTAAGTTTTTTGTACATTTCAGTCAAATGCAGACCTGTAAATTGAGTGCCACTTATGTATTTGTATATGTGAATTCGTGTTCTAAAGTAGTTTTATCGACTTTCAACTGTCTTTGTCTAGACATAGCTACTATATCTGGTATCCATACTTTCATTTTGCTAAGCTCTAGATATGTATCTTAAGCTCATTGAGCTTGTTTTATTTGTGGAAGTTGCTGGTGGTAACACATGCATCTTTCTCTAGTGATATATGCTCTTATTATGAGTTATAATATGCAGCTCTTACACATGCACTGAATATATCGAATGGGGAAACAGCAAACAGACAACAGGAGACTCAGTGTTGGCCTACATCTGAGGTTAGCCCCTTGCTACGAATTCGGTTTTGTTTTGGCTTTATTCAGCATCTTGTGGATTCTTGCCTGATTGTGTCAAGTACTTGTTATTTAGAAAATCTTTTAAAACCATGTTGGACAATGTTGATAGCTGTCTTGTATTGATTAATTGTAATTGCACAAGTTTTAGAATCACTGCAAAGTTTTAAGTGATACAGTCAAGCACGTTAGGTAAACCCCAGAAACTGCCGCAAGTGTTGAGAATTTAAGATGCGCATTGGATAGCAATGTTCACAAGTGATTCCGGATTCACAAAGAAAAGAAAGAGTGTCACTTGTATCATTAAACTGAGACACTTGCAGCTTCTTGCATATTTTTCATCTTCTTTTTCCAGCAAGTAGCAGGCAATATGATGCTAATTTCCAGTCAACAAATGATGGGGCTGCTTATACACGAGATTAGGCATGTGTGGAGATGTCATTTTTTCCATGTCTAAAGGATGGGATATAGCTTTCACATCAGAAATTAGGGATGCTTTGACATAACTCTGATAAAAGATGAAGCTGCATTAACTTAGTTTGGTGTAGACAACGGTATCAACGTGGAATTAGGCTTGTAATGGTGATTAGAAGGGAGCAAGGTTCAAACTGGTAAATAACAAGATAATATCAGGGATACTGTCCTGGGACCATGTGACAATCTGAGAACATCTTATCTCCTATATTTTCAAAACATGCTTTTGGATTTGTATTTTCCTCGATGATTATGGACTATGTACTATGAAGGTGATGCGCACTAACATTGTTAAGGTTGAATTATGATGGTATTGCGGAAAAAAAAAAAAAAAAAAATAGAAAAAAGACATCTTTGATTGAATCAGCATTTGTTTAGTTTCAACAAATGCACATGGAATGCATTGACTGGTGATATGGGTAGGATGGGGGTTACCCTTTCTATCGTGGGCTACATAAGTTACAATTCCTTTCATAGTGGTCCTACTCATGTAATGATGGCTGACCTTTTTTTGCATCCCACCTTTTCCTCTAGTAACAAGTAAAAAAAGTGACCTGATTAGAAAATTTAGATTATCCTGCTGCTTATATCTTGATATTCTCTTATACAAACTGTTATTATTGATCAGCTTGGTACTGGTGGGGCTGGTTATGTTTGGTCAGTTTGTGAAGGAGGCCATGATGAAGAGTGGAGGCATTCAGTTGCTCCCATTCCTGCAGAGAAACTTGCTGAGGTGATACAAGCTGCAGAGGATGATCTGGAGTTTGCTCAAGATGGCAGCAGTCTCCCACCTTCGGGAGAGTTGAAACTTGATTCTAATGATTCTGATTATGATGTAGATTCTAGAGATGATTCCTACTTTGAAAATGAGGTGAACAATGTTAATTTATATACATACAAGTTTAAGAAGTTAAAAACTGTACCTAACCTGAACAAGTTGATTGGTTTCTGCAGGTTGAAGCAACCTTCGTAAGAGCTGTGGATGAAAATATTAAAGTAGAGAATGTCATCTTAGAAGTGAACTCACTGAGGTATCCATTTGGTTTTCTCTTGCCTATCTATGGATTACCATGTAGCATGAGTATCATTATTATTATGCATTTCAGTAATGATTTATCTTTGAAAATTTTGCAATTTAAATTATGCTCAAACACTTACATTCAGTCAATGTCTTCATTACCTTAACTTGTGTTTGCCTGTATATTTTCATCTGCTGAGGGCCGTCTGAGGACATCTTTCAACCTGAAAATGTTCTGTTTTTTGGTTTAAGTTTCACTGTGTACTGTTTTGTGATTAACGCTTGTCAATGCTGCAGATTGTCATACAACAAGCAAACTGCAGACTGTGCTGGAGCTATATTTTATTCAATGATGAAATTGGCATTAGAAACTTCACATAGTTTAGCAGGTAGATTTCTGAGGCTGCCATCTCTTTTCAGTTTTAAGAAACCCCTCTATGATTGGAAACCTTTTATATGAACTCTGGGATTAAAATGGTATTATGTTGAGTAACAATTAATGACACTGAGGTTTTGTTTTTCACCTTGTTGATATGTTAACTTAGGGATTGTTGAGTCAGCATATTTCTTTCACAACAATATGTATAATTGTCAGAAATATAACGGAATATATACAGATTATTTGCTGAAGAAAAAAAAGCTGGGTGTGGTTAGTTTGGGATTTGGGTTGTATATTTCTTAGGTTAAAACACATAACGGTAATCCAGATTTCATCCATGAAGTGTTCATGGTTTTATAAGTTTTTTTTAGTCTTCATTTACAATTATATCCTTTTATATTGGTCTGTACTCTGTCGGCTATTTGGAAATTTGGATGTTAGTTCTGTTCACTAAACCTGTGTTGTTTCTTATCATTAATGACAAATGATGCTCAATTTTATCTGTAGTTGACTTGGTCCAAGCTACTACGAAGGTAATTACAAAATGGAAAGGACTGCTAAAGTATTACCTATCAGATATTGATGAAGAGGTTTGGGTTTTTGTCCTTTTGACTAATACTTGCATGCACATGTTCAATCAGTACATTTCTTTTTTGCATCACCAAATTTGGTTAATTGTAAAATGTCCAATCCCCGCCGCCCCCCCCCCCCCCCCTCCTCAGCTTTTATTAGAGGCGAGGCACTGCTTTGTTTAGACATTCTG
>NC_020492.1:13391308-13415424 GCF_000184155.1 Fragaria vesca subsp. vesca | reverse complement strand
TTTCCCTCCCTGGCGAGTCCGCCGAATTCCAGTTTTCCGGCGAGATCACCCAAAACTTCAAATAAAGTCGATCTCGCCGGAAACTGGAATTCGGCGGCCTCACCGGGGAGAGAAAGTGATCGGGGACGCTGCTGGAGTCTGCTGGGGTGGAGGCGCGCCGTCGTCGGCGAACGGAGCTTCGTGCGCACTGCGGACGTGCGCTCCACATCGTTTCCGTATATATATATATATATTATATTTGTGCTTCAAGTCATCTTCAGCTCTCATCAACATGACATTGCAATGAAAGAAAGATATAAATATATACACTGAAATGAAAGAGGGTCATATTCTATTTGTACTGTAGAAGTAAAATGTGACCTTCACTTCCCTTAGACACTTTTTTGGTCTTTCAACTAAACAATTGTAATTTAGCCTTTCGACTACGTATGGAGTAGTAAAATTTATTTTCCACTGGCTGAGACAAGCAATTAATAAAGTAAGAAGAAACAAAATGGAATTCGTTTCTTTTGTATATTCTTAATGGGAATGAAGAACAAGAAATTCGAAGTTTGTGCATATATGTATTGTTATTTTGGGAAAGATATTTAAGCAAGCTTTTCCGATAATATCTCTGTGCTCTGTGTGCATTCATCTATTAATGTTTTGATTAATTTATACGTAGAGTGCGTCAAATGTTACTTTCCAATTTTCCAACTTTGGTCTTTTCAATAAGTACCTAGTTTACATATAAATTATTGTTCAGTGTTAAAGAGTTTTGTTGGTCTGGTGTCGGGATAGTCTTAGAGTTAGTATAATGCTAGAAATCTGGTCCTAACATTTTCCCATGGTTATAAATGTAGTGCTTATCGCTGTTATACTTTGTGATGATTTATTCTTTGTTACTTTACAGATAGAAGTGATAATGAAATTTGAAGATATGTGTTTGGAGTCTGCAAAGGAGTTCTCCCCTGTGTTTGAAAAGGTATGCTTGCCTACGTTGTTTTGGATCATCATAAATCATACTCGTGATTTGTATTAGAAGATCAGAGAATTGCAGTTATTTCAAAGTGCATAACTTTTCATCTCCTTGGATGAATGTGGATATGCTTCTGCTTAGTGCTTTGCCAGCCTCTGGCTCTTGAGCAATGAGAAAATTGCTATGGATAATGCCACCACAAAAATATTTTTTTTTATTTAGAACTGTGCCAAAGTTTTGCTGAGTTTTTGTTGGAACCTAGCTGGTTTAGTCTTTCAGTTCTGTTATGAATTTGATGGGTTTAATTCTCTTGATTGTTGGATTTTTCTTATACAGATACTCTATCAGCTGTATGACCAAGAAGTTATACAGGAAGAGGCTATTCTGAGGTGGGATGATGAAAAGACATATGCCGATGAATCAGACAAAATTTTTGTTAAGCAGGCTGAAACATTTATCCATGTAAGTGATACCTAAATTTGAATAAAATGATTGTCAGCTTATAAAATCCGTTGTTTTCCCTTACAATGTTTTGTATACTTGGGCTGTGCATGATTGCAATTATTTAGTTTTACTCTTTACTGGTTTACATGCTAGTGCCTGAGCCTTGTGTGATGTCTATTTTTTCTCGCACAAGCTCCATTAAAGACAAGTTCATCCCTTAGGGTTGCCCAAGTAATGAGGGAATTTGGAGAATGTGGGTGCAGAGCATATTTTAAGTTTCACAATAGTTGTATCTTATGTGTTTTTTGTTGTTGCAGTGGTTGAGGGAGGCATCTGAAGAGGAGGACGAGTAATACTAGGAAACATTAATTCAATTGTAGGTTGTACTCAGTAGATGCTGTTAACAGGGCAGGTCAGATATAATTTGAACTTCGAACAGGTATTTACAATGTTGTAAGGTGAAATGGGAAGGCCCGTTATGTTGATAAGCTCGAAATTGCATATTACAGAATCATGCTCGATACGTGTAATTTGATACAAAATCATAAGTCTTAGTCAACACAGAACACTTTTTTTTGTCCAGTCCAGTATTATTCCCGACTTCTACTGTGAGCTTTCTTTTGTATTTTTTGTTCTCTTTTGCCAAAATTGGGTGTTTTTGTTTTCTAATCTCACTTCTTTGCTCGCAATTTTCCCAAGTCAAAATACGGGGAAACTAATGCCTTGGTTGCAACTGTGTTACATCAAACATCCAGAAGAGTCCAGTAATGTGGATGCAAATGAGCAGGCGATTCATACAATGCAACATCAAGAAAGAAAGTGACAAAAACCTGTAAAGTAGGGTCATTGTTTATTCCATTGGCGTCAGTAGGAAGCATGCCTTAGCGGGCAGTTAGTGCGAGTGAAATAGCCATGCTATTCCAGGGGACAAAAGATTAGGACTGCATGCCCCAGTTGACGAGCTATCTGCAGCTGACGAAGTCGTACGTTCCGGTCCAGCCTTTTGGAGCAAGCTTTAAACCTAAGGGTGATCTATTTGCAAAGCTCCTTATGATTATTCACGGATTGTGGACCAATAGAAACTGAAAATTGTTGGAAGGCAAAACACATGAAGAAGTTATAGATTAATTCTGAGCTCGTTTACTTCGCTAACTGACTTTCAGCAAGCTCTGCTGTGAATGCTGCTAAACTGAAGCAACAACGGAAACCAGCCGGTCCCCAAACTTGATGTGGATGGAGCTTTCGGGGCAGGTGCTTTGGATTGGGGTGTGTGTGTGGAATTCTATGAGATGCACAGGGTGCATTCGTGGCAGCATTGCCAAACCGGTGTCTCATGTGCAGACTCAGCACAACAGGTTGAGCTCCATGCCATCTGGGAAGGTTTACAGTTTGTGGAGCAGATGGAGAGATTAAGACTGATTGCCTGGTAGCAGTTCAGTCAATTAACAGAGAAGACGAGGATCTATCTGAGCTAAGCAATCTGGTTTTAGATATCAAAACCAAATTTAGTAATGCAGAATGTCAGTGTCTTTCGCATCCAGAACGGGAAATACTATTGCAAATAGGCTTGCAAGTTATGCATATGATTCACTTGAGATAATGTTGGTTTTTGAAAACGTGAACACATCATTATCAAGGGATAGGCAAAAAGTTCTATTATGTGATTCAACCTAGAAGTGTTACAAGAATAAGTCTCCTATGCTTCATAAAATTACCCTTCTGATTGTCCTTGCAACAGCACGGGAAATTAGACGCCTGGTGAGATCAGCTGGCAAATTAAGTAACTGCTGTTGTGATTCTGGTGAGAGCTGCCCAAATATCAATACAATTGCAGTCAGAAAGAGTGCATAAAGGAAAAATTCACTAGTAAAAATTAATTAAGCTTCTTCAATAAAGATCCTTGTACCAATATAGCTTCACTCCCTCATTTTCATAAAAGACCTGTTGTCTGTAATGTGTCCTAGTGTAATATTCTACCATATAACATGTCTTCAACTGAGAACACAAGTATTACATTTTTGCTACTGCTATTATATATATGGATGTCAAAACATGTAAATATTGATGTGTTCAAATATAAAAACGTTCCTAACCTCTGGAATGACAGAGAGAATAGGTAGAACTTCTTGAATAGATCCAAGTTGATTGAAAAATAATGATGGTTCCGCCAAGTTCATTTGCAGATTCTCATATGGACTGTCCTCTCTAATCACCTACAAGGATAAAATTGATGATGGTGAGCAGATTGCAATATTAAGGTTCTATGATTTATAATGCGCAATTATGCCTATATCTGTACTACATGCAAGTCATGATCTATACAGACCTGCAGTACGAATTTTGCTGTCAGAACTATGACCCAGGTATCAATTTATACATCAACTAAATATTGGGGAAACTAGAGTTAAATTTATCAACTCTATAACCATCTATATTGCCATTAGAAATCCAGGGTGGGCAAAATGTCAGAATGAAAATCTCTCTCTCTCTCTCTCTCTCACACACACACACACACACAGTTATTGATAAAATCTCTCGTCTGATCCAATTTTATGCCAAATATGATGTCACATATGCAGCATATGAAATTAATATAAAGATATTGCTATTAGACTGCATAGAGAAATCAGCAATGGTTTAATCAATGCTCCATATTTGTTCACTAAGGCTTGGAGTTTTTTTTTTTTTTTTTTTTTTTCTCTTGATTAGCAGATCTTTGGTTTTCACTGAAATTGCTGAACAACAGACTGTTCTTGCAACATTTACAGATATATTATACAGCAATACTCTGGTTGATGCAAATACGTCAGGAAAGAAGTTGAAGCTGTGGAAATTCCTGAAAAAAAACTGATATGTGTTCCTGAATTATTGTATTTCTGAGGAAACTGAATGACAAGAAATGACACAAACCAGTGCTTAAATCTTTTGCTTTGGATTGGAGGTTTATCCCATCCTTTGCACAAGGAAGAACTTTGTTTTTCTTGCCTTAAAGACAAAGGGGCAGGTGCGTGCCACATGGAATGTTTTCCTTCATCCGTATACTTAAAACGTCTTAAACAACTTGAATATTTAATTTTCCTAATTTTTTGGTCGGCAGTTACATTGACACAATAGCCCATACTCAAGGGGAGATGTGGCGACCTAAAATCTTATAATTACTATCCATAAAGTTATTAATCTAGTAATCTACACTACAATCATATATTTAAGAAAAGGTAAGTTAATACCATCCAAAGCAAAATTACGCTTGCTCAGTCCTATTTGTCCACTTTATATTCACCGGCTCACAGCTGATATATTACACTATGCCAAACAAGATTAAGTTGTTACCGCTTTTGAGTCTTCACTTCTCTGAGAACCTGACAGCAATAGCAGAAGGCGACGTAGGGTTCTTAAGTTGATCTTGTCTTCATTCGTCATTGTAGAGAATGAAATAGTAGAAACAAGTGGAACGTTTGTAGTAACCACAACAGTGAGAGAATCCAAGGTTGCCAGCCCAAGTGCATCCAATCCCTATACTCAAGGAAATATGCAACATTAAAAAACCAACAATCGACGTATGATAGAAACAACAACTAACTCATTATATTGATTAGACATCGTAAAGAGTCTAACCGTAAGTCCCTTAAAAGTACACATTCACATTTAGATCCCAAAGTATTTATCTAGGGATCAGATTGCAATAATTTAGGCATTGTTACCTTTTTAAATCCAGTATGTATGATGTTGTCATTCTTAAAACCAAAACAAAGTGTCATAAAATTCTCTTTCCCAACTAAGATACAGGGACACTGAAACTGGCACATTCATGCTGCAATCACTCTATTTTCACTACTAAACCCATTCCGGATTGTTTATAAGACCCATTTTGTGAGCATATGTAACTAAAGGGTTCAGGTTCATACACAAAAATTTACTTTGAATAGAGAATGTTTGTGCCTTGTTGTGTATTTCACAGTACAAAACAAAGGACTGGTGTATAAATACTTTTAACCAAAACAAAACTTTTAATTTCGAAAATAAACATCCATAGAAATGACACTTTGGGCCTTAAAATGATTCTACATCCCTTCATTTATGAAATAGCCAATTTGCAATTATTTCATGACATTATGAGGTTTAAAAAGAATACTATTTGACATTTCTTAAGACAAAAAAGGGTACTTGCCTTCTTTTATTTTTAATTTTATTTTTGAGAATGTAAAAAGGGGTTCTGACCTTTCGCAGCTCGAAATTTCAATTCTTAAGACAAAAACGGGTTCTGACTAAAAAAAAGTGTAGAATTTCATGTCTGGACTTCACTTCATGCAGTTTTGATAGTACCCCTAAATTGAACCGTCTCTCTAATTGATTTTGACTTCCTTCCAGAGGAGCTTCACAGGATATGGATAACTATAAAATAATAATACTATTACGTTCAACTTAGTTCAGTGTGATTATCTTAACTTTTTTTAATATTAGGAGAGAAAATTTATTTTCGTATACATATAGCACTACTTTTGCTTGTCTATCATGTTGGTTAACTGAAAGTCAGAAATGGATTATAAGTAAGAGAAAGAATAAGCACGATGGTTCTACCTTAACAAATTCCTGAAGAAGTATATCCTTCACAAATGCACCCTAAAATCGCAAACAAAAGATAAGAAAAGTAAGAGCTATGAGATTGGTTTTGTGATCTGCACTGTCAAGTTGAAGACTGAAAGAAGGAAATAAGGAATGCTAATCCTTACCTTCTCTGCTAACATAAAAGAAAGGATTTGCTTGATAAGTATCCTAGAATTAGCATCATTATCTTGGTTTCCAACCACAGTTTTCTCTGTCTTGGCTCGAAGGGACTGCCACATAAGAGTATATGATTATGTATGTAAACCAAAATTTGAGCAATCTTAATTAGTCAACACCAAGAAAAAGTTAAGATGATCAAGCAGAGGGGAAGTAAGACAATCCACTCATGCAATATGAGAAAGTAATAGTAGGTATTATCAAGGGGACAGACAGACCCAAACATTTAAAATATTTAGAATGGTAATTGAGTGTTACAGCCATTTACTTAAAGGAGATCCAGCAAGATATTTCCTATTCCCAAAGTCAACAATGAATGAGTTCTACTTATTATTTTATTATTAACCAAAAAACCCAACTACATCACATTCCTCTAGTTATCCAGTAACAAAGCTCTCACCTATGAGGGTTCTTTCATATTTCAAATGGCCAAATAACACACATGCCCAGTTTGCCCAGCACCCGGTCTTCTTATTCAATTCCACTATTTGTCGCAACTACCACCTAATACCTGTCTGTATAGTAACATATCAAATGCCAGAGGTGTCTCTTCATCTTACTGTAGCGGACAGAACATTCTCATATCTGTTCGAATTACATACATGCAACTGGACTGTACATTCTAAATGCATCCTTGATGTTTGATCTAGAAAACAATGCATATAAACAAGCTACTTCAATAACCCAGAGAACAATCAGGATTTCAGAACAACCCTTTGGGGAATTTTCAATGTATCCCTTGATTATCTAAATATACCATGGTATCTGCTGATTTAGAGATTCTAAAACATTAAGAACTTTATCACCAACTCTGCTGACATTCAGGATCTTAAGATAGCAGTACGAAGTTTGAACTAAAATGCATTAAGTATCTAAACCACTGAACATTCATAATTTTTTTCCCCAGAAGGAAAGAAAAACACACAGTATGACATATATCTTAATCATAGAATTTGAGGACTAGGTCAAATAAAGACCAGTGAAGAAAAAAGAGGAAAGAAATATTCTTACCTCTGCAAGAAGAGACTCTAGACGATCAATTCTGAATACACCTTCCTGAATAGGCATGATCCAGGTATGAGATCATGGTATGATGAAGTATATAGTACTACGAAGAAATATAAAATCATAAAGTAAAAAAAGTTGACCATATTACACAAAAAAAAAAAGTTGTAGGTTTACCTCATAAAGAAGGGCTTGCAGGGAAGCCTTGAGCTGTGGTGAGTTGTCGGTCAGTATTTTCCTAGCAATCCATGGGTATGTGCTACCTAAAACCTTGTAATCTGGGTTGAAGCCAATAGCAACACCTTCCAAAACAGCAAGACTGAGAGCCATAAAATATTCTTAGACAATACCAATATTGAGCATTTGGCATGAAGATGAATAATAGAACAGAATGAATAGTGTTTAGTGCTTGGTTCGGGTTAACCCAACAAATTATATGTATCTTTCATGCTCCCAGAGTTTTCTTTATGTAAATCCTCCCGTTCCAAATTTTGAGTTATATACGAAAACTTGGAAGCTTAATTGATGTATTATATACAAATACTGCTAGGAGGTGGCCAGTGGGAAAAACAGTACATGTGATACAATTCAAAAAAGAGTTAAAATTGTTTACCTGTGAAATAGTGTCTTGTGCAAAGAGAAGAACATGTGAGCCTAACATCCCAATGTTTTCAGTAATTCAAATAGTATTTTGTAGTTATTTGTTCACGGAACATCCTTTTAAAATCAGCCATATCAGAATCCACTAAGACATGAAAAACATTAAAAATCCTGATCATGCTCAGATTCGTCAAATGATTCCAGAACGGCCTACTTCGTGATGATTCTTGTAAAATACCTAAACGCTTGATGTTTCATAACATTGCAGGCTAAGCCAAAATACTGTGTTCCTTCTCTAATTACAGCAAAAGTAACACACACACAGACACGTGCAATACAACGCAAACCCGGTTAGGATGCGAAACTGTTTTAACTGTGTCGATTTGGCCTAGAAACATCTACTGTTTATTGGTGGAGGACTACTTGTACTGGACCCCTAAGAAGAAATTACTCATTGGTGATGTGCTTTATATGGAAAAGATATATTTTTTATTTTTAACTTTTAAAATTTTTTATTTTCTGTTTGTCCGTTATTAGTAAGCTAAAGAGGTCAAAGTTAAGAAAATAAAGCAAGAAAAGATGAATGACTTTCAGACACTGTATGATATAATTTAGCAGTACAACAGGACAATTTTATATTTGGAAGCACACAACTACCTTCGAATGACGAGAGAGAAATAAGAAGGTATGCGAAATTTGAATTTGTACCTGCAATATACGAAGAACATATTACTCGAGTCAATTGATGAACAACCTAAAGCTCCATAAAAGCGATCTTCAAAATTTTGAACAATGTATACATGCAGGTATACATACATTCCATGTGTAAAAGTTAAAAATGCAATCAACCATGGTATGAAGTGGTTACTCTGTTGATGTAAAAACTAACATTTATATGAAAAGTAGGATGAAGAGAGAAACAGAGGATAGAGTATTTACTATTTAGTGTGGCCCAGCCCAATCTTACAAGAGAGATATTCATGTAAGAATGGATATTACAGTGCTTACCGACCTAATACCTTATATTCAAATGTTATATTTACCCCAGTTGGAATGCTATTCAGTGTCTTACAAGTGTTTTTGTATTGATTGGAGATGATAAAATGAAACAATAACCTCCTAATCCTACTTGTTACCAATATACAGTACAACTGAAACAACCGAAGACTGAAGATCTATAGTATTGACCATCTCAAAATTAGAAACATAAGAGATAAGACCCATCAGTCTCCACCTTTAATAAAATTACATGATTTACATTAACCTAGTGATCTGTTTCTTGCACTAACCCAAACCATTCATCCACTAAGCAACACTGTTAGACAACATCAGTATATCATGTTGAGATTTTGTGCTTCCATTGCGTAAAGATACGCCATCTACAAGTTTCTTTCCAAATATCTCCAGAATGGAATGTACTACATGGAAATCAGATCGACTAGGTTGCTACACTTAACTAACATACCTCTGCAAATTTTTGCACACAAACAACCACAAAAGAAATATGGCAGTGTTTCAAAAATCTCTTGACTAACATTTGTGATATATCTCAGCTCTGTCAGCAACTTGTTTTGCTTTTCTTTCATCTTCCCTCTCTTTTTCTCCGTTGATATCTCTTCTATATAAGGTTAATTATTATAATTATCTCTCTAAGATATCCATTTGTGTTGGTTCTTGAACAAAAATTCCTTATTTTCTTTACGATATTACAATTTCCCAAGACAGTGAACGTGTCCATCCTAGTTCTAGCATTCCTCCTAGCATCAACAAAATAGTGGTGTATGAACAGGCATGCAAATTATAAGTAATATCTGAATTGTGCATCACAATGAGGAGCCAAAACCTTACATGGTAGTTCCTAGATCTCCTAAGAGATCTCCAAAGCTAATATTGCTCACTCCTTTTGCAACCGCATTCTGAAAGACACCTACACAGAAACATGTAGGTGACATCAATGAAAGAAATGGGATAAACAAACCAAAAAACATTCAATCACAAATTGAATCCTTACGGTTCAGGTACAGAGAAAGACTAACCTGTTAAAGCCTTTGTAACAGCTTCCTTGTCTGCAGTTGGTGGAATAAGCCTGGAGAGTTTAGAAGAAGAATTACAAAGTAAACTACTGACAATAATAGCGAAATTAAGCTGTTGAGCCACTGAAAGAAATGGGCAAACTTTATTACCCAAGAGTAACAAAGTCCTTGGCCAATGCACCAAAATCACGGTTTACAAGATGGAGTGAAGCTTCAATAAATCCATTGCGGAGTTCTTCTTTAAATTCACCCATCATACCAAAATCTGGTGGTGGGAAACTTTAAGAGTTAATCTGGTTCCCATAAATTTTCTGTGAGTGCATAACAGGAACATTTGTTCTAAATGACAGTCTTGACATGGGTACACTAATGACACAAATATGCAACCAGTGACAAAGGAATTAATCTAGGGCTCCTCAAATGATGATTGGCTGGAGATGACATCTGTTACATGTTCATTTAGTGCTCATATGAGTGCAACTACAACAGTATTAGAAGTCATCTGGTTATCTCGAAAATAAAAATCAATACATGAGAATGATATCATTACCTATTGAGTGGGAGACCAGCATATATCAGCAAAAAGTTTAATATAACCAGAAGTTGCTTCAAGATATCACGGTTTGTTCTTATTTCTTTCCTGGTTTCTTATGCCACAGTTAATAAAGAGCAAGTGACACTCCTAAAACGAACTGAACTAGATAGCTCAGGTTACTTGGTTTTCCCATATAAAATGTCTGACTAAATGATGCATGAAAAAAGAACCTAAAAGGAAAAACAGAATCTAAATCACCAGTAAGGAGTTCCAGGTGAAGCCAAAAGCGCCAATTGTTAGAAATCATTTTTAACTCAGCAATTATGCGTACACACATACACACACTTAATATTAATAGACAAGCAGATTGATTGCATTATCTGTAAATCTATTTGAATCGTCTATGCTCAAATTTCTTTTGGTCTAGTCTTACAGGCAAAGAGGATCAACAAAAACCATGACTATCTACAAATAAAAGTGCAAGGAGCAGTAACAAAGAAGGTTGGATAATCAAATGGCATACCACCACAACTCCACAAGCTTTAAATTAGTTGTCTATTTTGAACATAATTATGTTCCTCACCAAATCAATACCATTGTGACATACACTTTTTATTTGTTACAAAATATATAGCTTTTACTCTCTTTTTTTTCATTTTCAACAATAGTCCTTGCCTTCTGTCCTCTTTCATAGGTTTCATACTCATGAAAACTATTAAATTCTCGACTCAATACAGTCTGTTGAGAAAACAAATATTGGTCCATCATTTCAGTGTTGTTCATAGCAATAAGTAACTGTTCGTTATATAGAATATATGTTAACCTGACATATTCATGAGGGTAGTACCTAAGTAAGCAAGTTTTCCATCGTATGTGCGAAGAAGGTTTCCCGGGTGTGGATCTGCGTGATAGAAACCACATTCCAGAAGCTGATTGAAAGAGCAGTATGTCCCAACCTATTCGGCACAAACAGTAAGAAATTCAATACGCCGGATTTTCAAAAACAACGTAACCAAGATAAAAAAAAATAGTCTTATGCCTGACCTCCACCAAGTAAAGATCATTCACTTCTGACAGCTTCTGTCCCTAAAATAGCAATAAGCAAAGAAAGTTAAGCACAGCCAGTCGGGGAATACTAAATGGCACATGAAATATATCTTAAGAGAAATAGTTTCAAGCCCTCTACCGAATGTCCTAAGCACTATACTCAATCATACATTCCCATGGGTGATTTTCAAGAGTACAAGTGCACCTCAAGTCATAACAGTAATATATCCAAGTGCGGCTGTGAAGATAGTGATTTTCACTTGAGTAATTTGTTTTAAGTTGAAAAGAAATCAATATTAGCACGAGTACCTAGAAATCTAGAATCTCTTCTTACATAACCACAAGACATTAAACTTGCTAGTTGCAATCAGTCAGATGCCTCTCAGTTTTCCCCTGATATGAACTCTAAATTGGTTCCTGATTCTACTTGCTCTTATCAAAATGCAAAAAACTTTATGAACGGTCAACTAACCACTAGCCACAGGAAGTTGTTATTCCTAGAGTTTGGTCTCATGTTATGTTTGTAAATAAACAATCAAACGGAATAGCATACCTCCACCCACTCCATCACAAGCACCCTACGAGTTGTGTGTTCCAGATACATTTCTGGAACCAAAACATCTGGTATTCCCCCGTATAGCTGTCTGCTCAATTACAGTAGACCACAGTTCAAGCATGGATATCGTGCTTTATGTTCACTATGAACTCATAATTAAAAAAGGTAGTACAGTTAAGAACAAAGGGAAGACAAAAAGGGAGGTGATATATGGAATATTTTGATGTCAAAGAATCCACTGTCGAAAAATCATACAAAATTAAGGCCAGCATCAAACAACCTAATGCTGTATCTTATGACATAAGTTCTCCTCTCTAAATTAATTAATACATATTTTCATCCACCTGCAACTAGTAAAGGATCACATGAATCAATAGAATCAGGCAAAATATCTGCGCGATTATTGCTAAACATTATCAGAAAATATATATCAAATGCATAAGATATACATGTACCGTAGGATGATCTAGTAGAGAAATAATCAGAAGAGGGCAATATTAGATTGGTCTAAGTTTTCATAACGGTAACCATCAGGCTTAACATGACAATTATGTTTATGACTGAAAAGAAAGTTGCTGGAAATAATATGTTCGTAACTGGTTGCATTGACTTCTCCAGAGCACTGATTCTGATACGTTCAGAATAGTATACAGATTAAATGTGTAAACTTTGATTACTACGGTTATGTAAATTCTGAATCCCTGCTCTTACCTGAACTTGATACCATTATTTGCTTCCTTCCTGTAGTCCATCTCCTGCATTCAATGTGATTTTACCTGTATTCAATTTAGAGCTCTAAGCATGACCTCATTTAATAAAGAAAAGAAAAAAGAAAGTAGACCACTTGGCATAAAACATAACAGCTGCTAATTACTTTCAGTATAATGTCTTCAAATGCTGTAGTTATGCCGAAAAAATGTGGTGTAATTATTAAAAGACCAATTTTACTGCAGCGACTCATAACTTTCTTGTGACTATATAAAATGTTTTGAAACCCTAAGAATCAAGTTTGGCCATTCATAAGATTTGGCTTAATGATGAGTTTTGAAGAACATGAATGAAAATACTTGGCCTCCATTCTAACATCTTAAGCTTTTCCCATGATGATAAAAAAAACAAATCTGATCATGATACAGATTTGAGATCCGGAGTACAAATCCAGAACTGCAAACTCACAATTTACTTTCAATTCCACATGTTTGGCCCTTATTTATAAGGAGAGATCCAAATATCATCAAAATAAGGCATAAGAATCAGAATAAACAATTTTTCCACACTCGATTTGATCTTTAGGAAACAATATGGGGCTTTTTTCTTTTCAGAAAGAGACAGATTTTAGTAAAAACCAATTCAAACACAGTGGAAGGAGTCAAAATGTGTGGGGGTGTTGTAGCTAACGTAGTAGGAATAACAATACGTTTCACTTCTAATTACATAGTAAAAAAAAAGGCGGAAACAGTGAGAAATGGACATATTATCAGTGGACATCTAGTAAATGTTTATGCACTGCGATCACTTTACTTTACTGTGAAGCAGACACCAAAACAACAGTCCAGCATAAAGAGATTAACACATACCCGAAAGAGACTTGATGCCCATTCATCGACAACTGCCTGCACGTTAAGGTCATGTTTTAAGTCATAAAAATCCAAAAAGGTGCAAGAAAAAAAAAAGACAACAAAATGTTATTGACATTCATAGTACCACAATAACAAAGGGATTCATTCATAAATTTCCTTCACTTTCACACTGTACAAGATGGTTGGTGCAATATTTGTTGCTACATTACCTGAAGATCAGTGTTTAATTTTCTTATTCTCCTGAGAACACCAGCTAGAGAACGCAAGATCAATATGTCTAAGGAAATAGCAGCTTGTACTCCAGGCCTTTGTACTTTAACTGCAACAAGCTGTCCCCTCCGGCGAAGCCTAGCTTGATACACCTAGCATGAGAGAGAGAGATGAATTTGGACTTTATTTAAGTCTCCCCTAATTAAATAACAACAGTAAAGATGCAAAAATAAATCCAGGAACAGGTACAGCGCCTAAACAAATAAAACCTGTCCAAGAGAAGCTGCAGCTACAGGTTCTGGTGAGATCTCGGTGAAAACCTCGTCTATCGGTAAAGCGAGTTCCTTTTCTATCATCTTTATAGCAACTTCATTAGAAAATGGAGATATTCGATCTTGCAACAGTGAGAGCTCATCCAAATACGATGGTGGTATTAAGTCCTTGAGAGGAAAAAACATAGTTTCTTATGAGTATCAAAGCTAATGGTGAGGTAGACTCAAAAATATTAGATTATTGGATAGGAACAACTAGTTCATGACAGTCTTCAAAAATGAGAGAAGCTATCCCAAAGGAAACACAAAAAAAAAACCTAATGAGTTCAACATAACATTTGATAGGAAATGCATTACTGAACTGTAGGATTAGATCTTCAGAAGAAATACATGCTTCAACAACTATAGAGTGGGGAATAGGCTCTTAAAAAATATTCAACTTACAGGTCGAGACGAAATAGCCTGAGCGATTTTGATATAAGCCTGCACAAATTACAAAAGATATCCGATTCAACAAACAAAGTAGAAGCCATGAGTAGAAAAGTTGATTCCAATTTCATAGGAAAGATAGAATAGAAGAGAGCATATTGTACCGGTCCAAGTTCTACCAGTATTTGACGAAGCTCAGCAGCCCTAACCTGCAACCAAAGAAGAATTATTAGACACATAAAAAACACTGGTAAACAATGAATAGCGGAGTTATAGAGCGACCTCAAACATTTGATCGGAGCGTTCCATTTGGCGATCGATGAAGCGAAGAGCGAACCAGTAGCCGAAGGTGACGGCGATCTGTAGGAGTCGCCGGAAAACGATGAGAGGCTTCCGGCGGTAAATGGCGCCAATTTTGGAGATTTCATAGTCGGCCAAGGAGTTGGCCTCCGACGCGGTCAGGTCGAAGAGGTAGCCGGACTTGGCGGTGAAGGCGTCGTCGTTTATGAAGGCGGCGCATCGGAAAAGCGAGCGGCGGGGCCGAGGCGGAGAGAAGCGAGAGGGTTTGGGGGTGGAAGGAAGAGATGAGAGACAAGGTGAAGGAAGGCGAAGAAGCATTTCGCGGGAAGCTAACGTTTACCGAGAGTGTGGAATGTTGCAGTGTTTTGTATGTGTGGAAGGAATTCAAACGGAGACGTTTGTGCATTATTGGCCACTCGTTAACAACGAATGCGGTCTACAAACGGCCGTTTACTTTTTGGATGATAGTCTTTTTGTGGTATGGCTTCCCTTATCCACTATCACAAGTAGATATTCGATTGTTTTTTGTGTTTTTGTTACAAAAAAGGGTTTTGGAGAGAGGGATTCCATGCTACTAGGACTGGGCACGGGACGGGACGAGCCGGGATTTGGTGAATCTCATCCCGTTCTGAAAATAAAAGAACGGGACGGGACGAGACGGGAAGGTGTTTTTAAAAATCTGTCCCGTACGTCCCGATCCCGATCGGGATCGGGACGGGATCGGGATCCCGACAATTTTTTTTTTTTTTTCTAAGAACAAATTAATTGATTATCAAACACCACCACAAGTGGAAAAACGGGTTGAGAAACTCCAAGCATTCAAATGCTCCACCACAATTGATCAGTGTATGAAATTTTCGACATTTTTATGCTGTTTGGAACAACATTAATGAAATTAATGGAAAAAAAAATATCCAAAAACACATAAACAAAAAAAAGAACATTGATGAAATTAGAAGTACTAAAATCAACAAGAACATAGGTGCATAGGTGCTAAATTACATCCCACTTTAAAAGTACTAAACATCCCACATTAAAAATTAACCCTCAAACAATAACTAAAAATATCCAAAATCACACAAGCAAAAAAAAAGAACATGAATGAAATTAAAAGTATTATTTTAGACCAAATTAAGTGTGGTTGAGTGCATTGTAACACCATGCAACCTAAAAAATCAAGTATAAAATGAATAAAATCAAGTATTCTAATATTACGGGACGGGACGGGATTTTTCGGGATAGTCCCGTCCCGTCCCGTCCCGTCCCGTTATGGTAATGTTAAAACGGGACGGGATTGCTATTTTCAAAACCTATCTCGTCCCGTCCCGCTAACTTTCGGGACGGGACCGGTACGGGATCGGGATTCCGGTACTAAGTGCCCAGCCCTACATGCTACATCTCTACATATGTAAACCCATGAACTCGACTGCAAATGTCTGAGGTGGGATGCGTACATGTCATATGTTTTCATATTAAATTTAGGGTGATGTTATTCCCACACCCCTTTGTGGTATATTTATAAATAAAATTGAAATGTGTGCACGTGGTCTATTTGTATCGGGATAGGGTGTCCAGTAGGGTGCAACAAGCCAATTCGCAGCGCTTGTTGGTTTGACCAAAAACCAAATAATTGTTTGAAAATGAGAGTTAGCACGTCAATGGAAGGGACAATGGGAGGAAGTTCCCAGACAGGATCAATGAACATTTTGGCCAGCAATAGCATCGTCATTCATCAACAGCTTTATTATAGTCAACACACTTTTGGAGGAGTGGTCCGCGGCAAATGGTAGGCTGAGGTGGTGGAGTAACTGGTCAATTAGAGGCTAGAATGAAATTTCGAGAGACATTTCTTGTAGCACACTCGTGAGAGGGAAGATGGAAAGACGATGCCAACTTGAAACAATCGAGGTAATAATAAGGAAGAAGGATACAAGAAATTCCATAAACGCATGCAAATCACGATTCAGCTCACCTAAGGGCAGTATAACTGATTACGAAGACAAGAATCTGTGCGTACATTAGAACCAAGAGAAAAAGGGAGATTGACAGCCCAAAAGCTCACATACTCTTCAATCAAATAGGAGTTCTCTGTCTCTTTCAATAGAGATTTTTACAACTAGTTTATTCAAGCATACATACATTTATACATGATTGCACATTATGGCTTTACCAGGCTCGGGTGATAAATATCATAAACCTGCTAACTAAGCATGAACAGCATGAACCATAATCACACAACATGAATTCACCAGGCGTGGAGCCAGCATGAGGATAAACCACTAAACCTCACAAACTAAGCATAAAAATGGATAAGCATCTTATTATTGGCTGCAACAACACCGCAAGCATGAAAAGAAGATGAAAAACACATAAGATACACCTTAATATTCAATAGGAATAGGCTCAAACCCCTTTTCAATTGATGCCTTGACAGCATCGATTACTAGCTGTGTCTTCCGGCTAAGGATCGGCCATTTCTTCTCAGGTGCAGATCCATTTTTAACAGTCCCTACCAAGCGAGAAAACTCTGTTACCATAAGAGCCTCCTGTGGAAGATCTGTGGTAACTATATGATCACTTGGGGGTGGTACCCAACTGGTCACAAGATCATCAAATCCAGTTTCTGAAGCTACAGAGAAAGAAGCCTCTTTCTCTTGATGAGGGATAACAAAACCACTGACATGTAACGTTCCCTTTGTACCGATAGCAGCTATATCCATTGTCAAACTTGACAAGAAAGAGCAGTGGAAGGTTCCCACTTTCCCATCTTCCCAGTGTAGAGAAGCTCCACAAGATAAAATCACCCCAGCTTCATTAAGTATAGGGCCGCGCAAGGCGACAACTGTCTTTGGCAGTTCATAGTTATTAGCCCAAAGGATTGCCCTGATGCAGTACCACCCTGCATCCCCAAGAGCACCATGAGCATCAAGGTCTGGTTTAACACGAATATCATTCTTCAGGAAATCAGCATCAGCAGCAAATGTAAAGCAGGTGTTTATCTGTGGCCACCAAAGATATTGTCTTAAAAGAAAATAGAAGAAACAGAGATTGATATACATTAGCTGACACAGATTATAACTCTTCTAATCTCTGTCACTGCAAACTGAACCCCTTCTGTGAAAAAATATATTCGTGACAATTACTAAGTCACCAAAGGGTCCAGATGATTTTCAGTTGTTACATTACACATTACATGAATTGTCAAGATCTTTAGCCACATAAGAGCAGACACTAATATCAATTAAGTTTTAAGAAAGAAAAAAAATTCATTTCAAACCATTTGGCAGCATAAAAACAGTAAATCTTTTAACTTGTTTCAACCAAGAACTTATCGTCCAGCATTGTCGTCCCAGCCTCAAACCACAAAAACAATATTCAACACTCTTGGGGTTCATTTAAGATGTTCTACTACATTTAGAAAATATGAATAAGAAGCATATGGCTAGATGAGAATGTTCGTTAATGATTGTTCTATCCTTTTTCTTTTAATGCAGATTCAGAAAACACATGATGTCCCACAAAATAAAAAGTAAAAATTGAAATTGAAATAGAATATAAAACATATCACCACTCACAGTTATATTACTATTGTAATCCTAATAAACAAAAAGACATGAGTTACAACTAACTTCCAAGCCATACCAGTTCGTTTATACCATTCATATCAGAACCCTTCGCCCTTCTCTAGCACAACTAGGAGCCCACATCCTTAACCACAATAAAAAGAAAACCATAGTACACTCGGATTTTTCTCGCACTCATACAAACAACCATGATTTTCCATTTAAAGTTCATGTTCAAATACTAAACCCCTCCTTAAACCTCATCCTACATCACTATTCCAGTCTTTTGCTTCTTTTCCTAGCATACCATATGCCCAGCTCCTTAGGCAATTGGCAATCATCAGACATGTAAATGTAAACTTGTCCCGATCACACACACGAGTGTCAGTCTTAGTTTGTTGTAAATTACAGTTAAGCAACAAACATTCAAGCTGTACTTTCCCCATAAACACCACATTGTCATGATGTTCAAACCAATCGAATTGTCAACAGAAACTAACCCCACACTCTTATGCACACCAGAATTCACTCAATACACAATACTCGCCAGATAAATTTTTTAAATTAATACACTGAATATAAGAGATAGAAGATAAAACATACCGAGGTGAGCTGACCAAACCGGTTCGCATCAGAGAGAAACTCCCACATCTTGGCAGTCCTGGGATGATGCATCCACATGGTACCATCCATGAGCTGCACCCCACTGGATTCACATGCCGCAACAATCTTGTCAAACTCGGCCACGTTGAGCGCGACGGGCTTCTCGAGCAAGATGTGCTTCTTCTTCTGGGCGGCGAGGACGGCCCACTGGATGTGTAGGCTGGTAGGGAGGGGGAGGTAGACGGCGTCGACGTCAGGGTCGTCCAAAACGGCGTCGTAGGAGCCGTAGATTCTGGCGTTCGGAGGGAAGTTGTTGGCCTTGGCGAATCGAGTGGCCTTGTCGACGGAACGACTTGCGACGGCGAAAAGAGTGGCGTTTGGGGCGAGAGTGATGGCGCGTGAGACCTTTCGGGCTATGTCGGCGCAGCCTAGGATTCCGAACCGGATTGGGGTCTCCGCTGACATTTTCCGAGGCTGTGGGAGTGGATACTGGAGAGTGGATAGTGGGAATGTCTTTCGTCGGTGCTTTCAGTTTCAGTTTTTGGGGGGTACTTGGATAACCAAGTCTTGTTAGCACAGGCCACTCATGACACGTGGCAATTTAAAAAACTTTCATAAACCACGGTATGTAGTCCAGATGTATTGGTCCCGTCACGAAAAATTTAGTTCCTCTATTTGAATTTATGTTGTTTGGATTTACTTGGATGACTTCTAACTATTAATTGAGTACAATCTAAGACCACCATATCATCCTTATGTTATCTTTACTTCATCTCATGATTATAAGACATCCAAGAAAATCTAAGCAACTTAAATCCAAACAGAGAATCTAGATCCCATCACGAGAACTTCATCATATGGAACCCTCATATTATAGGTTTGAACGCTAGTGTTGCTCAATGTTATTTGCTAAATTATAAACGTGGCCAGGGGAGGGGCTATAATGCCCTGTTGGGGCCAGTGGATTAGTCCTTGGGCCTAAGAAGTCTTTGGGATACCGAGAACAATCCAAAAGGAGGGTGTCAAAAAAAAGAAGCTTTCATCAATTTTAGTGTTGTGCAAAGGAAATTAAAATTCCCAAACTGGCCCGATCTCATCTTGAAAATCAGAGGGATGGGACAAGATTTAAATCTAAAACCGGAACGCTCGTCAGTTCTGTCTTGTTCAGTAAAATGGAACGGGCCGCAGGATTGATAGTCTAGGGCTCGATAAGACTCGTCTCATCCTGAGTTCACATATTAACTCATCTTAACCATGCGTTTTCTAAACATGTAATACTAAGGTTCTAAGCAGCAATTGAAATCCCCAAAGATTCGTTGTAGCAACCCCTTCGAAAAAAAACCTCAAAACTTGGTTCTCTAGTAGAAATGAGAAGCATCACCCATGAAGATTTGATTTAACTAGGCAAAACTCTATTTGCAACAAATCACATTGCCATCGATAGCATCTTGAAAAATAAAGCAGGTTTGATAACATTGTTTATAGGCAGCGCTTGGAGCAAGAATGCAGCAAGCAGAACTAGAGAAGGCAAGAGGGTAGAAATCAATATTTTAGATGCCAGATTTTGGGATAGCATGGAAGCAGTCCATAAAATTTATAAGCCATTGTATGAGATTCTTCGAATCGTTGACAGGGAACTTCAACCAACCATGCCCATTGTATATGATGTATATCAAAGAGTGACAAAACAAATATTGTAGATGGAAGAAAAGCAATGGGTGCTTAACATCGTCAATAAACGATGGGTGAAAACCATTACATGCAGCATGTATATATAAATATTATTAATTTGTTATTATATCTCGTTCAATTATTGGATTGGTGTATACCGTGTATTACTAGATAATTGCTTGTTGGTTTCTTGTTTGCAACACATTTCTTGAACCCAAATTATCAATATCGACTTGGGGTTAGTCATGGCAGAAATTTTTCAAAAGCGATTGGACAAGTTTCCAAACTTTTTAACTTGAATGGAAACATTATAGCTTTTTTGAATACTTATGTAGATGAGTTAACTTCTTAATGATGACAACCTTAAGACATTTGATATCCTTGTCTATAACCATTCAAATTGTTAATGCCGATTGTATGCTTCAAGCAAATCAGTCACTTGGTTCAACCATAGCGAAACAGACAAGAGATACTAGAAATTCATGTTTGTAGATTACATAGTAAAAGAAAAATGTTGATATTCATTTAAGCTGGGTAATAAGTAATAATAGTTCATTTTCAGCTGATTAGTAGGCACAATGGGGTATACTGCACCACATATGTCAAGAATTGTAGCACAATGGGGTATCTGATGAGGCTGCAACAAGAATGACTAAGAATGAGAGTGAGAGTGGAGAACTTTGAAAGGAGGAAGTGATTTTACAAAGGATGAGGTCGCTATTTATACAAGGGAAATCAGACCACTACTTAAATTGCCATGAATTTAGAAAATATTCTATTGAAATGTTAAAAGTTAAAACTGTTACATGCACAATGAATTTTGTGGTTACATAATTCAATCACATTGAATAAGTCCAAAAGAATTCGTAGGTGCAAAAGGAAACCTGGCCCCAGACAACCTCCAATGAAGTGGCATTTGTGCGAAGCACACACACGTTCTTTGTGTCGCCGGCTCTTCATTTGCAACCCCCATGTGTTGCGCAAGAGAGAACCTTCAAGCATGCTCACTTCAACATGTATGAAGTGAGATTCTATATAAAGACTTTCATCACTTTTAGTTTTTCTGATATGGGACATTACTATTTTCTTCCATTTTAAGTAGTCATTTTCGGGTGACTATTTCTCATTTACTTCAAAACCAATTCAAACAAATCTACTATTAATAAAGTCAGAAGGTTTTTTTATTTTATTTTGTCAACGGTTAAATTTTTGAATTATATGAATTACCCTTTCATTATTACATTATAAAACACTGTTAATTAATCTCTAAATGTTTTAGTGGTAATTTGATAATTATAAAATCAGAAAAGAGAAAAAAGGAAAAGAAAAAGAAAACAAATGTGGAGCAATTAGAAGTGGGAGTCCTAGATTCATGGATTGTAAATCTGCAGTAACTACATATATAACTGCAATGGTAAAAAGAAAAATTTTCAACAAAATTAATTTAAAATGTCTCAATTTAAAATGATTTTTTTCTTATTATTAAAAAAAGTTGAAAAGAGCAAATTGGCATGCGCGAAGCACAAGCCAAGAGGCTAGTAATATATGATCTTATAGCATTCATGTTGAAGAACACAAATTCATGTTCATCTTTCATTAATCGTAAGTGGGTCCCACTTTGATTCTTCCATTTAAATTGGTTAAATAAATTGTGAAAAATTCCATATTTCCAACAGACAACACCTATTAGAAGCAGTTATGAGATTTAAGAGAGTTTTTATATATGTTGAATCAAACTTTGAAAACTATTTAATTAATTTAATGAAGATGGAGTTCTTATACCAAGCTACAATGCAACAATAAAAGAGTTAAGATCAAAATATTATACAATTATACAATTATTGGGTTTTCGGTTTAGCTCAATCCTAAAATATATTTGTAAAAGCAGCAGTTTTGTAGAAAGCACTTAAATAAATTAATCTGTGTGCACCGATTCGATGTATAATCTGATCGAGATGCATCTCAGGCCAACCCTGATTTCTATCACTACCATTGACATGACTCACCCCGAATTTCACCTTGAAACCCAAGGTAAATCCTGTGGGGCCCACCTTCAAGGAAAATTTACCGAAAATTCGGTATAACCTTCCTTAAAAATTTACGACCCTTACCTGAAAAATCCAATTTAACATTTCTATAACCAAACATCCATCCTCAACACCTGGAGTCTTCCTGCTCCCCGAGTTCAACACATCTCCCAATATAACAATTACTTAACTAAACTAATCCCACAACCAACAATAACCAACATTAATTCACTAACTGATTATCAGAGCATATCTAGAGTTAAATGAAAAACAATGAATAAAGAATAAGAGGAAGCAGCCTCTGACTATGCCTCGACTCCATGTACGCTCGACCTCAAATAACTTAGCATGCATACTGGGCATTTAAAACCAAATGGCCTAGGGGAAAGTAATTTAAAAACGTTAGAGTGAGTGGACGAAAAATAATCAAGTAACTGATCGCGACATAACTAACTAAACTTAATTACTTTCCCAGTTTCCAATAATCAAGAAATCTGTTGCATGTAAGTGTTGATAAAACTTTCATAGAGAAAATTCCAAGAAAACGGACTAGCCCCGCTAGTCAAATTAACGACAAAGATAATTAATAACCTTCATAGAAGAAGGTACCAAAATAATGGACTAGCCCCGCTAGTCAAAACAACAACAATAAATAAAGAGCATATATATATATATATATATAGCCATACAAGTGAGCCTCCCAGACTCGGTTGCCTCCCAGGCAAAAGTACTCCCATACTCCATATACCTTCATGTTATGATAACAGAGAGGATATAGGGCTTGCGTGATGTCGTCGACTACATCAAATCACCCGAAGGCGGAAAGGGCTTGAGTAACCCCACTTAAAACGTGGAAGTTACATCGCCTCGAAAGACGGAACACTATGCTAGCATGAATAATAACGATCCAACAAGTATGGCATAAATAAAGAAACATAAATCCATGTGAGTTTCCCCGAAACTCATAATTAATGCATAAGTACGATTCTCAACCGTACTCAAAGAATTCAAAGAGCAAAGAAAATCAATAAATTAGATGACGTGTCCCACACGTTAAAATGCTCAAAGAAATAATTAACTTAAATAATTATCATCTTTCGAAAACCAGGCAATATGCAAATCTGGATATAATCTCAAATCCGGAAATCAAAAGAATATCATAATTCAAATACCAAAACTCTTACCCAAGCTCAAATCCATAAGTTATTATCAAAAACATAACCAGTCGGTCAATCTCAAATAAATTCCATAACCAACTCAAAAGCTGAAATTATAATTTAAGCTCGGAAAATATAATTGACAACTTATAAAATCATGCATGCATATTCCTTTAAAATAAAGTGTCCACTCACAGATTTAGGCCTAAGCCTGACGAATTCCGAATCACTACTCAAGCGCGGTTCCCTTCGTATCCTGGCACAATAAATATGCTTAGGACCAAACTTAAATTCTGGAAAATTAAACATTTGAAAATAAACACCCAAATCTCTTCCGCTTAACC